>NW_003852429.1:8581165-8588984 GCF_000181295.1 Otolemur garnettii | reverse complement strand
TGAAGAGCTTAAACCCTTACTGCAGAAATTATTCCAAAAAATTGAGGAGGAAGGAATCTTCCCCTACACATTCTATGAAGCAAACATCACCCTGATACCAAAACCAGGAAACAATCCAACTAAAAAGGAGAATTTCAGACCAATTTCACTAATGAATACAGATGCAAAAATTCTCAACAAAATCCTAGCCAATAGTTTACATCTTATCTTTAAAAAAGTCATAAATCATGATCAAGTAGGTTTCATCCCAGGGATACAAGCTTGGTTTAACATACACAAGTCCATAAATGTTATTCACTGTATTAACAGAAGCAAAAACAAAGACCATATGATCCTCTCAATAGATGCAAAAAAGCATTCAATAAAATACAGCATCCTTTTCTAATTAGAACACTGAAGGGATAGGCATACATGACACATTTCTGAAACTGATGGAAGCTATCTATGACAAACCCACAGCTAACATTTTACTGAATGGAGTAAAACTGAAAGCTTTTCCTCTTAGAATTGGAACCAGACAAGATTGTCCTCTGTCACCATTACAAATCAACATAGTGCTGGAAGTTTTCTAGCCAATGCAATTAGGCAAGACAAGGAAATAAAGGGCATGCAAATGGGAACAGAGGAGGTCAAACTCTCCCTCTTTGCTGACGATATGATCTTATACTCAGAGAACCCCAAAGACTCAACCACAAGACTCCTGGAAGTCATCAAAAAATACAGTAATGTCTCAGGATATAAAATCAATGTCTCCAAGTCAGTTGCCTTTGTATACCCCAGTAACAGTCAAGATGAGAGGCTAAGTAAGGACACAACTTCCTTCACCATAGCTTCAAAGCAAATGTAATACCTAGGAGTATACCTAACAAAGGAGGTGAAGGACCTCCATAAAGAGAATTATGAAACCCTAAGAAAGGAAATAGCAGAAGATATTAACAAATGGAAGAACATACCATGCTCATGGCTAGGAAGAATCAAGTTGTTAAAATGTCCATCCCTACCTATTCAATGCCATCCCTGTTAAAATACCAACATCGTACTTTCAAGATTTGGAAAAAATGATTCTGCATTTTGTATGGAACCAGAATGTATGGAACCAGAAAAAAACCCATATAGCTAAGGCAGTTCTTAGTAATAAAAATCAAGTTGGGGGCATCACCATACCAGATTTTAGGCTGTACTGCAAAGCCATAGAGGTCAAGACAGCATGGTACTAACACAAACATAGAGACAAAGACATTTGGAATCAAATAGAAAACCAGGAAATGAAACTAACATCTTACAACCACCTAATCTTCAATAAACCAAACAAGAACATACCTTGGGGGAAAGACTCCCTATTCAATAAATGGTGCTGGGAGAACTGGATATCCACATGTAAAAGACTGAAACTGGACCCACACCTTTCTCCACTCACAAAAATTGATTCAAGATGGATAAAGGACTTAAATTTAAGGCATGAAACAATAAAAATCCTCAAAGAAAGCATAGGAAAAACACTGGAAGATTTTGGCCTAGGGAAAGACTTCATGAAGAAGACTGCCATGGTAATTGCAACAACAACAACAATAAACAAATGGGACTTACTGAAACTGAAAAGCTTCTGTACAGCTAAGGAGGCAACCTACACAATGGGAAAGGATATTTGCCAATTTTGAATCAGACCAAAGCTTGATAACTAGGATCTATAGAGAATTCAAATTAATCCACACCAAAAAAGCCAACAATCCCATATATCAATGGGCAAGAGACACGAATAGGACCTTCTCTCAAGAAGACAGATGCATGGCTAACAAACATATGAAAAGATGCTCATCACCCCTAATTATTAGAAAAATGCAAATCAAAACCACCCTGAGATATCATCTAACCCAGCAAGAATGGCCCACATCACAAAATCTCAAAACTGCAGATGCTAGCATGGATGTGGGGAGAAGGGAACACTTTTGCACTGTTGGGGGGACTGCAAACTACTACCACCTTTTTGGAAGGAAGTATGGAGAACCCTCAAAGAACTCAAGCTAGACCTCCCATTTGGTCCTGCAATCCCACTACTGGGCATCTACCCAGAAGGGAAAAAATCCTTTTATCATAAGGACACTTGCACTAGACTGTTTATTGCAGATCAATTTACAATTACCAAAATGTGGAAACAGCCTAAATGTCCCCCAACCCAGGAATGGATTAACAAACTGTGGTGTATGTACACTATAGAACACTATTCAGCCATTTTAAAAAATGGAGACTTTACAGCCTTTGTATTAACCTGGATGGAAGTGGAACATGTTATTCTTAATAAAACATCAGAAGAATGGAGAAGCATGAATCCTATGTACTCAATTTTGATATGAGGACAATTAATGACATGGTGGGGGGGGGAGAGCAGAGAGAGAAAGAAGGAGGGAGGAGTGGGGAAAGGAAGAATAGAGAGAGGGAAGAAGGGACAAGGGTGGGATCTTGGTGTGTGCCATACCTTCTGCGGGCAAGACAGGATTGTTTAAGAGGGACTTTCCCAAACAAATGCAATCAGTGTAACCTGGTTTCTTGTACCCTCAATGAATCCCCAACAATAAATAAATTTTTTTAAAAATGCCACATTTGTCCCAGGACCACCTTTATGTTCAGTATCTTGATATAATATCAGACACAAATAACATTAAAAATGGAATCTTGTCAAGACCCCAGCCCAAGAATACATAGTCCTACAGAGGAAAACTGTTTCCTAGAAAAGACAGGATGCTTCTAATAAGGGCAGAAACAGTCTAAGGCCATACTGTTTCAGAGGAATGAGGATATGTCTATTACATAATATCACATAATATAGAAATATTCTAAATTAACACTAAAATATTTTATAACCTTCCAACAATTAATTGATTTTTTAATTATTTTGATTTCACCAAGACTTTCAATCAGATAAAGGTGAAGAGCACCAAGATCACTAATCACCTGTAGATGGCAGTAACAGCACAGTACTTATGTCAAGGCAGCCTTTAAAGAGCAGCCAGTGTGGTGAACTGGAGAGAGACCACAGGCAGGAAATCTGCAGCTACTTCATGCTCAATTAACAGGAGTGCTCCTGCAGTAAGTAAGCTGCAACCAACTTCTCTGGTACAACTCTTTCACCTTAAGGCCTCTTTACACAGTCAATCCCAATCTACCTATTTATTTTTTGCTTTATTCTTTTATTTGATAGGTCTTTGTGATCACATCTGCCTGGAAATGTTAGCCATTCATTTATTGATGCATGGCAAAATTTATTACAGTTAGGCCTATTTTGTGCAGGACGTGAAGTGCACGGAAATGTCCAAAGACGCATGTGCTGGGTCCTTGTTCACAAGACACATGTAAAATGAAGAGAAGATGACGGGAAGCGAGTGTGCAATCAGGGATCAGTAGCCAAAAAAGAGACATGTATCACTTAACTCTAGCTCTGAAACCTGATTACTGACGCTAATTTAACATTGGAAGAACAAACCCTACACCAGGAGCAGGCAGAAGTAACCCAAGGGTCATGCCGCTCCCTCCAGGGAAGCAAGCCAGTAGCTGCCTGGTGGTGTCTCAGTGTGCACCTCCCCATCTACATCTTTCCCTTTCTCTTAAGATGCTCTTAAGACTGTGTAGCTTGTTAGGGCAGGAAGCTGCATGGGCCAAAAGTCACAAAATTCCTTCTCTTAAAGCATATCCATAATAAAGGTATTAATAATAATAAGGCAACACTGCTACAAAAATTCAACTGAATTTAGTGCTAGATTTATGTCACAAGCACAAGAGGGAACATTTTGGCAAACAGTTCTGCTAAGTAATACAGGTCAATGCAGTTTTACTACCAAGAAAAGGAAAATCATGCACAATATTTACATCTTCTTCTGCAGGCTGATGATTACCTCTCCGAGAACGGACTTAAAAATAAATTTAAAATAAGGTAAAAACAAGGCTCGGTGCCCATAGCACAGTGGTTATGGCACCACACATACACTGAGGCTGGTGGGTTTAAATCTGGCCCAGGCCAGCTAAAACAACTATGACAACTGCAACAAAAAATAGCTGGGCGTTGTGACAGGCACCTGTAGTCCCAGCTACTTGGGAGGCTGAGGCAAGAGAATTGCTTAAGCCCAAGGGTTTGAGGTTGTTGTGAGCTGTGATGTCATAGCACGCTACCGTGGACAATATAGTGAGACTCTTGTCACAAAAAAAAAAGGGGGGCGGTTAAAAACATACACACTAAGGAACAATAAAAGATGAACAACAGAAGGAATGTAAAGGCCAGGAACTAATGTGACTAGGGTGACCAGACATCCCACTTTTCAACAATTTGTCCCACGTCCTGTGGTGCTTTAAAAAAAGTCCCAATTTTTGGAAAGAATGCACAAACGGGCAGGAGAACAAGAAGGGAATATACGGTTTTCGGTTGCCATATGGCTATTTCACCAGAATATGAGTTTTATATTATTTTTGTTACTTTTATAATGTTAAACTGTAATGACAAATAATTGCTGAGAAGTGATTATCGAGAACTGCTTATCGAAGTTTGCATTGTTGTCAGGCCTTGCCCTGCCCTGTCCCACCCCTACCCCACCCCTCGGCCATGTTGTCCCACCTTACCTATGTTAAAATCTGGTCACCCTAAATGTGACCCCATCAGAGAATTAGGTGCTTTGAGTTTAGAGTAGGCCCCAGCAGACACATTCTTGGCTTTCTTCCCAGGGATGGGGTCTTATGAAAGGAAAACTACGTACACTCAGGTTTTTATGCAGAGATCCCTGGCTCTTATCATGCTGGCTCTCATCTGCAGTCTTGCAGAAATTCAGAAGGGACCACAGGTAAAAAAAACTCACTGCAATGGGAAGAGGTGGGACAAGTTGGGGAAAGGCGTTCCTTCAAATTATACAAGGATGAAAGTGGGAAGCCTGCAGAGAAGGCCTTGCCCAACCTCCCCTTTCTTTCAACTGGAAAGAGGGACAATGTGAGAAACAAGCTAATGTCTTTAAGACCCAGGTTGGGTTCCTGCACAGCCCTATAGCTCCAGTCTAAAGACAGGAAAAATTAAAATATGCTACAAAGAAAGTGTTTCAGACAAGGGAGATCAAGAGAACTAGTAATTGATGTATATAGCAAGTACTTTACATAAGCTATGAGGCAATTCACAGACAAGAATAGAGACTTGAGGTGGGTAAAATACAAATTACTCATAGAAACAGCTTATAAGAAGTAAGGATACACTTAAAACCCAGTTTTTGCTGACTCCAAAGCCCACGCTTTCTTTAAAAAGCCTTTCTGAATATGGGCTGAGTGCAGTGACACACACTTGTAGTCTCAGCTACTTCCACAAGCTGAGGCAGGAGGATCACTTGAGCCCAGCTAGTCTTTCTTTGGCTCTGGTGGGTCTGGACATTCATTAAGCAAAGAATCGAACTCTCTTTGCTTTTCTGGTTTTGTTAAAACATTCCTTCCAGGTTACAGAAGCCTTCCAGCAGATAACCCTTGACCTTTTTACAAGGAATCCAGCAGATGACCTCTGGTCTCTGTCATAGTACACCTGTCACCTCCTCAGCTACACGCACACCACTCCCTGAACTGCTTTAAAGGAGCCTCCTCACCCTAACTTGGCACTGTTGCCATATTCCCTTTTCAGTGGCAGCCCATATGCTTGCAGATGCTCTTAATGAATCTCTGCTATTAACTCTACTCAACCTGGTTCTTTGCCCTTTTCAATATCTTATAAGCCCAAGAGTTTAAGGTCAGCCTGAGCAATGTAGCAAGACTTGTTCTCTTTTTAAAAAGAGAGAGAGATAAAACACATGTACAGAAAAGTACAGCATTCTGGAAAATCCACTTGCTTCTTTTCCTTCTCCAGCCTGCTCTCTATACCAGAGGCCCATGGGTACAAATTCCACACTAAGGCAAAGGGCCCCCTGCTAACAGGAGAGCCTGAGGTCAGGATATTTATTCCCCTGGTTCCTTCCTGCATGAGAACCTCAGATTCACTGTCTCTCAGCAGAAAATCACTACTCGGCTCAAGGCAGCTGACTTGACAGGGGTCCCTCTCTCTGGGCCTAAGGATGGTGAGAGTAAGAAAGTCCCAGGGTGCTGCTGTACAGACGTGTGTGGGGTGGGGAGTCCTTCTTCATTATTATATGCTTCCACACCCCACCAAACAGTTTTACCACCTAAGCATGAACTCTTTATTTTTGCTTAGTCTGTTTGAGATTTTGTCACACTACTTAGAATGGAACACAATTGAAAACTTATAAATTGTTTATTTCTAGAATTTTCCATTTAATATTTTTGGACTATAGCTGACTAAGTGTAACTGAACCTGGGAAAGCGAAACCACAGGTAAGGGGCAACTATTATATACTCACCTGCACAGGCACCTCCTTTAACTGTGAAATCAGAATCTGCAGTGGGAGGTCACATACCTCACAATAACCATGGAGTTCTACTCAATCTGTTGCCTTGATGACTTTGCTTGCTTGGTTCAGCTAGTGAGACATCACCCTTGGCCTGGGGCCCTGTAGGACTTCAGTGGCTCCAGGACTGACTTCACTGCCATGTAGGGGCCTTCTCTGATGAAGATGCTCTTGATGACAGAATCTTTAGGGAGCTCTACACTCATTTTTGTTCATCCATATCAATTTTAACTCAAATTATCCATCACTTATACATGGTTATATTCAGGATCAACTTGTTTTCTGTGAGGTAAGTAATTGTCTAAATGTCTGTATGTCTATAAAACTTTAAAACTGCCCCCCCAAATTGCTATAGAACAGGAATTTTGGAATGTTATATTTACAGTACAATCTGGGAAATGAAACAAAAAGGAAGTTTATGCTAAATGGACTATAAGATTATAGTAGTAAATTGTTGAAATTCTTTTTTAAAAAATACATTGGGCCAAATAGTTTCTCAATCTGGCCAGGCTTGGTGGCTCACATCTGTAATCTTAGCACTCTGGGAGGCTTAGGAGAGTGGATTGCTTGAGCTCAGGAGGTTGAGACCAGCCTGAGCCAGAGCAAGACCCCGACTGTACTAAGAATAGGAAAAACTAGCCAAATGTAGAGGCGGATGTCTGTAGTCCCAGCTACCTGAGAGGCTGAGGTAAGAGGATTGATTGCTCAAGCCCAAGAGTTTGAGGCTGCTATGAGCTATGATGACGCCACGGCACTCTATCCAGGGTGACAAAGTGAGACTCTGCCTCAAATAAAAAGAAAAAAAACAGTTTCCCCTTTATTCAGAAACTCCTACCATTCAATTTATCTCTCCAACATACTCCCTCAGAAAGAGTAGTCAGTTTAGATACAAGTTTGAGAAACAGAGAAGGAGGGAACAGTTGTGCAATATCAAAGATGAAGAATGTCAGGGCCAAAGGATAAGATTCTCTCCCTAGTTCAGAGCACCATTTGTCTCCGAGCCTCTCCCTGGGGACTGGCTTTTACCAACCTCTCAGGGTGGGAGTGCAGACTGCCCCTCCTACCCCCAGAGCTAGGACACATAAACAGTAACAACTGTTGCCTGACTACTCGGAGGCAGTACAGAAAAGCTATCCTCACACTAAGATGGTAAAGGAACTGTGTTAAGAACAGGAAATATGGCTCGGTGCCTGTGGCTCAAGTGGCTAAGGAGCCAGCCACATACACCTAAAGTAGAGAGTACGAATCCAGCCCGGGCCGCCAAACAACAATGGCGGCTGCAACCAAAAAATAGCTGGGCGTTATGGTGGGTGCCTGTAGTCCCAGCTACTTGGGAGGTGGAGGCAGGAGACTCGCTTGAGCCCAGGAGTTGGAGGTTGCTGTGAGCTGAGATGCTACAGCACTCT
>NW_003852429.1:8541531-8580626 GCF_000181295.1 Otolemur garnettii | reverse complement strand
AAAATAAAAATTCACTAGGTTCAAATATTTAAAAAGCAAACTAGACACGCTAAAAGTTTAATCCGTGATCCACTGTTTACTTGCTGTCAAATGCTTTGGGGCCATTTTTTCCACTGTAATTGTCTTCCGATGTAGCATCCCTGTGAAGAGCCAGGAACAGACAATGGTGTCAAATGCTGCAAGGCCATGGCGAAGGCCATGGTCCTCAGACCCTTGCCTAAGGCTCTGCATCACACAGCATAGCGGACCAAAGTGTCCCTGCTGCTGACTCTGGGCTCATTCACTGTGCAGGCTTCACCAAACCCCTCCATTTCTTCACCTACTTCACCATTTCGCAACCAGTATTAGATGCTTTTTAGATACCACACACAACTCTCAAGGAATGCAATTATATATATGTGTGTGTGTGTATATATATATATATATGTATATGTGTATACCAAGGAACATATACCAAGCCAACTCTCTAGGAACACAATTTAGTGGAGGATAACAGGCAAGTAAACATGCAATAACAATGCAGACACAGCCACCACAGGGACCTTCCAGGGTGGAGCAGTCCAGCTTCAGGGGACAGAGAAAACTTTGTGGAAAAGGTAACATCATGGACAAAGAGCAGCTGGCCAAGGAACGCGATAGTTGGTGGAACAGCATGAGAAAGGCAGGAAGAGCTGATGGGAAAGGCCCTAGAAGGCTGAAATGAAGAGCAAGATGGGCCAAGAGGGACAGGTGACCCCAGATGAATCCAGGCCTCTAGGTCCTTCTCTGCCCTGGATGCCTCTCTCTGAGAGACTGGCAATTTAGAAGACTGCCCCTGAGTACAGTACAGAACTCAATTTTAAATGAGAGGAATCTTCTTTTAAGAGCTACTTGCCATCACGGTATCTGTTGACTTCAACAGCATGAGGGTAAGCTGATTAATACCTAACTTTAGAAAACTTGCCACAAACTATGTGGAAGAAGGCAAAGGACACACCAGGTCTGCAGACAAGAGGTTTCTATCCAGCTGAAATATCAGGCTCCTGGGTGGTATATGAAATATAACTCCACATATAGAAAACTGATGAATGGAACTCAGCAATGAAGAAGTTATGTCTAGTGAATAAGCCGACACAATGTCCTCATAAGAAGTTACTATAGTGCCTAGGCGACAAAGAAAAGGATGCTGAACACCTGAAGAAGCTGAACCTGGCTGTCACCCTGAGTTCATAGGCAAGTCACTGGCACTTGCTGACCCTTAACTTCCTTATGCACTCAAGAAATAGTTGCTATGGTTGTGTCCAATGCTTCTAAAATTCATCATTCTTGCAGATTATTATAATCAAAAGTACTTTACCACCAAAGGCAAGGATCTAAATAACTTTTACAAATCACAGAATTGTGTTGTCTGAGAAAAAAAGTATGGATCCTCAAACTGTCTTAAATTAAAAAAAAAAAAATTTACAGTTAAGTTCATGTACCCTTAAAGAGTTGACAAATCATGCATACCCAAATATAAAGATAATTAAAATTTTAAGATAAGCACTTAGTTGATTTTTTTTAAAGAAAAGAGAAAATTAGAAAATTTAATATAACTAACGAAGGCAATGTTTCAGGTTTGCTCACTTCCTTTTCCGGTGGTTTCATTTCCCTTTTTAGGTTTAAACACTCCTAATATGTAAATTAATTCACTAAAGACTTCCAAAGTCCTTTCTGCTAAGACGTGTGGGAATCTTTATGCAAAAGAAATTATTTCTAGACTTTCATGTAATAGAAAAGGGGTCTTGTCAAAAAAGCTAAAGTGCATAAACGTATACAGCAAAACAGAAGCAAATCAAGAATCCTATTTTTAAAAATAAAGAAATGTCTGAGAGTAAAAAGTGGATATTCTATGCTTTTAGCAACTTGGTAGTAAAGAGATTTTGTTTAGAAGTACCTCACAAGCCTAACAGATGATATTATCTCTATTTAACTGTGCAGAAACTAAGCAGGAACAAAAGGTTCATTGCTACACAATGCCACACAGCTTAGAAAGAAAAGAAACTAGACTTTAAACCCCACTCTATTCAGTATCAATTCTCCTTCTCTTTCTTTTTTGTTCTTTTTTTTTCCTCCTCCTCTTTCTATAGATGATGCAGACTTTAAGCATCAAAGTAAGTAAATCAAAGAAACATTCCCCTTTTTATATGATTCTCTTAAATAAATGCCATCATCTCAAGGGGAGCTTATGCTAAACATGACTTCGTAAACAAATCATTTGTGAAAGAGAAAAACCACATCCAGGGTAAAGTCACAAGATGAAAAAATATATTTCAGAGAGAACTTCCTGAAAGAGCAAAGTAGTGACTACAGTCGACTGAGTACCAACTCCCAGACCAAGCGTTCCATTTGAAACAACTTTTAAAGCAACACGAGAGCTGAAAACTACTGAAAAATGTTCATCTCTAATACAGCCTTTTAACGGACAGGAGGTAAGCAGCATTTAACTAACTTCATCATAGATTGTTATCAGAAACAATGCTTTACTTACTAAATTCAAAATCATTTTAATATACATTACTGACACTGTTGGTAGAGGACCTTGAAATAGGTTATGTGATCATCTTTCTACATTATTAATATGGCTTTGGATTTATTTTCAGTATTTTTTATATTAATAGTAAATGTAACTTTTTTCAATTTAAAGAGTGATATGATGAATCCTAAGTATATTTAGGAGTCTTCATCATAAGATTTCAATTACATTTTTCATGAAATATAAGTGTATTTCACAAAATATAATTTCATGAAGATAAACTGCAAGCCACAGATTATCATGGACACCTAAAGCATTTAAAACGATGACTTGAAAGTCAAATCACTTTTCGATCTTTATCCAAAAATTTCTGTGTTTACAGAGTACAACTATTATGCCTTTAAAACACAAGCATTACAGTATTTTTTCAAATGTAAGAAATACAAGTATTAGTGAAAAATAAGCTACATAAAAACAGTTTGAGCATAGTGAGGGAATTACAGAGTTTATGAGACAAAAGTCAGAAGATGAAGATCGGAGAAGGGAGCCTGATTCAAGAAAAAATTCACAAAATTTCATTTACATTACAACTGCTATTATTTAAAAATTCATTCAGGGTTAAAAATACAATTTAAGCCTCCTTAAGGAGTTACGTATTCTCCTTTGTATGGCACTAGAGATATAATTTTTCTATGCAGTACTTCCTTATTTGATAGACATTAATATATAGAATTCTACTCCAAAATCATATTTAACTTAAATATTTGAAATATAGTTTAAGAAGGAAGGAAGGAGAAAAATAAAACTTCTATCTTGTGCTTGTCCATAGCAATTACTCAAATTAATTCTTAATTGTCAAAGGTGCCACTGACCAGGCTGCAGGCCTCCCCCACAGTTCCCACTAAAGAGAGATTCAGGGCTGAATTCAAGACAGTCCACTCGAAGAAGTGACATTTTGAAGGAAACTTTTCATCCACCTCCAAATTTTAAGGAGATACCACAAGGTTCCATCCTTGTGGCAGTGAGTCTATTTTTAAAGCCTCTGTTGTTGGCTCCATCAGGGATGAGGGAAGTTTTGCACTGGGGTTTTGCCATGCTTACAATCATAACTAATCTCTTTTTTTATCTGGAATGGATTCCCAGCTGGTGATGGAAATTTGTTGATTTACACGTACATATCAAGTTACTGTGACTTCTTGTGAATTAATATTTACTTGTCTTACATATTTCTTTTTTAAATTAATTCTAAAATTTAAAGCATATTTAAGCTTCTACACCTAGGCAGAGTGAGGGTATCAAAGTCAACATGCTGGCAATAGCTTATTTTTGAAGTTGCTTTCTGTGCATTGGCACCAGACCAGCTCAAATCGACTTCTAGGACACTGGTAAACAAGATCTGGAAGATGCACCATTAGGGGTTCCCAAGTGTGCCTTAAAAAGTAGTTCATCGACTGTCCCAACAGCCAACGTCTTGATCTGCAGACCATGACACAAAACACTCCTGCTTGTAAATTATCACAATTTAAAAGAGAACATAAGATAACATTACAAAGTGTTTACCACTCAAAAAAAAAAAAAATGACCAAATAAGCAAGTCTTTACTGGCAAACTAGAGAAGAGATGCTGTAGGTCATTATCAAACCTTCAGTTATCAATCAATTCCATAAACATTTATTAAGTAATGCTACATGCTCAGTAGGCAGTGGGGATATAGCTATAAAAAGGAAACATTCCTGTTCTCCATGAGAATCACTGTGTTCAGTAATTAACCAGTTGTATGGCTCCTCTATTAGTTTTCTAGATCTATTTCTATCTATATATTTTGCATATTAAAATTATATTTAATGAGTAAAAATACATTTAGACATTACTAATTAATCATTTAGACATTACGAATCTGATTTCAAATTATTTAAACAAAATGAAGATGATAACAAGTGACAAGTGACTTTATAATATTTAAACTTCAGAATGGCCTTTCCCAGTTAGCCCAAATCAAAGAATGTTTATTACAGGAACCGCTGCAACCCAATTTCACACTATAGAGAAAAATATAAAATGAAAAGTTATTATTTTGGAAAGAAATGAAGTGTCCGGGAAAGAGAAAATGAATGAACCTGCCAGTTCACTGTGACATCCAGGACCATTTTAATAGATTAGTACAAATTAGTAATCATCTCTAAGGAATGTATTCCTTAATAAATACTAAGACATACACACAGAGTCTACAACATAAAATGCTCTCTGACAGCCACACTGAGTGTAATGCTAAGCACTTATTTTTCAACCAAAGGTTTTATTGCTTATTATTTTTTCTAATTATTTTTAGAGTTTCTAAGTATCATGCCCGGGGACAAGCTTTAAGATGACCACCCTAAACAGTCAAGATCAACCTGTCCCTTCTAACGACTCACATCCAGAAGAGTTTAAAATCGCAGCCCTTGTCTTTTACAGTTGTATATTCATAATTGGATTATTGGTTAATGTCACTGCATTATGGGTTTTCAGTTGTACCACCAAGAAGAGAACCACCGTGACCATCTATATGATGAATGTGGCATTACTGGACTTAATATTTATAATGAGTTTGCCTTTTCGAATGTTTTATTATGCAAAAGGTGAATGGCCATTTGGAGAATACTTCTGCCAGATTCTTGGAGCTCTCACGGTATTTTATCCAAGTATTGCTCTATGGCTTCTAGCTTTTATTAGCGCTGACAGATACATGGCCATTGTACAGCCCAAGTATGCTAAAGAACTTAAAAACACCTGCAAGGCGGTGCTGGCATGCGTGGGAGTCTGGATAATGACCCTAACAACCACCATCCCTCTACTACTGCTCTATGAAGACCCAGACAAAGCCTCCACTCCTGCCACCTGCCTAAAGATTTCTGACATCATCCACCTAAAAACCGTTAACGTGTTGAATTTCACCCGACTGGTATTTTTTTTCTTGATTCCTTTGTTCATCATGATTGGGTGCTACTTGGTCATTATTCATAGCCTTCTTCATGGCAGGACATCTAAACTGAAGCCAAAAGTCAAGGAGAAGTCTATAAGGATCATCATCACACTCCTGGTGCAGGTGCTCATCTGCTTTATGCCCTTCCATATCTGTTTTGTTTTCCTAATGCTGTCCAGTGAAGAGAGTAGTTATAACCCGTGGGGAGCCTTTACCACATTTCTCATGAACCTCAGCACCTGTCTGGACGTGATTCTCTACTACATTGTTTCAAAACAATTTCAGGCTCGAGTCATTAGTGTCATGCTATACCGCAATTACCTTCGGAGTGTGCGCAGAAAAAGTTTCCGATCTGGTAGTTTACGGTCACTAAGCAACATGAACAGTGAAATGTTATGAAGAATAGTAATTGATACCTTTTTTCCTTCAATCTCTTTAAAATTTCACTTTACTAACTACTCTAGGGTGAATGAATATGTTAATATTATCAGGTAACTTTTCTCCTGAAAAAAATAAACTTTACAAACTCTTGTGGGATCTTATTGGTAACAATATTTTGAGTGTTCTAATAAATGCATTATTTTTATTTATTTTTTTTTGAGACAGAGCCTCAAGCTGTCCCCCTGGGTAGAGTGCCATGGCATTACAGCTCACAGCAACCTCCAACTCCTGGGCTCAAGGAAGTCTCCTGCCTCTGCCTCCCAAATAGCTGAGACTACAGGTGCCCGCCACAATGCCCAGCTATTTTTTGGTTGTAGCCATCATTGTTGTTTGGAGGGCCTGGGCTGGATTCGAACCCACCAGCTCAGGTATATGTGGCTGGCACCTTAGCTGCTTGAGCCACAGGCGCTGAGCCCATTATTTTTATTTTTAAAGCTGGCATAAAACATTTTCATAAATTATTAGGGAAAAAGGCTCAGCGCCTGTAGCTCAAGAGGCTAAGGTGCCAGCCACATCATCCAGAGGTGGTGGGTTCGAATCCAGCCCGGGCCTGCCAAACAACAATGACAACTACAACCAAAATAGCCAGGCGTTGTGGCAGGCACCTGTAGTCCCAGCTACCTGGGAAGCTGAGGCAAGAGACTCGCTTGAGTTAGAGGTTGCTGTGAGCTGTGACGCCACAGCAATCTACCCAGGGCGACAGCTTGAGGCTCTGTCTCAAAAAATAAAAAAAAATTATTAGGGAAAAAACACCCAATTTGTGTTTCAAATTCAACCCTATCTACATAGATTATTGACTTAACTTTTGGGATTTAATTCTTTGTGCAAATGACTCATGTATGTTAATCAAGTCAATAGCAGGGAAGAATTCAGTTACTGTACAAAATACTTTGATTCAATTTTTTATCTAGATGTTCCTGTAGGTCTAATTTACACTTAGAATTTGAGTTCTAAATCCAGTATTTTATATTCTAAATACCAAACTTCCAGGATTCCTGCACAAGAAACTATGTTCAATTCATTACTGTTATTTGCTGCAAAGCAAAATTAATAGGACCAAGAATCCAGGGAGGCCTATAACAAAGGCCATCCCCATCAGCTCTCCCCTCCTTGAATTCATTCTTTTGAAAACAAACTACAGGCTCAGCACCTATATAGTTCAGCGGCTAAGGCGTCAGCCACATACACCAGGGCTGGCAGGTTCGAACCCAGCCCAGGCCTGCTAAACAATGACAACTACAACAAAAAAATAGTCAGGCATTGTGCTGGGTGCCTGTACTGTGTCTCAACTTGGGAAGCTGAGATAAGAGATCGCTTAAGCCCAAGAGTTTGAGGTTGCTGTGAGCTGTGATGCCTCAGCAGTCTGCTGAGGGTGACATACTTTAACTCTGTCTCAAAAAAGAAAAAAAAGAAAACATGCTACAGTCATTCAATGAACAGTGAGAGCCCATTATTTACCAAAAACTAATGATGGAAACCTAACCTGAGATCCGATTTCTACCCAATAATCCGAGTTCATTCCTATCACCCGAGGTTTCTACTATATGGTGAAATACCATTCTCCAATACAAATAGTTTAGTTTGCTTTACTTATGCGATTAACTATCTCATTACCAAAGAGGTTAACTGATTTTTCTTCCAGGCCGTATGTCATAGTATAAACAGCACTGTTCAGGAACCTTGGATTGTTATCTTGGCCTTGCCATTTAATTTCTCTTAGTACAGCAGCAAACAAAGTAACTTCTCCATCTAAAAGGAAAGGAACTGAACTATAACCCATAAATCCCCTAATATTCTTAGTACTATGGAAGTAAAATAAATGATTCCACTGTAACATCCTCTCTCCTGTATTACTCTCAACATGACCATCTCCTAATGAGACTTAGAAACAAATATGTGTACTGGTTATAAATGGATTTCTAGAATTAGCATGTATAAATTCACATTCTTTTAAAAAAGAAAAAGTAAAAAACACACAGGAGTCTAATGAGAAAATCACCTTTTTGCACTAGAAGATCCCTTAGATAATCTACTAGTCTAATTCTTCTGTTTGAAATATAAAGAAATTGAGGTCCAAAAAAGGTATGCAACTCGCTCAGCTAAAGAACCAGAACTAGAAACTAAATTTAGGCTCGGCACCTATAGCTCAACCGGCTAAGGCGCCAGCCACGTACACCTAAGGTGGCGGGTTTGAATCCCCAGCCCGGACCCGCCAAACAACAATGACGGCTGCAACCAAAAAATAGCCAGGCATTGTGGCGGGTGCCTGTGGTCCCAGCTACTTGGGAGGCTGAGGCAGGAGACTCGCTTGAGCCCAGGAGTTGGAGGTTGCTGTGAGCTGTAATGCCACGGCACTTTGTCCAGGGGGACAGCTTGAGGTTCTGTCTCAAAAAAAAAAAAAAAAAGAAACTAAATTTAGCTCCTCTTTTATGTCAACATTCATTTTTCAATAATAAAAAGCAAACATCTTAACAGAATGTAAACATTTGCATAAGTACATAAGGTTAAGAAGTCAGGGTGCTACTGAGATGTGCTTTCTCAACAAAGAAAAAAAAAACACTGAAGTTTTTAGTTTGAATAATTAAGATACTTTAATATCTTTAACAAATAACTATTTCTAAAACAAGAGAAATAACCTTTATATCTGTATTGTATCTGTATCTGATACATAGGCTATGGCACACATGTATACAGTCAGAGCCCACTTTCAACTGTATAGATCAACATACTCTTAAATTTAATAGACAGTAAGTTCTCTACAATAGCTTTTCTTGGTAAGAGTCTAATCTAAGAGTCCAAAAAAGACTGTTGATGTGAAATTAACAAAGTGAAATACGTCATGGTTGTCACAATAAAACTGTAAATAATCTAAATTATAATTTAATTATAGATAATTAAAAAGTTAGTTTTAAAATAATTCATTTAGCATTATAATCAAATATATTTTAATATGATACATAAACATTTAAAATCCCATTGTATTCTGGAGGGGTTTGATTCTGGAAAACAATGTAACATCTACACATAAATACTAACAATTAAAAAATAATAACCATATAAGGACAGATGTGTGACAGGCGTAGGTTACTAGAAATGCCTAACATATATAACTTTTAATGATGGAGCTATCTTTAACTTTTAAAACCTAATGCTTATATTTTCTGAATGTAAATAATACTCATGAGCTTCTATCATATGTCAGGTACAATTTCTACGCGAAACACTAAAAAAAGAGACGAACAGGTCCAAGAGGCAATGGCCTTCCCTTTATAGACTGGGGCTATGCTGTAATCACAATTAGCCCTTCAACATTACTGAGTGTAAGGTAATGAGTACATAAAGTCAAACTTGGTTCTCCTTCAAAGAGTGTATGTGACATAAAAGGCGCAGATAATGACAACTCAATGTAATAAATAACTAACGGGGATATTAATAAATTTGTTATAGTATGTAGAGAAAGGAAATTAATCCTGCCAAAGGGCAAGAGGGAACAGAAAACAAGCCAAGCAGGCATGAGAGTTCAAATTCACAGCATATTAAGAGAGGTAAATGATTGATGATGGCTGGTCATCAGTCGAGGGCTTTGAACGGAAAAAAGAGCCAGGGGAGGTGGTAACACCTGTAATCCCGGCTACTTAGGAAGCTGAGGCCGGAGAATCAATTGAGCTCAGGAGTTCATGGCCAGCCAGGGTGACATAGTGAGACCCCAAATCATTTATAGATAGACAAGGAAGGGAAGGAAACGAAGAAAACTAACACATAGAAGCATTGTGTGCTTACTGTTAGGAGCTTAGGAAAGGGAACTTTAGAGAAGTAACCTGATAAAGATTTCACATAACTAATGAGTGGCAGTGCTAGAATCTCAAATCTGGTCTGATGACAAAGACCATGACATTCCCACTATTCAAGACCACCTTGATGGTATCCTGACCTTTACTCTGATGGAAATGAGAATTTAAAAGTTTTTAAAAGGAGCACTGGCATGACCAAGCCTGTATTTTAGAAAGATAACTTATAACAGATTGTATGGAATGCTTTGAAATTAATAGAGAGACTACTTAAAGAAAATTACTATAACTAACTAGGTGAGAAAATACTAGATTGAGATAATGACAACAGACATAAAGAAGGGATGAATGAATAAATTATTCAGGACTTCAAGTTAGTAAGACGCAGTGCCCTACCCCACTGATAAGGGAAAGATTTCTATATTGTACGACTGAGCAGAAGAAAATGTCATTAACTACAATTAAGAGGTACAGAAGGAGGAGAGAAGAGAGTAGAGAGAACAGAGGTGATAAGAGCTTCCAAACATGAGGAATTCTCTTTGAGCCTAGATATCACTAAGAAATAATGACTGTAGAAAGATCAGGAGATGCTAGTATGCGGTGCAAAGAGAGAGTAGGGAAACAACAGATGTCCACTGTGGTTGAGGTCATGGCAGTGGACCAGATAACTCAAAGAAACCACTTGGAGCAAACTTGAGAAACAGATGCACACAGGAATGAAGGTCAAAAAGGATCAAGAGAGAGCAATATGTTGAGACTCAAGAGAGCAGGTTATTTCATGAAATAAGGAAAGGTTAAAAACATTTAATGTGCTACTGAAAAGTTAAACAGAATGACCAGTGCCTTTAAAAATTAGGTGGCTGCCAGTCACCTTTATGAGAAAAGTTTCAATAGCAGTGAAATTAAAAAGCAACTGAGAATTAAATAGGAAGTGAAAAACTGCAGAGAGTGCAGATAACTTTGGCACTGATAAGAAAGAAAAAGAGTAAGATGTTATATCAAAAATACTATGGCTGGGCAAAGTGGCTTACACCTATAATCCTGGCATTACGGGAGGCTGAGGCAGGAGGAACACTTAAGCCCTGGAGATTGAGGCTGCACTCTAGCTCTGGTAAAAGAAAGAAACCCTATCTCCAAAAAAAAAAAAAAATAAAGAAAGAAAGAAAAGAGAAGACAAAAGAGGAGAGGGGAGAAACACAGAAACACATCATGACTAGTTGTAAAGCATACTGATTTTTAAAATGAATAGTTTCCTCTCTTGAGGTTTTGAAGCTTTGCTACCATTAATAAAAGATACATTTACAAAATGCAAAGTTTATATCTTGAAGATTTATGTTCCAAGAAATTTTGATTGAGAAAGCCTCAAGATATTAAAAAGTCACACTACACATTGTAATGTTCTAAGACTTAAAGAAGAAAAATATACCTGCATTAACATTCATATTGTCTCTCAAAAGAGATATTTTAACTTTAGAATGTATTCAAGTTTGCAACTCTCACTACAAACTGAGATTTAAATTAGGTAAATGACTTCCCTCTTTAAGAACAAGTAAAAATACTCTCATCATCTTTAAACTGAATCAATCTTCTTTCTATGTACCAGTTAATGATTCCATATTGAAAAAAATGAATGTTCTGCTGTCATTTAATTCTATATACACAAAAAGTGTCACCAGATGAGAGGACAATGTAAATAAGAATTAAAGTTATGTTACTATCCACCCTCAAAATTTATTCAAACACATGACACACACATACCTTCCATAACTCAATCGGCCTTACTGAGAACCAAAAAGAACTGGCCTGGATGAGATGTAGCAACACTGCTTCTTGCCTGAATCAATATGGAATCCTACCTGATGACTATGCCATTTTCTACAATAACAGAACAGTCAACTTAAACTTTGCAGTGTAATTACAATTATAACCCCTGAAACTAAACAAAAACTGTATGACAATTATGACATAAAACTTTACCTGTCTCCTATCAAATATTATTAAAAATCATCCATTATTAAAATAGCTAAAGATCAACATTCAAGTATATTCATTACAACTATAATTTAGTCAATCCCACAAATGGCAACTATACTATAACCATTACCAATGTAAGTCTGCAGCTATTAGAATGCTAATTATATTTTTAAAATAGAGATCAAATCAAGATACATCTAATAGCCTAATAGATCTCAAACACATATATCTAAAATCAAATGAAGACTGGAAGTTAGTACACACAAAATTTTAAATATCTGATATTTCCCACTATCTCATCTCCCAAATATAGTCCCAGATACTTAATTCAGATGTGTTTAAGGTCACTTGTATATGCTAACAACTCCACTCCTAGATACCAGTTATTTCATACCCTAACAAATAGTTTTTTTAAAATCCATATCAGAATATGAAAGTCTAAACACTCTGAGTAAGGCTGGCCATTGTAGGTTCTCTACACAGTCATCACCCATAGGCTGACTTCATTTTATGTTTGGTGGAAGTATATAAACAATATCAGCTTTAAAAAAATCATTCCTCAGAAGTTTAACTTCATGTAAATTTAGTTTGTTGCCTAATGTAATTAAATGTATATATTTTTATTTAATAGTTCATAAAATTACACAAATTTCATTACAAAAACATAAAACTAATTCTTAATTCTATCTTCAATAGCAGAATAGGAAATTTACTAAAAATTCTCTAAAACATGAAATTTCAAACCTTAAAAAAACTTGATTCTGTTCCAAGAACATAATAAAAATATAGGCAAACATACTGGATTTTTCTTACTTATAAAATCAATTTTACTATATCTAAGAGTTGAAAATAGTTTTTTACTGACTTTCACATCTAAAAACACTTTAAATCACATTTAAATATTTTTAAATTAACTTAATCTTTAACAGCTACTTACAATCCAGAAGGCAAATTACTGGCTGCAGTGATACCAAAGGAATATTGGATCACTTCAACAAGGATCAAGTCAAAAAAAGCTGACAAAATCCAGGAACCCAGCAAAAAGGACTAAAAGATAAAAACAGGGAAAAAATTATAGAGATGAGTCTCCTAAAAATAAAGTAACATTTACTCAAAAACAGCTCAGTTATATACAGGTTTTAAGAGTTATCTGTTTCTATTAAAACAGACTTCAAAATTAAGGAGTAAATCCATATCATATTGTTCAAATGTATTAACTTCCATAATTTCTGAGTATGCTAAAGAAATGGTCCATAGCAAGAAATATTTTTAACAAGCAATACATATGACTAAGCAAAAGAAGTAATTTTAATTTTATTAAAGTTTTAATTATTTTTATAATTGGGCTTGGTGCCCATAGCTTAGTGGTTATGGTACCAGCCACATACACCAGGGCTGCGGATTCAAACCCAGCCTGGGCCTGGTAAACAACAATGACAATTACAACAAAAAAAAAGCCAGGCATTGTGATGGGTACCTATAGTCCTGGAAGGCTGAAGCAAAAGAATAGCTTCAGCCTCCAAGTTTGAGGTTACTGTGAGCTGTGATACCATGGCACTCTACCAAGAGCAACACAATGAGACTTTTTTTTTTAATATCTAGTCACACCTAATATTATCTATTATCATTATTATTATGCTAGTGGCTTAAATTTTTAAATTTTCTTTGGTTAATGTGCATGTTTCAAAACAGATACAGGATCAAGTAATTAAAAAGATAACTGTAAATAATAACACCATGTTTAACAAAATAAAACTCATTTAAACAAAATTTTCCCCTTACCTAAGTAGCAAAAGCAGAACACAAAAAAACTTACTGCAAATTTTCTGCTTCCATATCTTCTCTCAAATATCCTAAAATTATAAATAAGCAGACTACTGCAGAAAGTGTCTTTCAAATCAAGGCAAATTATTCTTCCACATATCAACCTCCAAATCTAGATGAAGATTAAAAAAGAACAAGAAATAAGAGTAAGATTTGTTCAGGTCTCTTCCTTAGCAAATTTATTATGCTTACTTTACATACCTATCTTTAATATTCTAATTTAAGCAAAAGCACAATGCACACACAAAAGGAAAACTAAAATGTATGTTCTCTGAGAAATCAGCTCAACTTTCTCATACTAAACATTCTTTCCAACAGCAGCACAAAGGGTACTTAAAATTGTTTTGCTTATTAGAAGAAAATACAGTCTCATTAAGATAACAGAAAACTTCTTGTAAAAAATTTTAGGACTACTTTTAGTAAGATAAAAATTTATATACATAGCTGAAATGAATGGCTAACAAATGTTCATCTTCATGCTACTGAATAAAACAAAGTTGTAACTGAAAAACAATATAGGTACAAATTCAAAAATATATATTCCTGAGCTTAATTGTAATGATCAACCTATTTCATGGCAACTATATACAAGGTAAACTATGGCAATTACTGCTAAATATGTCTAGGTTTAAAATATTAGTTAATTTAAATTATTATTAACTATTAGTTTATTTAAATCATTATTTCACCCAATGTCTGGTTAGGTGAAAAACTTACATGGAAATATACAAAGAGTAGCTACTTAAAAGACCATTTTGAGTCTTCTAAAACATTTTTTAGATTTTTAAAGATAACTTTAATGACATTTCAAAAAAATTCTGATCTTCTTTCCCCTTCACAATTAACTTACAAGATAGGTAAAATATTAATCCTGTCATTTCTAGGTATTTTTATTGTGGTAAAATGGACATAAAATAAAATGTACTATTTTAACTACTAAGCATATAACTCAGAGGTATTAAGAACACGAGCAATGTTATACAACCATCACCTCTATCCATTTCCAGAATTTTTTCATTATCCTAGACAGAAACTCTGTACCCATTAAACACTAACTCCCCATATCCTCTTCGCTTGGTCCCCAGTAAACACTATTCTACTTTATATCTCTATGAATTTGCTTATTCTAGATACAACATGTAAGAGGAATCATATATTTATTTGTCTTTGTGTCTAGCTTATTTCACTTTGCCATAATGTTTTCAAGGTTTATGCTAAAGCATGTACACAGTATTATCAATCTCATTCTCTTTCATGTTTGAGTAACATCCCACAATATATACCATATTTTGTTTGTCTGCTGATAGACATTTGGGTTGTTTCCACCTTTTGGCTATTGTGAATAATGCTGCTGTGAACACTGGTAATATGAACCCTAACTTAAGACAAGAAAAAAGGTAGAGAGCAAATATTTTATTTGTCTAAAGTCATACAACCAATACTTTTGCCAACAGCAATAATAAGAAAACTGACTACTCTGTCTCTACTTCAAGCAAGATATCAAGCAGCCTTTTTTGTGAATGTACTTCAAAATATGAGGGCATTGAAGTAGTTCAGGGATGGCCACTAGAGTTCATTTCACCTGCCAACCTAGATGAGAGGAATGTAGGGGGGCTACCTGCAAGCCTGTGTTGAGGCCATAGCTTGGTTCAAGGAAAAGTCAGGACCATGATTAGTTAGGAATGATCGACATGGACACACGTGTCTTACAGGTGGCATCTCCAAACTAAATCTCTTTCCTCCCTCAGAAACTTCAGGTTGCATCTACTATCCTCAATATGAAAGTATACTTGAGAGTACCTGGCAAAGTGTCAAGTACTTCACCAATCTAACATGGATGATGACTATCATCTTTGCAGAACAGCAAATTCAAAAATAATGAAAGGCAGCTCCAAGTCCTCTGTCCTCACATTTAATATTAAAATGAAAATAACTCAGGACCGATCCCTGACAGCCACTAGGAAAATCTGAGGATTAAGAAAATTAAGATGTGGCTCGGTGCTTGTAGCTCAGCAGCTAGGGCACCAGCCACATACACCAGAGCTGGCGAGTTTGAATCCAGCCTGGGCCTGCCAACCAACAATGACAACTACAACCAAAAAATAGCCAGGCATTGTAGCGGGCACCTGTAATCCCAGCTACTTGGGAGGCTGAGGCAAGAGAATCGCTTAAGCCCAAGAGTTTGAGGTTGCTGTGAGCTGTGACGCCACAGTACTTTGCCCAGGGCAACAGCTTGAGACTCTGTCTCAAAAAAAAAGAAAAGAAAAGAAAATTAAAACTTTATGATTATTAAAATATAACAAATTGCATTTATAGAACCCCATTTGTTTTTTGGTTTTTGTATTTTTAGTTAATATAAAATTGATATAGTTTTACATAATTTACATGTTAGAACTATTCAAGGACACAAAGACCTGATAAAAGAATTAACTACGGCGTATTAATCCTGAAGGTTAATGTCCACTAGAGACTGATCACTGGCTTACACTCAACAAAGCGCTCCTTCTGCATTTCAACCTAAAGAAAACTGCCCCAATTTCCACCTTAGCTGCCCAAATCTGGGAGATTTAGAAACTACAAACAAAGCCGTCAATCAGCCACTCCTCCTGGACTCATACAATCTAAGCTTGTATTAGTCTCAAAACATGCTTCCTTTACTGTATTCCTAAGGTCTGAAGTAAAATGCCCCTCTCCCCTTTATTGCTAATGGACAGCTATCCCTTCTTCATACCAAACTGAAAATGCACATCCTTAAGGCTCTCCAGGACTATATCCTTGCTTACAGTCCCTACTTCCCATATCATCCCCTAAGGATTTAATGTACACTTGTGTCCTACCGTGTCATGTTTTCACATGTATGTGTGGGTTTAGAGTTTCAAGGCAGAACAGCAACTCCTCCTATCTCCATAGCAGCTCTTATGAACACACACTGAGAACCTGGAGTTCTGACAGGAGGGTGTGGCCATTCACACTCCTGTACAGAAGAGCAGTCCTCTTCCACCCAGGGAGGTTACCACCTTTCAAGCATTTCAAGTATGGATACCCACAAAGTGGGCTTAGGAGGCAAAACTAATTAATCCCAGAAAACATAAAGTTACCAACCCAGGGCCCGCGGGCCCTTATATTTCCTTATAGCAGCAGTTCTTGAGGCTGGCCAAATTCTAGAATTCTCTAGGAAATGTTTTTAAAAGTACCCAAATGCCCAGTCCCCACCATCAGACTCTGATTCAGTTGATGTAGGGTAAGATCATGGGTTTATTTAGATCTACAGGTATAGATATTTTCAATTTTTAAGTCTCTAGGTTGTTCAAATGTGTGGCCAGAGTTGAAAATGACCTCATTATAGCAAGTGAAATAATATAGAAGCAATACTACATTCTGCAAGGAAGACCTTCACAGGGACTTGGTGAAGTCCATCTGAGCAATGGTGTTAATTACACCAATATCAAGAAAACGTATTGGTATTCAAGAAATAATTATGCTTAAAATGGCTAATCAAGTGTTTATAAAAGAAAGGGTAGCAAGTCGTATGCCAGAATTTGCACTAATAATCCATCTCACAGAGAAGACATCCAGCACCAGCATTTTCAATGAGATCAGTCCAGAAACCTGAAAAGCCATACAGTTCTGCTCTTTCCCATAGCAAAAATACAGGAGAAATCGCCTACTTGGTTTAACCACAACTGTACTAAGTAATCATAAATTTATAATCTGTTACAGCTAAAAGAGCTAGGGCAACTAATCAAATATTCAAACTGAGACAGTTTTTGGAAAATCTAAGTATGCATTCTGAGCATTAAAAAAATAAGATTTAACATTCTTTTTAATTTCCTTAAAGTTATAAATTGCATTTCCATGAGTAAAAAATGACACAGAAAACAGACGTGCCTAATGAAAGGCAATGTTTCAATTGGTTCATTATTATCTGCTTTGCTGGAAACACTAATAAACACAAATAGAAAACCTATTTACTAACAGATTATTAATAGTTACTTCTTACACATTCAGGAGTTTTGATGGACTAATAGCAGGAAGAAAAGACAATCTAGAAACAAAATCTGCCTTCTCTCCTCCTGGAGGCCAATGCTGCAGAGCTCACCTGGAAGTCGTGCTTGACTGCCTGGAGGTCATACACAAAGAACTTCTGACAGTGAGGCAGAAGGAGGGCCAGCAGAAGGGACAGGGCACTCGGGACCAGCAGAAGACTCTTCGACAGAGGTGCCTTGTCTGGAGGGAAAGAGGAAGCCACTTTCAGAATGACTGTCCCTAAGATTTAAAAAACACATCGGTGAAAAGCAAGAGAATTCACTTCTTTTAAATCAGAATGAAGACAAAGTCCAGAAACCATGAAATTTAGTTCTACAACATTATTTTCAAAACCTTTACCTGAAAAAGTGATCAAAGGACACGGAAAAGAAGTGGAATTCACTGGCAGAGGCTTCAGTGTCATTTGGGTCTTAAATGAGACCAAACCAAGTTTCTTGCCAGTGACTTCTGAAGTGTAAAGACAGAAGTTGTGTTTTCTATCAAATTGACCCATTAGCTCCTGAGTGCATGAGATTCAAATCCATAAAGACATTTTTTTTTTAAGTTTACAAGTTTATTCTTACTGATACATATTAGAGGTATGATTTTAGGGGTACATGTAATAATATCCCAGTTATCTGGATGTTATAGGATAACCCAACACCTTAAATATTCATCTTCTTCTTATGCTGGAAATATTCAAATTATTCTCTTCTAGCTATCTTGAAACATACAACAAATTCATATTAACTAGTCACCCTACCGATCTACTGAACATCAGGTCTTAGTTCTTCTAATTGTCTGTCTGTACCCATTAATCAAGCCCTCTTCATTAACCCCTCCTTCCCACGTTTCTCAGCCACTGGTAATCACCAAACTACTCTCTATTTACATGAGATGCACTTTTTCAGCTCCCACTGATGAATGACATCATGAAAAATTTGTCTTCCTATGATTAGCTTTTTCATTTAATGATTTATAGTTCCATCCTTCTTGCTGCAAACGACAGGACTCATTTTTTTCTATGGATAATATTCCACTTGTGTGTGCCTGTCTGTATATACCAAATCTTCTTTATCCATTCATCCACTGACACTTAAATTGATTCCATATTTTGGCTACTGTGAATAGTGCTGCAATAAACATGGGAGTGCTGTGATGAATTGATTTCCTTTCTTTTTGCTATGTCGAGTAGTGAAATTGCTGGATCATACAGTAGTTCTACTTATAATTTCTGAGTAGCCTCTATACTGTTCTCCGTATTAGCAGTACTAATTTGCACTGCCACCAATAGTGTACGAGCATTCCCCTTTCTCCACATCCTCCCCAGCGTATGTCATCCCTTTTTGATAAAAGCCAATCTACTGGGGTCAGATGGTATCTCATTGTGGTTTTGATTTGCATTTCTCTGATAATTAGTAGTGTTAAGCATTTTCTATTCTTTTTGGCCATTTACATGTCTTCTTTTTAAAATTTCTTTTTAGTACTTATTTCAGATTATATATATCTTCTTTTGAGAAATGTCTATTCAAATCTTTTGCTTATTTTTTAATTGAATAGTTTGTTTTTATGCTATTGAGTTGTTTGAGCTCCTTATAAATTCTGGTTTATCTGTGGTCAGGTGGATAGCTGGCAAATATCTTCTCCCATTCTGTGGGTTATCTCCTCACTGACTGTTTCCTCTGCTGTGCAGAAGCTTTTCAGCTTGATGTAGTTCCATTTGTCCGTTTTTGCTTTAGCTGTATTTTTGAGGTTTTGTACAAAAAAATCTTTGTCCAGACCAATGTCCTAGAGTGTTTCCTCAACATTTTTTTCTAGTAGTTTCATAGTTTCAGGTCTTAGATGTAAATCCTTTAATCTATTTTGATTTGACTTTTTATAGAGGGTGAAAGGTAGAGCTCTAGTTTCAGTCTTCTGCATATGGTGATCCAGTTTTCCCAGAATCATTAATTGAAGACTATCCCTTCCCCATTGTATGTTCTTGGTACCCTTGTCAAAAATGAGTTGGCTTTAAATGGACTTAAATCTGGATCCTCCATTCTGGTCCATTGGTCTATGCTCCTGTTTTTATGCCAGTACCATGCTGATTTGGTTATTACAGCTTTGTACTGTAGTATATTTTGAAGTCAAGTATTGTGATACCTCCAGCTTTATTCTTTTTGATCAGGACTACTTTGGCTATTGGGGGTCTTTTGGGGTTCTATGTAAATCCTAGAATCATTTTTGTATTTCTGTCAAGAATGTCATTTATATTTTGATAGAGACTGCACTAAATCTGTAAATTGCTTTCACAATATTAATTCTTCCAATCCATGAGCATCGAATAGCCTTTCATTTTCTTGTGTCCTCTTCAGTTTCTTTCATCAGTGTTTTATAGTTTTCCTTTTATAGATCTTCAGATCTTTGGTTAAATTGATTCCTAAGTATTTTACTTTATTTTTTGAGACAGAGTCTTACTTTGTCACTCTTGGTATAGTGTCGTGGCATCATAGCTCTCAGCAACCTCAAACTCTTGGGCTGAAGAGGTCCTCTTGCCTCAGCCTCCCAAGTAGCTGGACTATAGGCACCTGCCACAATGCCCCAGCTATCTGTTAAGAGACAGGGTCTTGCTCTTGCTCCGGCTGGTCTGGAACTCTCAAGCTCAAGCAATCTACCTGCCTCAGCCTCCCAGAGTGCTGGGATTATAAGGATGAGCTGCCCGAACCTCCTAGGTATTTTTTTTTTTAATTCAAGTGGTTAAAAGTACTATTGTAGACTTCTGAAGTTTTCCACTATGAGTACAACTGAAGCTGGAGTCAGTTTTCCAAGAGTGCCTGACATGTGACCTTTGCCTTGCACTAAGAGCACTCACATTCCTCTTGTTCCCTGCCCTAGTCACTTGAACATAAGTATGATATAATTATACTACCGAGGACATTTGGGGCACTTTAGAAACAGTATAAATCTCTTCCCTCTTCATTCTGATATGAGAGAATAAAAAGAAGCAAATTGTATTTTTCTTCTAGCTCTTCACTTTTTCCCCCCAGTAGAATGAAGGTCAGCTGTTCCCTACTCAGGAATCGTTTAATCAAAGCACACATTCTTATGAGACATCCAGGAGGCCTCTCCTCTCCCTCCTGGTCTTCCTCAGTTCCGCTTTTGTGTTGTTGTGCCTTCCTCTCTCACAGACGCTGAAAGCAAGCCCCTGAAGCTATGTGCTGAGTTAATCCATGGGGCAGGCCCTGGTCTGTGAGGGGGAAAAGGCCCTGGAGCCCATAAGACCCAGGTTTGAGCCCTCATTTTGACACTTACTCATGCTTTTGCTTGGACACAATAATTGACCTCTCTGAGCATCACTCCCCTCATCGGACCTAAGTCTCTAGGAAGTGAAGTAATGCCCGCAGACATGACTAGTACTTTGCCCAGCCATGACGGGCACAGAAAAACAAAGTGAATATAAATCTAGGAAAACCACTGGAATAACATCCTTTCCTTAGAAATAAGTGCTTTAGACAATAACCCTGTAATATTCATGTATCAAATGTCTAGTACTGAAACTCAAGTGGTGGACCAAGTCTGCTTACAAAAGCATGGCTGAGATTTCCATGAAAGAATGAAACACTTAATCAATGTCTTTTTCTCTGAATATCACTATTTCCCCCATCCTTTTATTATGATAAATTTTACATACACTTAAAGAAAAGTGTGGCTTTAACTTCCATTGAGATCTGTGCCTGAATCAAAACTTAAACTGGGGTGGTGGGGGTGGTGGAGTAGTGTTAAATAATGGTAATTTTGATAATTCTTTTATATTTATTAGCTGGTATTCTTCACATAAAAAATTTCTTATGTTTGCTTTCCTTTTATGTAGAGATTACCCTATACACATGGATTTTCAGGTACTCAATATATTACAATCAGTTACATTCTTCCCTTTTTTTTAATACTTCAACTATCCCAGTGGGAGACCTTGAACCTACTCCAGTGGCTTTTCAACCTTGATCCTCCACCTCCTACTCTGGCCACTCCATTTACTCCTTCATCTCTGAGCTTCCTGGCTCTTAGGCTCACCTGTACTTTTAGACCTAGATTTTCTCTAAGGAGCCCTGTTAAAGAATGTTAGGAAATAGTCTTTAGAAAACAAATCTGGGGGCGGTGCCTGTGGCTCAGCGGGTAAGGCGCCGGTCCATATACTGAGGGTGGCAGGTTCAAACCCGGCCCCAGCCAAACTGCAACAAGAAAATAGCCAGGCGTTGTGGTGGACACTTATAGTTCTAGCTACTCAGGAGGCTGAGATAAGAGAATCGCCTAAGCCCAGGAGTTGGAGGTTGCTGTGAACCGTGTGACACCGCCGTACTCCACCAAAGGTGATAAAGTTAAATTCTGTTTCTGCAAAAAAAAAAAAAAAAAAGAAAACAAATCTGGGCGATAGATGTGCTCAGTGTAATTTGGGGTATCACTGCTTCTAGTTCTTTCAGTAGTCAGAGCTAGAAAACATTTTGTGAAATTATGATTCATAATATTTCCAATTCAAATCTAACAATTTAACATTACAAGACTTTTTGTTAAGTTCTTATCTTTTCTCTCTTAAATATTAATATTTACTTCATCCTAGATTACACATGAAATAATTTATATTGTATATTAATATCATTATAAACAATACACTAGCTGCTTATTAAGCTCACTGGGCAAAGTTGAAAGTATCTTTAAAACCTTGATGTTGTTTCTTTCCCTTTTGTCTAATGTACAGTAGAACCTCTATAATTTGAACACCCAAGGGATTATAACAAATTAATTGGTCACATATAGAGGTGGTCAACATAAGGAAGTAGGTCTACTACACTAATGTACATGTGGTATATGCCTGGTCTGCGAAAATTAGGTCAACTCAAGGAAGTGGTCAATGTCAGGAGGTGGTCAGCTATGGAGGATATATATATATATATACATACTGTGTATGTGTGTGTATATATATATATCTCCACTATGGATGGACAGTCTTGTGTTCAAAAGCTACTTGAAATAATTCTTTTCTCTGTTTGAATATGACAAACAGATTAACTTCTATTTACATTCAATAGTAGTATTTCCTTTTTTCTCTTTAATTTTTTGAATATGCAAAAGATTTACATTGTTCTAAAAACCAAAATTATGAAAAACAGAGGTTTATTTCACTTTAGTGAAAATATCTATCCTATTTCTTACCCCATCCAAGGTAGATATATACCTTTCCAGTAGTTTCTAGTTTACCTCCCAGTTTTCTTTTTGAAAAACTAAATAACACATATTAACATATAGTACAAAATACAGGCACTTTCTCCTTTCCACACAGCTCAGATATGCAGACTTCAGTTACCACAATTTTAGTAAAATTAACACCAGTTCTACTGACAACATGGTTCAAATTTCAGTTATGACAGTGTATTAACTGTGAAGAACTGCATAAAGTACAAACTTCACTGCTAACTTCAGACACATATTTTGATCAGTGACCAATCAAGTCACTTCTTTCAAAGTCAGTCAATTCACGCACAGATAGCAAAGCATGTAGTTGTGTTCCCTCCTTGTCTCCCAGTGATAAAGCCACCTGACATTTTTACAAAAATGTATCATCAAAAGAAGGAACTGGCCAGGCTCATGCCTGTAATCCTAGTACTCTGGGAGGCCAATGCAGGTGGAGCTCAGGGATTTGAGACCAACCTGAGCAAAAGCAAGACCCCAGCGCTAAAAGAAATAGCCAGGTGTTGTGGTGGGTGCCTGCAGTCCCAGCTACTCAGGAAGCTGAGGCAAGAGAATTATTTGAGCCCAAGAGTTTGAGGTTTCTGTGAGTTGTGACACCATGGCACTGTGCTGAGGGCAACAAAGTGAGACTCTGTCTCCAAAAAAAAAAAAAAAAAAAAAAGGAACTATCAATAAAGATGAAAGTACAGCAAAGAAATGCAAGAAAATGCTAGAAGTGAAATGTGATTCAAATGTAACAAGGTTATAGAAGAACTGATAAGCCAGAGAAGGGCTAACATTGTCACCGTTCAAGAGACTCTAGATGTACAGCCAGCGAAAGGCAAACTTACCAACAGAAATGAAGAAAGTGGTTGTGGTAGGCAGATTACTGGCCCCCAAAGATGTCCATATCTATTCCCCATAACCTACAACTGTGTTAGGTTTCATAGCAAAGGAGATATGTCTGCAGACAGAATCAAATGTCCTTGAGATGAGATTATCCAGGATAGCCAGCTGGATCCAATGTAATCATCAGGGTGCTCATAAGTGAAAGGAGAGACAGGAGAGCAAGTTTCAGAGTGATAATGTAAGAAAGCGTCCACCAGACTACCCTGGCTTTGAAGATGAAAGTAGGCCAGGCATGAGCCAAGAAATGTGGGCAGCCTCAAAAAGCTGAAAAAGGCAAAGAAACAGATTCCTTCTTAGAGCCTCTGGAGAAATGCAGCTGTTGATCCATTTTGGACTTCTGTTCTCCGGAACTGTAATATAATAAATTTGTGTGGTTTTAAACCATCTAGTTTGTGATCATTTGTTACACAAACTATAAGAGACTAAAATAATGATTGTGATGTTCCAAAGGAAGTGACACAAAAATCTACATATTAAGGAAACTCTCAGAGCTATTTTATGACATTGAAAGCAGAGAGAATAAAATCTCAGAAACTCAGCCAAATTCAGACAAGTACATGACAATTCACAAGGTATAAAAAAGATATTCCCCACATCATAACTTATGCAAGAAGAAGGAAAACCCTATCCAAACTACTCTTGATAAGGTTTTTACAAAGAAATAAAATACTAATTCTCAATGTATCTAAAGTCTGTAATTATACTATATTAAATATTAGTTTTACTATTTTTTCATTTCCTATACATTTGTAACTATATAAGAGATTTTAATGTTTAACAAAACATTATTTCAACAAAGTTTTCAAAGGTTAAAGAACAATCCAAACTTTTCCCATTGATTATTAAAATAGCTTTGCCTGGTTTCACCTTGCACATTCATTTTTATGGTCCTCTATTATCTTGCAAAGTAAGGACTAGCTGTGCATGTGTGTGTGTGTGTGTGTGTGTGTGTGTGTGTGTGTTCTTTTCTCAAAGAATATGTCAAGTTGGCACTTTTCTATGACCCCCAAGCTCAAATGGCCTAGGCTTTGGTTTGCCAGATCTTCACATTCTCGGTCTCCTGACTCTCCAGCAAGACCTCTAACTATCCTGTTCTCAGGATCCTTTGCTCCAACCAAATCACGCACCTCATTACCTTCTGAACACATTGGTTTCTGTTTCAGTAATTTTGGAAAAAATTTTCCAGACTTAAAACCCAAAATATCATCAATGCCTTCCTTAAGAGCACAATCCCTTATCTCAAGCTCATGCAGCCTTCAAATTATAGCTCAGTTTGCACTCTTCTCCATCAGCCTGAGCGAACCACTTTAGCTGAAAGGTTCTCCCTCACACTGCACCATTGTTCCTACACACTACTGTGCACACTCAGGGTTCTGTACAGTTCTGCCTTTCAATTGCATTAAAGGTCCCTGAAGGGAGGCCACACACCTTACTCTTCTCTCTCCCCACCACAAAGCATACATAGCACAGCTGTGTGCACAGATGCAATGCTCAGATCATCCACAGGCAAGACCACAGAAAGGTGCCATTGACGGGGACATTCTCAGGTTCTATGAGATACACTTTAATCTTATTCATAAGAAATTCCCTGGGGGCGAATTTACCAGTCACAGTTGATATTGTGGTTATTGTGTTTGTTTAAGCATATAAAAATAGCCCAACTATTTCCTCTCTGGTAAGGTCCCGAAACACCTAAACTGGAACCATCAGTAGACTGGTCACATGAGCTTCCTGACCAGAATGCAACCAACCCTCCTTGGAGGCTACGACCTCGCAGAGCTCCCCACTAGCATGTAGGTACCTAAGAAGCAGAGAAAAGCACTATGGCTATGAACTTGAGCAACCTAAATTCTATCTTGAGCAATTTAAGCCTCAATTTTCCTTATTTGTAAAATGGGGATGAGAATCTATCTTGAAAGTGTTATGAGGCTCGGCATCTGTAGTTCAAGCGGCTAGGGGGTCAGCCACATACACCAGAGCTGGCAGGTTAGAATCTAGCCTAGGCCTGCCAAACAACAAAAATTACAACCAAAAAATAGCTGGGCGTTGTGGTGGGTGCCTGTAGTCCCAGCTACTTGGGAGGCTGAGGCAAGAGAATTGCTTAAGCCCAAGAGTTGGAGGTTGCTATAAGCTATGATGCCACAGCACTCTACCCAGGGCAACAGCTTGAGACTCTGTCTCAAAAAAAAAAAAAAAAGAAAGTGTTATGAGAAGAAAATGAAACAAAGAATGAATGAATATAGAGAAAACTGCCCCTACAACCAGCACTATCACAATATTCCAGGAAAGCAGGCTTTCCCCATTGAAGGCAAACGTATTACACATATTCTGACAGGATCAAAGATGGAGCAGGGGTGATGTACGTGCACCCTGAAGGGGCAGCTCAACTCATGTTTCCTCTTTCAACCTGAATTTCCACCTGTCCTTGTGAAATGGACTCCATCATTCCTGTCTCTTCCTTTGACAGCTCCTGAACAACTCAACACTGTTGGAGAAATCACACAGCTGAGCTGCAAGACTTCCCTGTCAGTGCACGGCCTCGGGACTCAAACTGAGTCTCCCCTCCTTTCTCTAGGAAGTCTGCTCTCCAACTCCCATCTCATACCATCTCCTCCTCTTTCCTCAAACCCCTCAGTTCACATTCCCAACTTCATTACATGTCATCAAATGAGTAAGTGATGATTTGCTTTGGCAGTCTCAATCCTTCTCCAAATACTAATAGCTCCTACAATGTACCATGCATTTTTCTAGGCCCTTGGGTACAGCAATAAATGATCGGTAAAGTACCCTACGGTTGTGGTGTTTACAGTCTAGACAAAAAAGAAAATAAACAAAACGAGGTAGATATTCACATATACATTACCTTGGCTAGAAATAAATGTTATAGCAAAATTAAGCAGGGCAAATAAAGCCTGTGGCCATGTTACCTACCATATTCCCTCCTGGTCTCCCCAACCCCCAACTGAAGATAGGTATGGCGATGTGAATTGCTTTGGCTGAATAAATGAAAGATGTCACTTTCAGGCAGATACTTTAAGAACCAATGAATCCCAGCCTGAGCCACAGTGAGACCCCATCTCCTAAAGCAAACAAACAAAAGAAGCTATAATTTGAAGGCTGTATAAGATTGAGATAAGGGTTGTCTGTGCTCCTGAAGAAGGCATTGATAATATTTTGGGTTTTAAGGTTTTACCCAGCGTGACAAAGTAAGACTCTGTCCAAAAAAAACAAAAAAATACGGCCAATGACTCAGTGCCTATAGCTCAACAGCTAGGGTGCCAGCCACACACACTGGAGCTGGCAGGTTCAAATCCAGCCCAGGCCTGCCAAACAACAATGACAACTACAACCAAAAAATAGCCAGGTGTTGTGGTGGACACCTGTAGTCCCAGCTACTTGGGAGGCTAAGGCAAGAGAATCACTTAAGCCCAAGAGTTTGTGCCATGGCACTCTACCAAGGGCGACATAGTGACACTCTGTCTTGGGGAAAAAAAAAAAAGAAAACCAGCCAATGAATCATTCCTGCTCTTTATATCTGCCAATGTGCAAGATGGTGCTACCCCACCCCCAGAGCTGAATGCAAGTGAAGACAATGTGGAACACACCCCCTTCCCAGGTAACTTGCAATGGAGATAGAACATAAACAATAAGCAAACTGTGCTGACATTATGGAGACATTTGTTACTATGGCATGACTTAGTCCATCCTGGCCATAGAGAAGAAGAGAGTGCTAGTAGCAAAGGCAGGGTGCCACCTTATTCAGGATAGTTAGGGAAGAACCTTTTGATAAGGTGAAATCTGAACAGAAACACAAACATGTGGGCCTTGCTGATATCCAGGAGGGGAGTATTCCTGGTAAAGGAAAAGAAAGGTAAGTACAAATACTTTGAACAAGGGAGATGGTCAATATGATTAAGAAATGGTGAGGCTGCCAACACAGCTAAAAGCAGACATGCATAAGACAGGCAAGTGAGATAGAGGCCAAAGAAGTGGGGGAGCAAACAGCAAAGGACCCTCTAGGCCACTATAAGGACTTTACCCTTTCCTGAGTGTGACAGAGGCTTTGGGGACTTTGAGTAAATAAGTAACATGATTGAACATGTTTTTAGATGATCACTTTGGCTGCTAAATTGAGAAGAGGTTACAGAAAGGCAAGAGTAGAAAAGGAAAGACCAGTTAGGAGGCTGTTAGGACAACCCAGGCAAGACATGATGATGCTTGAACCAGGGAGTTTTAGGGGGAGATGATGAGGGATATCAGAACTGGACATGTTTTGAAGGTCCAACAGGCAGGATTTGCTGACTGTTGGAGATGTCAAGAGGCACCAAGTCTTGTTCTAAACAACTGGAGGAATCACTCTCAGTTACTGAGATGTTATACTGAGATGTCTGTGACAAATGTGAATCAACAACTGCCTCCTTCAGGGACAAAGCCTCTGAAAATATATGAAAAATTATCATCTGTACTAAACATGTGCTCTGTGCAAATGTCACCTTATCCTTTGTCTTGATCTATTTTTTTCTTAGCACTTAACAGAAGACTTAATAGTGATTCATCAAATTCATCAAACCTGATTCAAACTGATTATTAGCAGAGCACATTATTAGCAGAGCAACTAAAAGAGAAAGAATCACTGCTAAATATAATTCTAAGATGTCAACAACTATAAAGCACACTTCAATATTAAAAACATTGTGGAACAAGGCATTTTAATATCGAGGAAGTAAGTTTCTTTGTTTATTGCCCAGCTTACCACCTTCAACCTCCATTTAAACACGAGCATATAAAGCTTATTTAGGGCAGCAACATTGGCGAGTATGTTCACTGTTGTAATATTCCCTGTACCTATAACAGGATCCAGCTCATAAAGGCAGTCAGGAAGTGTTTGTTAAATGAAAGGTGACTGATGTGTAAGAGGTACTCGGATACCTACTAGTGAGAGCAACCCAAGTGTCCATTGGCAGATAAATGGATAAATCAGTAAACAAAATATGGTATAGATGTAAATGGAATTTAATTCTGCCTTAGAAAGGATATTGTTTTTTTCTTCTCTTTTCCTTTCTTTTTTTTTTTTTTGAGACAGAGTCTTACTCTGTCACCCTGGATAGCATGTTATGGTGTCATCATAGCTCTCAGTAACCTCAAACTCCTGGGCTCAAGTGATCCTCTTGCCTTAGTCTCCCAAGTAGCTGGGATTACAGGTACCCGTCATAACATCTGGCTGTTTTTTTTTGGGGGGTGGGGGTCTCGCTCGCTCTTGTTCAGGATGGTCTTGAACTCCTGAGCTCAAGCAATCTACCTGCCTCAGCCTCCCAGAGAGCTAGAATTACAGGCATGAGCCACAATGCCCAACCAAAGAAAGGAAATTCTGACACATACAACAATATGACTGAATCTTGAGGACATTATGCTTGATGAAATAACCCAGTCAGAAGAAGACAAATACAATAGAACCTCCATAGTTGACCACCTTCCCATATTGACCACCTCAAATTGACATAATTTTCATAGACTAGACACGCACCACATGTACCTATCAGTATAACCAGCCCCGTTCTTTATGTTGACCACTTCCACATGATGACCACTTTGTTACTGTCTCTTGGGTAGTCAACATACAGATATTCTACTGCATATGATTCCACTTATACGAGGTACTTAAAGTAGTGAAATACACAGAAAGTGTAATGATGATTGCCAGAGGCAGAAGTGAGGAAGAAATGGGACGTTTTTTGATGGATATAGTTTCAGTTCTGCAAAATGAGTTATGGAGATTGGCTGCACAATAATAAGAATGTACTTAATACTAATGAACTGTACATTTAAAAATAGTTAATATTGTAAATCGTATGTTATTCATATTTTATCACAATCAAAAATTAAAAATAAATAAGTAGTTAACAGTCACTTACCAAGTGGGGGGGTCAGGGTCCATTTGTTTTCACATGTCCCTGACCCCTCCCATTGATATTCGACTTTAACTGATCCTATTTATACAATCATTTGTCTTCTGTGCAGGACTAAAGAAACCCTTAGAAATACATACCTGACAACCTAAATCTAGTAACTCTATCACTGAGTCTTCCTCTTAAGATCAACAAAAATCAGATCCCAAAAACCCATGCAGAAAGCAGTAAGATAATGCACAAATATACAAGAAGTTCAACATCACAGGATAAATATACAGTATTATTATAAACAACAAAATTAACTAGTCAGCTAAAGATTTGTGCATTTCACTATATAAAAAAAATTGCCTCAAAAAGTCAACAATTATTAAATTCTATTTAATAACATGTGCACTTAAATATTTAGGGGGAAATTATAAAAAATAAGATGCATTAATCAAATGAATAGAAGGATGGACATCTAATCAAGCAAATATAGTAAAATGTTAATTTTAGAATCTAGGTGGTGGGTGTATAGGTGCTAACTGTACTATTCTTTCAATTTTCAGGCATGTTTGGAAAGTTTTATAATTAAACATGGGGTGGGAGGGCATGGTGAATCATAGAATTTGAGATTTGAGAAAGGACTTCAAAATACATGAAGCAAAATTGATAGAATTGAAATGATAAACTGATAAATCCACAAATACAGACTTCAGCACTCTTCTTACAGTAATGGATGTCACTGTTACAGACTCAATGTGTCCCTGTAAAATTCACATGCTCTATATGACCACAAAATATCTTAGCCTGGGTTCCTCTGAGAACAAAGGGAGAGACAAAGGCTTATAGGCAGATGGTTTATTTTGGAATGTGATCCCAGGGAACAGGGGTAAAGGACATAGGGAAGGAAACAGGGAAGGAGAGTCCGTACCAGGGTACTCTGTCAAGCTGGTGAAAGCTGTGAGTGACATGATTATGAGGGGTTCTGGATCCTGCAGGACTTTTCTATAAAGCTTTATAAATGTGTCTCAGAACTATCACCCAGGGAAGAGCAGGAAAGTATTTTTACCAACCAGCTTCCATCCCTGAATAGTCTGGGCTAACCATAGAAAGAAAGTTCCAAGGGAGGATCAGAGAAGTAAGCATAACCAAACCAGACCAGCTTACACCAAATGGGACTCTGTAGAAACAGAGTGAGAGGTGAGGCTAAGCGTGCTGAAACAATGCACAAGAGGTGTCTGATAATAATGGCTAGTGAGTGGCAGAACCAGGATTCAAAACCTGACAATCTGACTACAGAACTGTGTCCTATGCTACACTGCACACACAGTCATAAACAGCACTAACAGAAATCAAATTGGTGTTCTGTTTAACAAAGCAAATGTAATTGTGAATGGAGATGCAAAAAGACCACCGTCTGGGGAAGGTTCAACACAGAGTAGTGGGTATACATTAAGTGCCGAACTCATCAAAAGTTTCAAATACATATAAACCTTCTGATCTAAGACATGAATTTCTAGAACTTAAACCAAAGTAACTATCATAGGTATGCACAAAGATACCACAGCATTGTTTACAATAATGAAAAGACCATAAATGACATTAATATAAAACAGGAAAATGAGTAAATTATGCTCTATCCATAAAATGAAATAATATTCAACTTTAATAGGCTGCAAAAAATATTTCACACCTTGGAAAAGATGTTCCTAAGTAACAAGTACAAAATATTTCTAGTGATATTATTACATTTAAAAAATACATAATTACATATAATAAATACATGGCTGTTTTAATGCATCTAGCAGTGGTAATCTCTGTTTTTGGAAGATTTTAATTTCTTATAAAATCTATTTTAACAATTAGAAAAAATAATTCAATAATTACTAAATTCAGGAAAAAGGTCAATATGATAAATCTTTCTGCATCAAGATGCGGCAAGTAACTAGTTGTCTTCTGGCCTCTCTGCAAGTGAAGCCAGGAAGTGGTCCATACACACAGAACCCAAGCAGTGATCAAACAGAAGGTTTTAAAAACGTCATTACAAGAGGTCATTCTACCTTTGAAAATAGGGATGCTACAATTTTGCAAAATGCAAAATGGCTATGGGAAAGATAATATAAAACACCATGGCCAGGCACAGTGACCGACTCCTATAATCACAGCACCTTGGAAGGCCAAGGCAGGAAGACTGCTTGAGCAGAGGAGTTCAAGACCAGCCTGAGCAAAAACTAGATCCCCTCTCAACAAAAAGCAGAAAAATTAGCTGGGTATGGTGGCATGCCTGTAGTCCAGCAGGAGGACTACTGAGGCAGGAAGATCACTGAAGCCCAGAATTCTGAGGTTGCTGTGAGCTATGATGACACACTACACAGACAACACAGCGAGACTCTGTCTCATATTTAAAAAAAAAGAAAGAAAAAAAAGGATAATACAAAACACCAAAGTTTAATATTTCCTTCTAGGTGATTCACTTCCTCTTTTTCTCATGGTATTATAAAACTACAAAGCCATTCCTTTGTGGCAATGGATACCAACCAAACTTGGGTGACAGTATTATAATAATAATAATAATTACCATATGTGTGGATTACTTTATGCCTGTTACTGTGCTAATAAAATTACTTCCCATGTAATACCATCTCAGTGAATTCTTACCGTAATCCTGAGGCAGGAATTAATTATCTGAACAGACCAAGAAAAGGTTAAATAACATGTAGAATACTATAGCTAGTTAATAGAGGGACTGAGATTTGAACCCAGTTATGCCTATCTATAAATAAACAACTTTTTTCTAATATGTAACAGGCAAAAATAACTTTATTTACTTCTATTTTAATATTTAAAGTGCATCTTTCTGGTTTCTCAAAACATTAAACATTGAATTACCATGTGGTCCAGCAATTTTACTCTTAGGAATATACCCAAGAAAACTGAAAACAGGTATTCAAACCAAAACCTGCTTACAAATGTATGTGTCTATTATTACAATAGACAAAAAGTGGAAACAACCCAATGCTCAACAACAAATGGATAAACAAAATGTGGCATATTTATAAAATGGAATATTTTTCAGCCGTAAAAGGAATGGATTCAGATATATTCTACAACATAGTTGAATCTGAAAAACATTATGCAAAGGGAAATAAGCCACAAAAAGCCACAGACTGTATGATTCCATTTATATGAAATGTCCAGAATTTTAAAATCTATAGAGGTAGAAAGCAAATGAGTGTTAGTCAAGGGCAGCAGGGGAAGGGAATGGGGGTGACTGCTTAATGCATTCTGGCTTTTGTTTGACATGATGAAATGTTCTGGAATTGGAATACAGTCGGTGTTAATTTCACAACAATGTAAGTATACTGGAAGCCAATAACTGCACATTTAAGTAGAAGCTCTGTAAGCTGACTATCGAAGGGACTGTAACAAACTGGGCAACATATGGAGGTGGTGAACATAAGGACCTAGGCCTGCTATACTGATACATACATGTGATACATGTCCAGTCTATGAAAATTAAGGAAATAGTTATTGAAGAGAGGTCATCTACTATGGAAGTTCTACTAGTTAAAGTGAATTTTGCGTTACATGAACTTTACCTGAATAAAACACATATTGTTTGGGTAGTAAAGACACTAACCACAGGTCTTGCAAAGCTCAGCCGTGTGGGCTACTGCAGAGCATTCTAGCTGAAAAACAGATGGTGGGGGAGCAGCCCAGCAGCTCTGCCTGTTCGCACAAGTCAGGCATGTAAAAATACATGACAAAAAGCCCTGTGTGGTTCACACTCTTTAAAAGATGGGCTGCCATATCCTACCACAATATTGGTTTTCCCATTTCTGACTAACTATTTGCTAAACTTCTCAAGGTTCCCACCAGAATGAGGTGATTTGTGTCTCATGAAATAACTTTCTAAAAGATTTTCAGTGAAGGCTGGGTGCGTGGATCATACCTGTAGTCCTAGTACCCTGGGAGGCCAAGGCGGGTGGATTGCCTGAGCTCAGGAGGTTCAAGCTCAGCCTGAGCTAGAGTGAGATCCTGTCTCTAAAAATAGCTGGGCATTGGGTGGCACCTATGGCTCAAAGGAGTAGGGCACTGACACCATATACTAGAGGTGGCAGGTTCAAACCCAGCCCCAGCCAAAAACTGCAAATAAAAAAGCCAGGCATTGTGGTGCCTGTAGTCCCAGCTATTTGGGAGGTGGCGGCAAGAGGATCGTTTGAGCCCAAGAGTTTGAGGTTGCTGTGAGCTGTGACACTATGGCACTCTACTGGGGGCAACAAAGTGAGACTCCATCTCAAAAAAAAGTTTTTCAGTGAAAAGAGGTTAAGCCAAAAATAAGGATAGAAATCCACAAAAGTGCAGTAAACTATGCATTGCAAGAAATATCTCCTTCTTCCATCATGATTTATTCCTCAGGTCTCTGAGCTTCCCAAAAGAAAATTTAAGGAAACTTTTCTTCAGTGACCAAGTTAGGGAGAAATGAGTACCCCCTGGTGACCACTTCAACAAAGCCTGCCCTGGGAATCAAAAGGACCCATGTGTATTTTTATTACACCTATTTCCCCACCATCTTTAGAAGTAAAATGCTGAAAGTCATGTATGAATTACCTCCTGCCCCAAACACAACAGGGAAAATTCAGTGACACTCCTTAGATGCCTACTCCTCACACAAGTCTCTAAATGAATGGTCAGGAATGACTAGCTTATTAGAATGGCAGCCAAGGAACACCTGTTACTGCACCAATGGTTATAAGGTTTATCAGGAAAATTACAGGAGAAAGTGCTAAGAAGTTTCCAGGAAAAAAAAAGGATGGGAGAAAGACTTGCCCTCTATATACAAAGGTACGTTCTACACCAAAAATATTTAGTATGAATTGGGGTAGAAAAAAGCGTAGTAAAATTATTATTTTTTTTTTTGGCCAGGGCTGGGTTTGAACCCGCCACCTCCAGCATATGGGGGCCAGAGCCCTACTCCTTTGAGCCACAGGCACTGCCCTGAGTAGTAAAATTTTTTAAAGAAAGTCTTAAAACAACATCAAACAACAGAGGCCTGCATGCCAGAGAATAGAGTGTCAGATCTGCAAGTCACCAACAATGGCACTAGGCCCCTAGGTTATTAATTTGGTCCTATCATTGTGTGGGGCACTAGAAGGATTTATACTTCTTAGAGAAATTTTATACAAACATTAACCCTTTCATTAAATGTAAAAATCAGTAATTGTTAAAAGTGCTAACTAGACAAAAAATACAATTATAATGAAATAATTTTAAAGGCCAAAAGGGATTTTAAAAATTATGAATGTTACACATAAATATGAGGTAAATCATTCAACAGTAGAAACAACTCTGAAAAAGTGAATTAGGAAACTTGTAAAGTTCTGAGCCCACATAATTTTTTACATAAGAGAGGAGGAAAAATAATTTTTAAATGGGGAAATGTGTGGTTAGTGGCAAGAAACTGTGTCGTAAATTCAAGTGCTAAGGGGGCCAGGGAGGCAGTGGAATAGGGGAAGTCATGGCAGGAAGGCAAGCCCATGCTCAGTGGGTTGTCACTAACGACTCAGCCCTGATGCTACCAGACTATCTACCTCAGAAGATAACAAATCTGAACTTTGGCCTGAAATACCCAATTTTAAAAGGCTGGCAAGTAACTGTCCTCCTTCCACCGCCACTGCACAAACCAAAGGAAACATACCTGCATGGCCTCAAGAAGCACCCCAAGGTGGGTAGGTGTCAGGGCAATGCTAAGTTATAAATGGGCATAAGCAAAAAGCTGAGTGTCAGAAAGTGCTGCAGCTAACAGTTGGGCAACAAGCCAAGGTTGGTTCCTTGTGTTCAAAGACCCACCAGATCAGAATCAACCAAAGGAGGTGGCAAGCAAGACAACTGTGAGGGTGAACAGGAGGGCACACTTGCTTCTGTAGGTTTTCCATGCAGATTAATTTGGTCTGTCTGGGGAAAAGATGCCAAACAAAACACACATCTGCTAGGTTGTAAGATCGGAATCTGATTTTAAAGCTTTTGATGATCCCCAGGGCCTCTCCCACTCCTACTTGGTGGAACAGCATAAAAGAACCAACTGAAAATCCTTGCAAGTGTTGACTTCCACATGTCCTTTCCATGTGGCCTAATCTGTTTAGGGATGAGGTGCCAGGAGCTACTAATGTCTCCAACCACTGGTGCTAAGAAAACTGCCTAGTTGGCAGGGGAAAAACAGACCCACTTAAGCCCCAAACACTAGAATTAATCCTAAAAGGAATCGAATAAAAACAATGAAATAAAAAAATACCTAGAATAAAATTCCAGTTTAAGACAGCAGACCTTGGTCTACTTTTCCTCCCTTGCAAAGTATGTACTGAGATATTAATAAAAGAACTCTCAAACACCAGAGAAACATGTCCTTTCAAATGAGTCCAGAGTCAATACATACTAGGCCCTAGAAAGGAACATGGGCAATTATCAAGGAATTTAGAACATTTCTCAAACTCTAGCCATTCCCACTACAGCACCACAATTTCTGCCATGACACAGTATTGCTTATCCTATTATTATATATTTAATGTTTTCTCTAAATTGTCCTACTACAACTTAAATAAGAAACTCATTTCAAAAGAAAATTCATAACACTGTAGTAAATGGAAAACAAATATTGCTCCCTATCAGCGGGTGCTAACTATGAAAATAAAGACTAATAACAAAATAAAATTATTAAATTCTAACTAAAACTGTTGCTGACAGAGAGGTCTGGACCACCTCCTGTTCTCTGTTATGATGAGAAACTAGCCACGGCCACCAAATGAAGATAATCTCTGATAAAATCAGGACTATCCAGAACTAAAAAGGGAGTCATTGTCTTATTTCTGTTTCATAGTATCTACACACACATCTAGTCATCCTCAGGATTGTAAGTACCACCAAGCAGGTAGCAGGTGACCGCCAGGTCTCAACTCATCCCCAAACCCACTCACTCTCATACTTTCTCACAAACAGCCATTCACTTCACTACCCTAGCAAGAAAGGCTTGGCCCTACAAACTGTCTGCAAAGAAAGGGGACAATCTGCTTAAGGAGGACGCTGAGGGGGTTGGAGAGCTGAGGAAAGTAAGAGAGAGCTTGGAGTAACATCAGGTCTCCAAAGATCACAGCCTGGGTGACAAGGAATGGAAAAGCATAGCAATAAGAAGAGCTCACGTCTGTAATCCTAGCACCCTGGGTGGCCGAGGTGGGTGGATCAGTTGAGTCATGAATTCAACACCAGCCTGAGCAAGAACAAGATTCCATCTCTAAAAATAGCCAGGTGCTGTGGTGGGCACCTATAGTGTTAGCTACTGGGGAGGCTGAGGCAAGAGGATCACTTGAGCCCAAGAGTTTGAGGTTGCTGTGGCAGAGTGAGACTCTGTCTCAAAAAAAAAGATCAGCTCCCCTTTCACAAATACAATTCACAAAAGGGCCAAACTGCATAACTGCGACAGCTGCAGTGTGTTCTTGTCATTCTATGCCAACCACCACCTGCCTCTGCACCTATATGGAAACCAGCTTAATCATTTCCCCTGCATACTTGAACAGAGCCTACAGTCAACCCTGCCAGTCAAGGTTTGGGCCTCTTGAAAGATCTACCCACGAACAAGTAGGAAACTCACATAAGGTACTTAAGAATCCAGTACCACACAAGAATGGCCAAGCAAGGATCCAGAAAGTTCACCATCCATGTCCTTCTATGAAAAGAGTTTATTCCAGGACGAATGCCAGGCAAAAAAAAAAAAAAAAGAAAGAAAAGAAAAAATAATGCCAAGAATGAAGAAAGATTCAATAAATAGCAATATTGAATGTGAACATGAAGTAGTGAAAAGATCAAGACTCCTTAAAGCAGCACACGTGTTCTGGACTAGGGCCCTATTTCATTCCCTGATTCCAGTCACAAGCCGTGGTCCTACAATAAATACAATCATAATAATGTTAGCATAGTTATTGGTTTTGATTTTCTATATAAAATCAACCTTTTGACAAAGTGTAGACAGCTTAATTACTATTGTAGAACAGACTATAAACACACCAACTCAAATATAATACATAAATTAAGTAGTATAGAAGAGGTATACATGTTCCTGGGTTAATTTCTTATTTTCACAGAAGAGTTCAACAATTGTGCCAAAACCTGATACATCAGAAACTAAGCATTTTTTCCATTATTTAAAATTATAATGATAACCACTATGAGCAATAACCAAGTCAAAACTGGAAGATGAACAGCTAACAAACACAAAAGAGATTGAAAACGTGCACCTTCCCACTCATTCAAACAAAAACACCACCACTTTTTAATCACTCAAAAATTACTTTAATTTATCATGCTCAAATGTTACAAGAGTTTGCTGACAACACTCCTAAATTGCAAGACATAAAATGAAACATCCTTTCTGGAAGATTTGGCAATACAGATCAAAAGTTTTAAAATACGGCTTTCCTTAACCCTCTAAATCCACATTTGGAATAATTTAATAATTACTACACTAATAATACAATAATTATCTTAAAATAATAATTTTAAGTTTTTTTAAAATAAAGTAAAAGAATGTGACTCAATAACTGAGTTTATAAAGTTGTTCAAGTGCTGTGGCCTCGGCCTAGCTCACAGTAACCTCAAACTCCTGGGCTCAAGTGATCCTCCTGCCTCAGCTTCCAGAGTAGCTGGGATTACAGACACCTGCCACAAGGCTGAGGATAATTTTTCTATTTTTAGTAGAGACAGAATCTTGCTTTGCTCAAGATGATCTTGAACTCCTGAGCTTAAGTGATCCTCCCTTCCTGGCTTCCCACAGTGCCAGTATTAGAGGCAAGAGCCTGCACTGGGCCTCAACACTGTTTTTAAATGTGAAGATACTGGGCCAGGCACATTGGCTCCTGCCCATAATCTAGCATTCTGGGAAAACGAAGGTAGCTGGATTGTTAGAGCTCTTAAGTTCAAGACCAGCCTGACCAAGAACTAATACCCTGTCTCTACTAAAAATAGAAAAAACTAGCTGGGCGTCATGGTGGCTGCCTGTAGTCCCAGCTACTTGGGAGGCTAGGGCAAGAGTTTGAGGTTGCTGAGAGCTATGATGCCATGCACTCTACCCAGGGCAACAGAGTAAGACTCTGTCTCAAAAAAAAGGGCAAATACGGAGGGAAAAAAACATATTTTTGTATGATAAAATGTTATAATCATTCAAACTCATGTTTTTTAATATCTAGGATAAGGCTGGGAGAAAATAACAAAATGCATACTTGAATGTCATTTCTGTTATTAAAAGCAAACATACCTACAAGTATGTATGCATTAAGTTAGTGTCGGAGAGAAAAAAAGAGAATACACAGGTAAGCACACATATGACAAAAGTCTAGAAGAATGAGCGCTAAATTATCAACAATGATTATTTGGATAGGGAAGTAATTATCATATGTGGGCCTAAAACAAAAGTAATTTTAAAAGTCAGCCTTAGAGGTTATTAATGACATGGGGTAAATTCACTTATGAAGATTAAGTGAATAAAGCAGAATGCAAAAGGATAGCTAGTCCCAACTTTGCTTTTAAAAATGTTTATA
>NW_003852429.1:8523455-8540337 GCF_000181295.1 Otolemur garnettii | reverse complement strand
AAAAAAAAAAAAAAAAAGACAAGTTGAGAATGGAAAAAGTTGGAGAAAGAAGATAATTTGGTCAGAGAAGAGAAGGGGAAAGGAATATCCATAAATAAAAATAACTACAAAACACTAGCTATTACAAAAAGATCCTAATTAGGACATAAAACATCTCTACAAAAAGCTCACTGAATGTTGGCTCTGACGTAAGGAAGACAGAGGGAGACTCCTAGACTGAAGACAGCTGCCACAGTCCCAAGGGATGAAAACTGACTTGTCAGGACATACCACTGCTTTCAACGACTGAGATATGAGTGAGTCCTACTGCCAACCTGCACCACCGGTTCCATCATTTGCCTGGGAAGATCCCAGCGTTCAAGAGAGATCCACAGAGATACACTTTTTTAAGGCTGAGAAGCAGCAGAGTGCAACACAGAATGTGGGACCAGGCTGTCTGGTTTCCAATTCTAGTCCTGCTCTTCACCTGCTATGTGACCTTGGGAAAGTTACTAAACGCCAATGTCTCAACTTCCTCATCTGCAAATAGAAAAAAATAACCGTACCTCTCACAGGGCTGTTCTGAGAATTAAACGACTTAACATATGTAAACTTCTTAGAACAGTGCATATGTTTTATGCTAATAATGCACACTTATTAGTTATTGATTGAAAAAGTATAAAGGGTATACAGAGCTATATAGAACTGTCATTTAAATTACGTATCTTTTTTCCAGATGTTTTTCCTAAGGTTTGCAAGATACGCTGCCATTGCCATTTTCCATTAAAGAGACTAAATTTGTGTCAAATTAAGTCCCTTTAATGTGGCACGATACAGTAGAAAGGCATTGCAGGCAGGCAAGCATAGGTCAAATCTCAGCTCTTCTGTGTACTACTGGCTATGTGATCTTGGACAATTATTTTCTGAGTCTCAATATATTAAATATTTGTGGGGGACTGGGGAAAAGAATAATACCTGTCTTCCTAGGGATGCTGTGAAAATGAAATATAACAACCTAAGTAAAGCAATCTTTTCTCCCTTAAATTGTTGGTGGAGTTTTAAATTGGTACCACCCTCTGAGTTGGAATTTTAGAGTATGAACCAAAAGTTATAAGATGGCTTGGCACCTCTGGCTCAAGTGGCTAAGGGGCCAGCCACATACACTTAAGGTGGCGGGTTCGAATCCAGCCCGGTCCCGCTAAACAACCAAAAAAATAGCCAGGCATTATGGCAGTTGCCTGTGGTCCCAGCAACTTGGGAGGCAGAGGCAGGAGACTTGCTTGAGCCCAGGAGTTGAAGGTTGCTGTGAGCTGTGATGTAACAGCACTCTACCCAGGGGGACAGCTTGAGACTCTGTCTCAAAAAAACAAACAAACAAACAAAAAAAAAAGTTACAAGATAATAAACTTTATTTAACATTCTTTCACTTCTAGGAATATCTAAAGATTAAGATGCTCAGTATTAATATGATAGGAAAATAAAAAGAAGAGAAATAGCCTAATTCTGCAAGAATAGCATAGTGGAGAAATGCTTATGAAAAAGGAAGGGAATGGAATACAAAGAAAGAATACATATCTAGTCATTATGATTACATTTTAAAAGATTCTGTTGAGTGAAATAAGTTACAAAATAGTATTCAGTATGACAAATTTACTTTTAGTTATTCATTTGATCATTCATTTTTGCACCAGAAAAACAGTATAAATGCTACATGTAAAATGTTAATAAATGCTATTTCATTTCTTCCTAGTGCTTTTCTGTATTTCAGATTTTTTTGGTGAACATGTACTTATTTTATAATAACAAAAATCAGAACATAAAAATGCAGGAGAAGATGAAGAAAATTAACTGAAATGCTAACAGTGTTTTTTCTTTATTTTCTAAACCATCCACAGTATGGTTTATCTTAGCTTTACTTTTTTTTTTCTCTTTTTTTTGAGACAGAGCCTCAAGCTATTGCCCTGGGTAGACATGACATGGCATCACAGCTCACAGCAACCTCCCAACTCCTGGCTCAAGCGAGTCTCCTGCCTCCACCTCCCAAGTAACTGGGACTACCAGCGCCCGCCACAACACCCAGCTATTTTTTTGGTTGCAGCCGACATTGTTGTTTGGCGGGCCCAGGCTGGATTCGAACCCACCAGCTCAGGTGTACGTGGCTGGCACCTTAGCCACTTGAGCCATAGGCGCTGAGCCAGCTTTACATTTTTTAAGGAGTCCTCCCTTAAGCTTTTCTCTCCCTGATTAATGCTTATCTTTCCTTTTTGGCTAAATTTATGAATAAATAGTAGATTACTTGGTAGTTTCAAGAATACAGTCCCCAAAATCTTAAGAAGTGTGGGGAATAGTTTGTTCCCAAGAGTCAAGCTTCAAAGGCCTGGTTAGAGCAAACATGTACAAACTTTAAAGTCATCCTAAAGAAACCAGCCAAATGGTTTTTGCCCAGCAAAACAGAAAACCAACTAAAAGATGATAAAATTGGGAGTTTCCACTCAGAAACCAAGATGCAAGGGTCTACTAAAGGACACTCCATACCAAGATGCAGAATTACCAAGAAAATGAATCCAAAGCAGTCCCATGACTCTTAAACGCCTCTCAGCCAGGCGATGGATACAGACAGAGAGGGGAATGGGACAGTTCTCTATTTTAAAAACAGGACTTGAAAAGATTTGCAGAGTGAACCCCTGAAGTGCTGAGCACAGCCTGCCCTCACAGCAAGCTAAGTAGGGGTCTGAATGGCCTATCAGATGAGCTAAATATGTGACCCCTCAAGTGGATACCCAAGAATGCTGACACAACCTGAGCAGTAAATCACTGGAATGGACACGCACAACCAGGGCAAGGAATATGCAGTGCCAGCTGAGGCAAAGTGGGCCACATGCAAGAGCCAGCAGGGGGATTATCTTCGGTTCAAGCCAAAAGGACCCCAGCAAAAGGAAATTGTAAGGAGATCTAAGTTCCTAGGAGCTGAAGAAGAGTCACCAAAGTAAATCCACCAAAATACGGAGGAACTAAGGTCAAAGGGGGCGGCAGCTATGGGATCCTTGAGAGTCTCTGAAAAACCCATTAAAGCACTTGCAAGATGAAGGGTCGTCTTTAATCACGGGCCAGGCTCAAGGAGCCACAAGGAGCCACGGAACAACTGAGTTCCTCACCATTCCTTTTCCTCCTATTCCAGCCATCATAGAACCCAGTGAGGTCACGCCCAGGAAATCTGAGGAACAGAGTGGAACCAAAAGCAGTGCAGGCCAATCCTCACCCCATTCTTCTGATAAGATGGTTGTCAACTACAAGTCTTAACTGGGAGAAAGAGGGAGGAACCTCTGGGTAGAGATGGATGTCCCAATTTAAATACTGAACTAGGGCCCCACCTGTAATCCTAGCACTCTGGGAGGTTGAGACCCCATCTCTAAAACTAGCTGGGCGCTGTGGTGGGGGCCTGTAGTCCCAGCTATCTGGGAGGCTGAAGCAAGAAGATCACTTGATGATCATTCTCAGGTTACTGTGAGCTACGAAGCCACAACCCTCTACAGGAGTGACAAAGTGAGAAAGTGTCTCAAAAAAAAAAAAAAATACTGAACTAGGTACTTGAAAGGTTTAAACTGAGCTTATGTTTCAAGACTTCTATTACCTAAGCACCACCACCACCTGTTGTCTTTTATTTACTCCAGGACTACCCATTAAGTACCTAATGAATTCTAATGAATCAAAGAGTGAAAGTCAGTTCTTTTCATAAAGGCAAAAAGCTTCCCCAACTGAGTACATTTTTTTTGCAGTTTTTGGCCGGGAGGGTTTGAACCCACCACCTCCATACATGAGGTTGGTAGGCACTGCCCCCAACTGAGTACATTTTAAAGAGACAGTGAGGCATGGCACCTGTGGCTCAAGTGGCTAAGGTGCCAGCCATATACACCTAAGGTGGCGGGTTCGAATCTAGCCTGGGCCCTCCAAAACAACAATGACAGCTGCAACCAAAAAATAGCCGGGCATTGTGGCGGGCACCTGTGGTCCCAGCTACTTGGGAGGCTGAGGCAGGAGACTCACTTGAGCCCAGGAGTTGGAGGTTGCTGTGAACTGTGATGCCACAGCACTCTACCAAGGGGGGCAGCTTGAGGGTCTGTCTCAAAAAATATATATATATACAGTCAGAAACAAAATTAAAGACTTATTTGATCATCTCCCACAAGTTATGTCTTCAACACCTTGAATGTGTATTTAAGAAAGACTATGTCAGTAAGAACAAGGTTTGTTCCTCCTCGAGAGCATAAGAAAAGGGCCACAGTGGTAAATGTTCTTGTTCATTTGGCATTTTGCTGGAGACAGAGTATTTGGGCTCCCAAGGCAAGACCTTGGAATGAAGGAGGGGGATGCAGACCCTGTATCTCTCCACCAGTCCTTATGGCTCACCTATTTCTACAGCAAATGAGCATCCATACCACAGGCTAACACCAATGAACCTTGGGTTCAACAAATTTCTCCAACTGCACCTGACCCAAAGCTCCCAAACAAATGTTTGAGATCAAATGAGAGTTTTAGAGCAGATTTAGCAATGCGAAGGGCCCTGCCACAGTGGTAGCATCAAAGAGCAGCAGACTAATTGTAGAGGGCTCAAAGGTGAATAAAGGTGAAGGGGGGAACAAGGGAAGACCATCTTTCCTTAAATTTGGCTGAAGGCTTGGCGTGGCTCACATCTGTAATCCTACAACTCTGGGAGACAGAGGCGAGTGGATCCCTTGAGCTCAGGAGTTCAAGACCACCCTGATTGACAGTGAGACCCTATCTCTACAAAATATAAAAGAACTGGTCTTTTGGTGGGCACCTATAGTCCCAGCTACTGGGGAGGTTGAGGCAAGAGAATTACCTGAGTCCAAGAGATTGAGGTTGCTGTAAGTGATGATGACACCATAGTACTCTACCCAGGGCGAGAGTAACTTTACCTAAGAAAAAGAAGTTTGGCTGAAAGAAAGTGATCAGCAGCTGAGGAGGCACAAGCAAGGGTCAATGGATAGGTTATGCATTTGTATCTTTTAGAACAATCTCAGAAGGACCCTTAATAATTCTTAAACCTGACTATTGACTATGGCAAAATTCGAGGTGCTTTATGTATATTAACTCTTCTGATCTCCTTCCTATCCACAAGGGCTCTGACCCCCAAACCCATTGCTCTAAACCCCACACTCTGCTCTCTCACCAAAAGAGAGATACAGTCCCCAAGGTGAAGGGAGCAGCACAGGAGAGACTCCCACAAAAGAAAGCATCAGCTACAACCACAGGGCAGATCCATTCCCACAGAAGAGAGAATGAAGGTAAAGAAGAAACAGGAGTTGTGCCAGAAAATACAAGAAAGAGTTCAGAATAGGTGGAGGGTAGGCCTCAGTTAGAACAGTGCTTTCATTCTTTTAGGTTGGAAGAAAGGCACAAAGAAAGCTAAGAGTGCACAGAAATAAGTTAGGGAGAGGTGAGGGAGAATCCAGTGGACAGCCCTGACTTTTTGATGGGTTCAAAGTGGGATGGGTCTTGAAGCCAGGGATGAAATGGAAGTAACATAGGGAAATGACTGAATCCAAGAAACTTAACTGAGAAATTATGTCAATGGCTCAGCTCAGACTAGACACCATAAATTCACACAGTTGGGGGTTGCATGCTCATCGAGGGATAGAGTTGCCAGGTCGCTAAGAATCTGGATGAGACTGCAACTTGGGTAATAAACTATGGCTTCCAGACTGGATATGAAGAAAGAAATGTCAGAAATGGCATTAAAAATCCAGATTTCTGATGCCCATTTTAGCCCTTCCAAATCTGACCCTGTAGAGATGGGACCCAGGAATGTATACATTTAGAAAGCATATGGTTGATTTTTTGCAGCCAGGACACAGACAGCATTTGGAAACCACTGCTCTATCACTAGGAGTAATCCCCTGTGTTCCTCTCACCACAAGAAGAGAAGCATGCCCACTGTGAGCAGTTTCACTACACACCTCTCGGGTTCCTCCAACCATGTCACCAAGCCCCTAAATCATTCCCTCTTGCCTTTCTGCCAAACTCTGCCCAGGCTCTTCTCCCCTCTATTATTTCTGACAAACTCTGAGTCATCTTTCATAAACCAGCTCAAATATCACTGCCACTGGGGAGTCTTCTTTAACAACCATGCTTCTTCCTACCCAATCCACCCCATGTAATAAACCCATAGCACCAAGCACAGAAGTTGTTTAAATTCTTTTGGAAAAAAAATATTTTTTCCCCAATAGACACTGTACTTCTTGAGGGTAGAATATATTAGACATGCAATTAATGTTGGTTAAGTCCACTATATACACTGAAAACAATGTGAGGTGCATAAGTAATAGGAACACTTATTAATAAATTAACGAAGATATATATATTAGGAGATACAGAGCCAAATGATAGCACTGGTCTATAAGCAAGGAAATCTAAAATAACTCATGAACGTTGTCCTGTTCATTTTTACCCAATCACAAAAGCATGACCTGGCATACAGTTTCAAAGAAATGGTCACAAATCCCCACACAAGCTGCATCAGCTTTATTTAGTACCTTGAAAACATCCTGCCATACCTGTTTCAGATTTTTCAGCAAACTCTGACAAGCTGGCTCCTTCACACCACTGGGTCTCAGCTCAAACGTCATCTTCCCAGATTATTTTCCTGACTACATGCCAAAGCAGTTCTGCACCAAAACTTGCCATTACTCTTTTACTTTCTTAACATTTATTACTATTAAAACCACAATGTTTCATTAACCTACATGATATTGGTCTCTTTATCCTGTTTACCACTTTGTCCTCTGGACATGGACAGTGTGTGACTTCCATGGGTACTTAACAGACACTTTTTAATGAGAGAGAAAGTTTTAACATCAAAGCACCATTATCTACTAGTCACAAAATGTGGGAAATACATAGGTAGGAAATAGTAGAGATTTCTCCCTTGAAGGAGACAGTTTATTTACCACTCATGGGGGCAAGGACAAAGAGATGTATTAACATTATCTTTCTTCAGGAAGCTTACTCAGGATCAGAACTTCTTTTCAAAAGGAAATCACTTCCTTTCAGTGGTAGTTTCATCAGAGAAAAATCTTAAAGCAAGATACACAGACTTGCCCGATATCCTACCCTGGAAAAACTGTATCCAAACTTCACTTGTAAGCACCTGTAAACACTGGGGCAAAACTTGTTCACTGTTACATTCCCAGCACCTAGCACAGTTCAAAGCCCACAGTAGATGCCCAATGTTTACAGAATGATCACACAAGACACAGCCTCCTGGGGAATGGTCATCTTATTAACTCTTACACTGTGGATGCGCTTATTTTAAAAAGAGACCAAGACAGCTGAGGAGAGGGCTCTTGGCCTAGATCTCTCCTGGGGCAGCAGTCTAGCTCCTAGAATTTAACATTCACCAACCTGTGCCATAGATAAGAAAGTAAGACCTTTCCCTGAGACACACTGTATCAAACTTGAATACACTTTGCCCATGCAATCTAATGGCTTATAGGGTACAGCAACCAGTAACAGATTTCTCTGGACTTTTATTTAAATTTTTTATATGTATTTTGGCCTGCAAGGATAGCTCAAAAGGCTGAAAAAGCAAGTAAAACTGAAGTTCTACTGCTAATTTTGCACCCCCTAGTGTATGGCTCACCGTGATCCCAGGAAAAACACATCACAATCTTGAACTGTTAGCATCATTGACTGCAAGAATGTTCTTCAAAGGGTAGTTTCAGGAAGATTAGTTAGCTAGCAGTTGTAAGATGCCCTGGGTCTAATGTATGAAAGATACTATAAATAAAATTAATTATAAAAGAAGAGAAATCATAAATATTAAACTCATTTCAAAACCTGTTGAGAAGAAAGATTTAAAATGATAATGATGGCTGCCCCTCTGAAACTAACTCACTGCCAGACTTAGACATATATTGTCAGAAGAAGATTCACAATATTCCCAACAGATCCTTCACCTTTGGAATGTGTGATGTTTCTGTACTCTATCAACATTCACTTCCCTTGTATAGAAATATGAAGTATCAACAGTGACAAGCAATTGCAAAATTATAGCTGTTCAAATAGTTCAATGTCGCTTTATAAGTGCCTAATCTCAGTGCTATTTGGTTAACATTCAATACATCTTATCAAAAGTCAATTAGATAGAGTCAATGTCAGCGAGAAAGGGCTGTTTCAAAGGCTATATATACTTCTCCGCTCCCTAGCTGCTGACCATCGCTGACAAGCCAGGCAAATAGAACAAAATCCAGCAGCAAAGTGGGCACTCTCTCTTCAAAAGACTTCCTAACTTGCCTCCACTTTAAAGCACTTTAATCCGTTTTTATTTGTCTAAAAATTCTTCAGGGAGGCTAGAGAAGAAACATATCCAAGTAAAACTGAGAGGCCAGCTCCTGAAGCAGAGTTGAAATGTACATGTGGCAGAGAATCAGTTTGGTCCCCAACACCCTAAATGAATGGAGCGAGATGACTGGGAAGGGGGCAGAGGCGTCCTCATCGCCTCCACCAGGACAGCCTCTTCTTTCGGCTCCACACACGCGTTGCAACCGGAGGAAACCCAGCCGGACGGGGGCTCACAGGTGTGGGCCGGGACTGGGCGGGACTTAGCGCCCACTCGCCCCTTCAGGCGGAACCCGCGGTCCCCCAAGAGCAGGTACTGAGGTTCGGGAGCGAGGCTGGAGGGTCGGCCCCCCAACCTCCTGCAAACCCGAGGATCCCCGCTGCCCTCAGCCTCCTCACGGAGGTGCCCAGGGTGGCGATAGGTGGCGGCCAGGATGGCGGTAGCGGGTACTCACAGAGCCCACTGGAGCCGGTGCTGGTGAACATGGTCCCGCTGGGCCGGGAGCCCCCGCGGGAGACAGGGGGAGGGAAATAAAGAAGGGGAGCCCGGCGACCGCGCACGCGCACTCCCGGCGGGGCGGCAAATGGGACGCCGCGAGGCCTCTCCGGGGACGCCTGATGACCGGCGCATGCGCGGTCGCGGAGCGCCCCCGCTCGGCCAGAGCCCTCCCTTCCTGCCGGGGAAGGGAAGTGCGTCCGCGGGGGGGAGGGGGAGGGGCCCGCCCGCCTCTCCGGGGTTTTTAGACGGCTGTGGGAGCTGTTTGCCGGGGGGAAAGGTAGAATGCCACTGGAAGCGCGAAGCTGTAGTCCCAGGGGCTGCTCACTGGTACCCAGTGCGTCCCACGCCTCGTGCAGCCACGAAGGCAGTGGCTTCCTCTGGGTCGCCCGCGCTGGGCTCTGCGACCTCTAACCTCTCCCAGTCCAGACTCCCGGCGCCTTCCGCGCTGGCTCCGTCTTCTGGCGGTCCCCAGAGCTCGTCGCCTTCGGGCTCGCAGGGCCCAACCCGTGTGCTAAGTCTGAGGCTTGTGGATCAATAAAACGCAGTCCCTGCTCTAGCAGTGGACCAAGTTATTGACATTGATTATTTGTAGGAGGCTAAAGTCCAGGCAATTTTTTGTTTTTTATTGAGACTGTCTCACCATGTCGCCCTCGGTAGAGGCTGTGGCGTCACAGCTCACAGTAACCTCTAACTCTTGGGCGTTAGCGATCCTCTTACCTTAGCTTCCCAAGTAGCTGGGACTACAGGTGCTCACCACAATGACCGGCTATTTTTTGTTGCAGTTGTTCGTTATTGTTTAGCTCGCCCGGGCTGGGATCGAACCCGCCACCTTTGGTGTATGTGGCTGGCGCCATAATCACTATACTACGGGCGACGAGCCGGTACAGGCACTTTGTATCTCCTTCCTAAGACTTTCTTTATATGGTCTGTTCACAATATTGAAATAACGTTTTTTCTTTTCCTTTTTTTGTTTTGTTTTCTGAGACAGTCTATGTTGTCCTCGGTGGAGTGCCATTGTGTCAAAGATCACAGCAACCTCAAACTTTTGGGCTTTAGCGATTCCCTTTCCTCAGCCTCCCAAGTAACTGGGACTACAGGCACCCACCACAATACCCGGCTATTTTTGTTGTTGATGATGTCGTTGTTTGGCAAACCCTGGCCGGTTCGAACCCACCAGCCCTGGTATATGTGGCTGGTACCCTAACCACTGAGTTACAGGCACTGAGGCATACATACATTTTAGAGACAGAGTCTTACTCTGTACCCTGAGTAGAGGGCTGTGTTATCCTAGCTCACAGCAACCTCAAACTCTTGGGCCTAAGCGATTCTCTTGCCTCAGCCTCCCAGGTAGCTGGGACTACAGGCGCCTGCTACAATGCCCAGCTATTTTTTGTTGTAGTTGTCATTGTTGTTTGGCAAGCCTCTGGCCATATTCAAACCCTCCAGCCCTGGTGTATGTGGCCGGCGCCCGAGCTGCTGAGCTACAGGCTCTGAACTGAAATAACATTTTTTCATATGACTTTAGGTGAGGAGAAGCTAATGGGGATAGGCCAGGGGTGTGGCTACACATCCTGCAGGCAGGGCAGGCTTCCCCTATTGTGCTGCTCAAAATGTCATCAGTATAATTCATCCAACCTGTATTATCATGTCCCCAGAACTCTCAGTGTATGTCATTTGCCCTTGCCTATATTTCCAGCTTTCTCCTTTCTAGACTTTATTATGAAGAACTATTTCTATGGCGCACTCAGGATCATCTGTTGCCTTGCTGTTATATTGAATCTGCATCCTAAACTGGAGAATAGTAGTACCTTTGTAAGCTTTAGACACTGTGTACAAGTAAGGAAATCACCACCGTGCACTTGAGTAGGCTTTACAGAGGGTTGTTTCCACCAGGAAGACTAGAAAAAGTCAGAATAGCCTCTGACTCGTCTCCTCCCTCCTTGGGAGGCTGAGGAAAGGGAATCGCTAACGCCCAAAAGTTTGAGGTTGCTGTGATCTTTGACACAACGGCACTCCACCAAGGACAAATCAACAGTTAACTTCAGCAGCTCAGCTTCGCAGGTAATGCAGAGTAGCAGTTATGTCAGTCCATTTATAGAAGTTGGTGATTTCATTTTTATTATTATGCCTTTCACTTATAACGAAATTAATACCGCAAGTTACATGTAACAGTGTGTAGACATACACTTTAAAGGAATAGCTTGCTACCTAGCACTGATACCTATGTACTCTAAGAACATCATTGAGTGTAAGTCCAGCACTTTGGGAGGCTGAGGTGGGTGGATCAAGTTCAGCTAGACTTGAGCAAGACACCCATATCTAAAAATAGCCAGGTGTTGTGGTGGGTGACTCTAGTCCCCGCTGCTCAGGAGGCTGAGGCAAGAGAATAGCTTGAGCCCAAGAGTTAGAGGTTGCTATGAGCTATGACACCAGGGCATTCTACCTGGGGCAACAAAGTGAGACTGTCTCAAAAAACAAAACAAATCATTGAGTGGATAAGATACCCACTCCCTCTGCCTAGTAAACTACCTTCGAAAATTATCAACTCAATGTTCCCTCTCCCAGACTGTAACAAGCACCTCATCTGTGCACCCACCATACTTGATGCTCACCTACATTAGAATATTTATCCCACTGTCTCAGTTATTATGTTTCCATCTTCTACTGTGAAAGGGTGAGTCTATGGATAGCAAGGAAAGTGTCTTACAAAATGCTGTATCCTACCCATTTTGAGTCTGTTCTGATCTAAAGGCATTATCTTCCTCTTATAAAATAAAAGACAGCATCTCTAAGATCTTAGCCTCAGAAAGAAAAACTCCAGGTGGCTTATGTTAAAGAAAAAAATTATTTGTGACACTTGTTAAAAACCAGCAGATTTTGTTGCGGGGTGGGCATGGTGATAGCGGGACCCCAGGAATAGGGCCTTTCGATGGGGGAGAGATTGGATTTAACGTGGATTCCAACAAGGACATTTAGGGATTTATAACCAAGAGGCAGGGTGGGAGTCAGTGTATGGAAAATTACTATGAGGAAACAGCAAAGGTAAGGGGGGTTCTGGGCTAACCAGACCCGATAGGATCTTTGCTGAAGGCAGACCAGGGTGACCAAATAGCAAGAGTAGTCAGATAACAAAGAGTAGGGGATTTTCACTACACTGACAACAGATTCTTGCCCACACTGGATTCTTTAAGGACAGAGAGGGAAGCCCAAAGTTGGGCTTAATCAAGCAGAGAATCAGAGAAGCCTGACTAAAGTTTTGGTCAAAGGAGAGTGTCTTTGTCAGACAGGAGGGAGGATTGTTGGCTAAGTGTCCCTGACAACTGCCCTTCCCCTAGTTTCGCCCACCATTAGCATCAGTGTTCCTTCTGTGCCTCAGAGATAGACTGGAATTCTTTCTAAAAATCACTATGTAGTAGAGGGGGCCAAAACCAACTACAAAAATGAGTCACAAACAAAGTATCAGGTTAAGAACAAATGCTGTCCTCAAGTTCTATTCCACCATCTAGCTTCACTCCCCTGGGGACTCCAGACAACAGCTGTTTGGGAGAATCGGTAGATGATGACTAATCCTTGGACAAAGTAGGCTTCATACTGCTTCAAATGTGTTTCAACATATAATATCTGTGAAACTAATACGTGGTAGAAAATGGGTCCTGAAGCTTTATAACGAGTAGTTAAATACATTCAATGATATGATTCAGAATTAATTTTTGACTCAGCAGGGAGCATTTTGGAAATTCATAAGGGTATTTTTGGTTATCACAAAGAATTGAGGGAAATCACATGAGATACAGTCCTGCACAAAAGAATGAATTGTTCTCTGTCCCAACCAACTTTTGACTACTTTCCTGCCACATGCTTATTATGTAGGTTAAAAGCATGTTTATATTTTTTAAGTCTAGAACCTACTCCATTATACATGTAACTATGATCTGAATGTTTGTGTCTTCCAAAATTCCTATGTTGAAATTTAATCCTCAGTACAGTGGTGATGGGAGATGGGTCATCAGTAAGGTGATTAGGTCATGAGAATAGAGCCCTCAGAATAGGATTAGTGCCCTTCTAAAAAAGGTCTGACAGAGCTTGTCAGTTCAAGGCCTTCCAACTCATGAAGACACAGCTGGAGACAAAGAGCAAACCCTCACCAGAAGCTGAATCCGCTGGCACCTTGATCTTGGATTTCCTGGCCTCCAGAACTATGAACAACAAAATTCTGTTATTTATAAATTCCCTGGTCTATGGTATTTTGTTTTAGCGATCCAAACAGACTAAGACACATGTAAACTCCATATGTGTTTTGCAGAATTTTAATCCATACGGAGTTTTCCAGGAGTACAATTATACTATTTTTGTTGTTATTCAGGACTTAATCGAGATTGTTCACCAATTCAAAAAAACCTCATCACCTACAGCAACCCTACTCTCTGTATCTGAGTCATCTAAATAAATAAAATAGTGCCTGTTTTTATTTATGGCTGGTGCATTCTTGGTGATTGTATACATTTTGTAAAAATGTATAAATGTTATGCTTATTTTTAAAAATACTACATATAATTTAAGTAGTAAGACATAGTGTGTGGGGTGGCACCTGTGGCTCAAAGGAGTAAGGTGCTGGCCCCATATGCCAGAGGTGGCAAGTTTAAACCCAGCCCTGGCCAAAAAACTACAAAAAAAAAAAAAAGAAAAAAGACATAGTGTGAAGAATATTCACACAGGTGTTTGTATGTGTCCATATGATAAGACATTTTTCTAATTCATCTAAGAGATGAACCCATCAAGAGTAAGACACAGAATTGGCAGATAGACACTTTAGAGATTTAAGGAAAGTCAGAAAACCATAGTATTATCCTTGAAATCTGTTTTGAAGTCTAATCTGAAAGATGTAAGGTAATATTTCTTATAAAATAGCATAAATGATAACATTTGTGGTAATCTAAACAATATTAGAGAAAAGTTAATTTTACCAGCCATAAAGAGGTCATTATGATAGAAAGAAATTTAAATATTTTCCTGTATTCTTTTGAGTAATGATATTATATGTAGAAAAACCCATGTGAAATCCAAAGAGATAGAAACTCAGCTATGAAATGATAATGTAGTCAGAAGACTTTTTATTGCAAGTGAATATAATATTCTGTATGATAATGAGGCTTTGCTGATTACAAATGTAATGGTTACAGAATGAAAACATTAAGTGGAAAATTTATTTCCAAATATACAGACAATGGATGCTAAGAGTTGTCAGAATTTGAATGTCTTAAAAATGATATCACAGGAAAACTTTGATTTCCTTTTCCAGTGTCATTGTGCAACAGATGGAGTGGCAATTATAGTCAGCTGGTAATGTGGGTTTATAAACAACTGAAAAGTTGCAATAGCCATGTGAGCAAATCATTGAATTATTCATTGACAACCTTAGTTACCAGAAATCTTAATGAAACACCCACAATTTAATGTTATCAGTGCTATTAATACAACTTAAAATTAATGCCTTGAGTAAGAGATTATTTTATAATCTTTGTAACGACAGTGAAAAGGAGTTTGTCTCATTCTACATATGAAATAAGATGGCACTCCAAAACAAATTGTTTTAAAATATTTTATTTTTTCTTTAGCACTAATGGACAATTTTTATTTCAATAAAAGAGAAATAGTATTTAAGAAGAACTCACCATTTTCCTCTGCTCCCACACTAACACAACAATCAACACAGTCACAAGATTTCTGCAACCTAATGTGGGGAAGGGGTTTCTCCCCACCACCAAGCCATCAGTTCTGCAGCAGACAGCAGCTGGACATGCTCCAATCCAGTTCTGATACTGTCTACCTGGAGATAGTGTGAGATCCCACTGGTTGAGGGCTCAGTCCCCAATACTGCCTCCCCACCCCCACCCCCAACATCAGTTGCAAATCTGGGCTTCCAGAACTTCTGACTGACCAGCTTCAAGTTGGGTTTCCTATAGCCCCCTCTTTGGGTTCAATTAATTTGTAGGAGTAGCTGACAGAACTCAGGGAAGCACTTATGTTTACTGGTTTATCACAGAGAATATTAGAAAGGATACAGATGAAGAGATGGTAGATCAAGGCCTAGGGGAAGGGGGCAGAGCTTCCATGCACTCCTGGGTGTGCCACCCTCCAGGAAATGCCATGAGTTTGGCTGTCCAGAAGCTCACCAGACCCCGTCCTTTGGGCCTTTTGTGCAGACTTCACTGGATAGGCATGATTGAAGCATAGACAACTGTGTTAATATTTGACTGGACAAAAAGGGTATCATCTAAACCAGCAAGGCCTGTCTGTTCAGGTTCTTCCTGGCCTCTCTGTGCATCATTCCTTCCTTCAGGGCATGGGGCAACATCCCCTCTGGGATGAGGGTCTTGTGACCCACAATCAGATTAGCACCCTGTCTTGGTCTTCCTGGTAACTAGTCCCCATCCTATAGCTGCCTGGGGGCTGCTAGCCATTAGTCAATCATTAGCTACAAAAAGACATGGCTTTGGAGATTCCAAGGATTTTAGGAATTGTCTGCCAGAAAATGGAGATGAAGACCAAATATACACTACATGGCATCAAACAAATACTGATATCAAAATAGAGTGGAAGGTCTATAAATTGATCACAGGAGCTACTCTAACAAATTGGTCAATATAAGGAGGTGTTCAACATAAGATCCTAGGCCTACTGTACTGATACATACATGTGGTGCATGTCCATTCTATGAAAATTAGGTCAATTTATGGAGGTGGTCAGTGTAGGGAGGTGGTCAACTATGGAAGTTCTACTGTATTATAAATGACTGGACATATATTTCACATACATCAGATATATTAAATGAAGTTCTTAAGCTTTAAGCAAGTGAGATTGTTATTATTAAAGAAGGAAAATTTGGCTTGGTGCCTGTGCCTCAAGTGGCTAAGGCGCCAGCCACATACACCTAAGGTGGTGGGTTCGAATCCAGCCTGGGCCCGCCGGACAGCAATGATGGCTGCAACCAAAAAAAAATAGCCAGGCGTTGTGGCGGGTGCCTGTAGTCCCAGCTACTTGGGAGGCGGAGGCAGGAGACTCACTTGAGCCCAGGAGTTGGAGGTTGCTGTGAGCTGTGATATAACAGCACTCTACCTAGGGGGACAGCTTGAGACTCTGTCTCAAAAAAAAAAAAAAAAAGAAGGAAAATTTGCCATAAGACTTTTCAACATTTACTCATTGTAAGAGAAGCTTACTTGCCCAGAATTTTCACAGTTCCATTATCTGTAGCAGGGAAGACTAGTTCTAGGGATACTCATTTGAAGCCATTTTGCTAATTTTAATGCTATTTAAAAACATATGATTAGCTCTAAAGATCAGTATGGATTTATATTATCAGATTAGGTCATTAGACTACTTGAAAATGATGAAACACATTAACCAATGTTGTCTACAAGTGTTGAACTAAAAAAAATTATTCAAGATACAAAATAATCATTTAATCCACTTTTTAAAGTTATAGATTCAGTTAAGTCTTTCAATTATCCTCCTTTAAAATGTTACTTATTATAACATTTCCAGCTGCATCTCTTGAAGAAAAGGATTTCAGTGCAATGGAACAATTACTGCCAAAGCAACAAAAATGTCACAGAACATTGGAGATCCTTTTTGACAAAATTGGAACCTCATTAAATTTCATCAATCACGCTTTTAAAAACATTTCATTTTATTGCCATCTGTTTCTATTTGGGTCGCGCCAAAAGTAGACTCGGAGATAAAGTTTCAGGTACAAGTAGTTTGGGAAATGTTCCTAGGAAACTTCAGGTGGAGGATGAAGAAATGAGGAAGAGAAGGAAAGGGCGGAAGCCAATTAAGATGAATTCTCAAACAAATTAGCACTGTGGGCAATTGGACCTGGATCCCTTGGGGAAAGCCTGGGAACCTGTGCCTCGGCGTCAGCCCACCACAGGGTAAGGGACCCGGCAGCCTGGTCCACCGCCTCCCACTGGTTACTAAGGCTACTCTCCAGCAGGGGCAATTCCTTCCCCACCGCCACGCCCTGCCTGCCACGTGACTAAGCCGGCC
>NW_003852429.1:8505230-8523264 GCF_000181295.1 Otolemur garnettii | reverse complement strand
TTTTCTTTTTCGGATTCACCTCAGTTTACCCATATCAAAGGATGTGGTCTCTGGGGTCGTTTTAAGTCCTAGAGGTGGAGCGTTTGCCCTCCTCCCCTGTGGTTTCAGAACAAGAGACAGGTTTTCAGTGAAACTTCATCACTGTCCCTTCAAAACACAGGGAAGTATTTTCAAGCTGTTCACACAGAATGCAACACATTTGCGAGCCTATTATACTTTCTTGTCCTCTCAGTTCTGCTCTTTGTTAGAGGCTCAAAGTTACTTCTCACGTCACCGTAAACAGTGCCTGTTGGTACCAGCCATGCCTGATGGTACCAGCCCTGTACTTACTCATCCCACCTTAGTTTTCATTCTGCTGTGCATCAAACTTCTGCTTTTTCTTTTTTTATGCATCTCGTGTGCTGTGGCTTCTGACCTTCTTACTTGTCCTAAATACAAAGTAGGATCTTATAGGTGGGTGCAGGGATTATGTCTCCCAGCTGCGTCATGCCTGGACACCTGCAGATCGAAAGATACATCATTTTTCCTTTGTTTCTCCTTTATATCAAAGTGAGGGTGCTACATTGATCTCTAAAATTACATGAACATTTTCCTTGGGTTTCACTTAGGATGTTGAAAGCAGAACTATATAATATTTGTTATAAACTATAGAAGGTGAGTCTCCTGGGATTGAGAACCACTAGACCAGATGTGTGGCATTGAGGCCATGCAAACAAATGACAAAATACAGAGTGTCCCAAAGGTAGACCCTAACTTGGGAAAATGTAGCCAAATGTACCTTTATTTTCAAAATATTCATTACAAAATTTTTCAAAGAGGTGGCCAACATGTAAATATTTTATGAAATGTTGTAATGAGTATTTTGTAAATAAAGGTACATTTGGCTACAATTTCCCATTTTCCCTGGGTATGGCAAATTTGGGGTGACTTTTGGCTTCTGAACAGTGTAATGGGACTTCAAGACAATGCAATCATACAATCATAGATAATCTTCAAACTTAAAAATCAGATTTGTAAAACTTTTTTTTTATACAGTATCACGTTTTTAGACATATGGCTTACCAAGAGGGGACGCAGCAGCTTTTAATTATCTTGCTCTGGCTCTGTAGCCATATTCTATAATACTAACCACTGGATAGAACATTTATGTTTGAACACAAATAGGATGATTCTTTTCCTTATCCATTTTTCTTTCCCAAAGGTAATTTCATCCAGTGGACAGGATTTTGTGACTCGCCACACTCTGTAGTAAGAGTGGGATGGACTCCCACACCAAGCCGTACAACCTTCTGTCAATACCACCACTTGGTTACTGACCCATCCATGCTGTTCAAACAAATTGAAAACGCCTTTTACAAAAGGCATATTGGGTATAATATTATTTTGTGTTTCCCCCAAAGTCAACCTTGAGATAAAGATTTGGACTCAAATCCCACCTCTCTAAGAGGAACTAGGGAAGTGAGATAGGGAAATATCAACTGCGAGCACCTGGAATTAAATCCTACTAGAGACCCTCTAGCAGACCAAGCAAACAAACCTCAACACTATCTTACCGATGGGCAAGGATGCCATGCTATTCTACCGACTCCCTTCCCTCATGGTTTGAGGGATTCTCCTGGGGGTTATAAACCCCCCTGCACTTTCAGCCTGCTCCATGCTTAGGCTGAGCACACTCCTGCATCCAGGGAAAACCCTCTGGCAGAGAGAGACAGATTCCTGCATGAGCATTGTCTACTGAAGCTCTACATGACCTTCGCAGGGAGCAAAAAAGACTAGAAACAGCAGCAACATCTTCTGCAAGTGGAGAGAAGGACGTGAGGCCAAATTGCCTGTTCCCCCTGGTCTCAGGCAGGACATTTTTGTAGGCCCAGAATTTCCTTTTTTTTTTTTTTTTTTTTTTTTTTTTTGAGACTGGGTCTCACTCTGTCACCCAGGCTGGAGTGCAGTGGCCTGATCATAGTTCACTGCAGCTTCAAATTCCTGCCCTCAAAAGATCCTCTTGCCTCAGCCTCTCAAGTAGCTGGGACTACAGGTGCACACCACTACACCTGCATTATTGTTGTTTTGTTTTGTTTTTTAGAGACAGAGTCTTGCTATGTTGCCCCAGCTAGCTTTGAACTCCCAGCCTTAAGTAATCCTCCCTCCTCAGCCTCCCAAAGTGATGGGATTACAGGCGAGAGCCACCATGTCTGGCTATTCTTCTTGATATGGCAATGGATTGGTGCCATGTAATGACTCCTCTTGACATGGCTGTCCTTGGCTGCCATTGCCAAGATAAAAATTGGATCTCAAGCATCATCAGAACAAGAAAGATATGTCAAACATAACAATCTTATTCCTGACCAGCATGTGCCCACTTACACACCAACTCTTGTCCGTAGAGTAAGGCCAATGTCTATAGATTCTCCCTCAAGGCTGGTTCAACAGGAGAGGGAACTTACCTCTCACTGGCTTACTTTTAAGACCTACTCTGAAATGCAAGATCAAAAGTCTTTATTAGCTCAGATCTCTAATCATGCTTGTACGTACATGTCTGTGCTACCTCCTGACTGGTAGCACACTGTTTAGATTCCATGCAGTCAACAGAATGTTAACTTACACATTTGAACTTTTATTTCTCCTTTCCTAAGGTGAAAAATCTTGTATAGGAAATTCCTTATAACATTTATTCTTTTTTTCTGTAGAGACAGAGTCTCACTTTATCACACTCAGTAGAGTGCCATGGCATCACAGCTCACAGAAACCTCCAACTCCTGAGCTTAGGTGATTCTCTTGCCTCAGCCTCCTGAATAGCTGGGACTACAGGCACCTGCCGCAACGCCTGGCTATTTTTTGTTGCAATTTGGCTGGGGCCACGTTTGAACCCGCCACCCTCAGTGTATGGGGCCAGTGCTCTACCCATTGAGCCACAGGTGCTGCCCATAACATTTGTTCTTATTGCTGGCAATGTTTATTATTGTAAATCTATAGAAATTCAATTGAAATATGCATACTATGGCAGTTAATGAAAAAAGAACACATAAAAATATTTTCTAAATTTCAGAAGATAAGCTGGAAATACAAAGTAAAATACTAAGAAGTGACCATCACGTGCCACTTAATTTTGCTTATTGATCTTGCTTTTTAATTTTTTATAGAAAACTGAACTAGCTCTCTTTTAAACTACGTCTTCCATTGTCTGAGTATTGGGGGTTGAATTCTGTCCCCTGAAAAAATACGTTGAAGCACCTTAGAATGTGATCTTATTTGGAAATGAGGTTGTGGCAATATAACTAGTTAAGATGACGTCACACTGAAGTGGGTTGGGCCATTAACCCCATAGAACCGCTGTCCTTTTGAGAAGAAGAAAAGTGACACAGTGCTCTGTGCAATGGCCTTAACCCAAGGCACTCCACCAACCACAGGACCAAAACATCTGTTCAATATCCTCTTGATTCGTCTATTTGAAGTGAGTTTTTCAAACACCTTTCAGCCTTCTCTTCTCCAGACTAAATATTTCTGTAACTGTTCAACCCTTTGATCATTTTTATTCTTTTTTGAATCCTCTCCAGTTTTCCATATTATTCTTACATCAGGGACTTTAAATGATGTGTGAGATTCTACCCATAAAATAAAGGCATAAGAAGTCACTGATCACAACACGTTTGTGATGATAACTACAGGGTCGGGTCCGGTCTAGTTCCTGGCTCCAGACTTCCTAAAGGAAAATAAAAGAGGCTTCAACACAACCTGCTCATAAGCCCAAAGGTTTGATTGAAAAGGAAAATAATCTGTCAGTGTTTTTAAAGATAAAAGTTGTTATGGTTTAAAAAATTATTTCAAGCAATTTCACAGCAAAAGAACTTTTTTGCTGACAGTTTATCAGAATTCCAGCTAACAACTTCTCATGCCAATTCTGAAAATGTCAGGGATTTTATCAATAATTCTATTTAAAAGACATGATTTTTTTTACTAGCGCTTTATGTTGTACATTATATATCACTTTAAAATGTGAACACAAATGTTATGTTACATATGTAAACTACAAAGAGGAACTCATGCCAGGTGTGTTGTTTATGGCACATTGACAAGTGTTGTAGCTCCCTGGATCCCTGTCGAGACCCAGGGCAGCGTGTGCTGTGAGGCCTCCACCCCAGACCCTGGCTTCTGCTCCCATGCACCAGTTTAGGCGCTCAGGTGGGTCTACCTACCTCCTTGTCTGTAAACAGAGAATGATAATAAGGATCACACCTACATCTAGGGGTTTTCTGAGCATTAAACAGTTAATAGAGTTTTTAACACACTCAGCACAGGTCCTGCCCACTGTAAGTGCTGGCTATTACTATGGTATTACTATTTTAGCAATCATACTCTGAACATTGGCAAGGAAGCTGAAACAGGTCTGGACATCAAATCTGTCTGTTCCTGCTGGAACACTCGTGAGACAGTTTGTTCTCAAAGTAGTCATTAGGAATAAAGACCCAGAACAGTATGGTCACAGCATTTGATGAAGGACTCAAGAAGGCAGCTTCTGGCTTAACTCCATCAGGATCCTGATTCTCCTCTGCCCGTGGTGCGCCCAGGGTGAGGTAACAGAGGGAACAGAACCTTCATTCTCTCTCCCTCTCCTTCCTCCAGCATCCACCTTTGGCCTGAATATCACTGCAGTGTCCCTCCCTGGCCTGAGGTCCAAATGGGGCCTGGTGAACTCAAATGTCCACAGGTGCTATCAATGAGGGAAGCAGGCTGTAACAGACTCACATCTTGTAGTTCACCACTTACACAACTAAAGGTGCACACTCCCTAAATTTAAAGATACAGGTTCACTTGATTCATATTTCATTTTCCCACTTTCAATTGTGACACAGATGGTGTGTTGGGAGTATTTCCTATAAAAAGTCAACAACACAGGCATGATCACAACTGCCCCTAAGAGTTTACTCATGCCAAGCAATAACGTGGGGCAGGTGCTAGTGGCTCCTAGCACTCTGGGAGGCCAAGGTGGATGGATTGCTGGAGCTCAGGAGTTAAAGACCAGGATGAGCAAAAGCATAATTCCCATCTCTACAAAAAACCCAGAAAAATTAGCCCAGTGTGGTAGTCTGCATCTGTAGTTCCAGCTGCTGGAAGGCTGAGGTGGGAGGATGGCTTAAGCCCAGGCGTTTGAGGTTGCAGTGAGCTATGATGATGTTACTGCACTCTAGAAAAAAAACAAGCAATTGGGTGTGGTGGACACCAGGCTGAGCTGGTGGGCACACATCCCATCTGAAGAGCTGCTGGGTCACTCCTAAGCTCTCTGCCAAAAGAGTACAGGGTGATGTAGAAATGCAACCCAAAGTTTTGAACTTTAATGCAGAATCTCCCAGTTGTTGAATGTTGGCTCATGTTGATATACATGTAGCAAATCAAAATAATGCCATGGGGGCGGTGCCTGTGGCTCAAAGGAGTAGGGCGCTGACTCCATATGCTGGAGGTGGCGGGTTCAAACCCAGCCCTGGCCAAATAATAATAATAATAATGCCATAGGAAGGCTTGCAGCAAACTTATATGTATAATGTCCAATCCATACACCGCATGAAGCAATAATTTTTTATGACCCTGAGCAGAGGCTCTCCAAGATGGTGTTCCAACTTTAGAGTAAACAAGAGCCATCTCACATGCGTGTTTAAAGTGCAAAGTCTTGGTCTCATTACCTGTGACAGAGGGGAAATATCCAGGAGTCTTGATTAAAAATAATTTTAATAGACTTATTTTTAGAAAACTTTTAGATGTACAGAAAAGTTGAGAAGATAGTACAAAGATTGTTTATAAACCCCATATCCAATTTCCCCTTTTATTAACATCTTACATTAGTGTGATGTATTACTGATAACTAATGAACCAGTACTGATATTTTATTAACTCAAGCCCATACTTTAGCCACATTTCTTTAGTTCTTACCTACTGTCCTTTTTCTATTCCTGGATCCCATCCAGAATTCCACATTATATTTAGTCATCCTGTCTCCTCTGGCTCTTCTTGGCTGTGACAATTTCTCAGACTTTCCTTATTTTCAATGACCTAGACGGTTCCTTGGTCAGGAATTTTATAGGTGTTCCTTTGATATAACTTGATGCTTTTCTCATGATAAGATCTGGGTAATAGATTGTTGGGAATGAGATCACAGAGGTAAAGTACCTTGTTCATCATATCAAGAGTACACACTACCGCCTGACATTGCTCCGGACGATGACCTTGATCACCTGTCCGAGGCAGTGTTTCTCAGGTTTCTGTACTGTAAAAATCCCTCCTACTGCTTCAGTACCGCAGTCTTGGGAAGGAAGTCAAAATGCACAGCCACACTTGTGGCGCTGGGCTCCACCTCCATGAGGACAGAGTATCTCCATAAATTATTTGGAATTCTTCTGCATAGATTTGTCACTCCTCCCCCATTTATTTAGCCAGCCATTTATTCGTATCAGTATGGACTCATGGATATTTATACCTTGGGTTGTAACCTAATACCACTTTGTTTTGTTGCTCAAATTGTTCCAGCTTTAGCCACTGGGAACTCCGTGTCCCTGGGACATTCTCTTATCAGTGTGGGTTTTGAGTCTGTGTTTTATAATGAGCTCCCCAAGTGATTCTGATGCAGGTGGTCCATGGATCACACTGCGTGAACTGTGGCTCTAGGATGTGCCACTGAGCCCTGGTAAATGCAGAATCCCACCCGTTCAGTGATTCCTTCAGCAAACCGGTAAGTGAGGAACTTCTCTGTGTGTCTTAGGCATTCAGCAAACACCAAATACAAGTTCCCTGCCTCCTCCTTGCTAGGCATTGTCCTGGATGCTGAGATGATAGATCACACATTTATGGACATGCTGTGGGAGAAAATTTGGATGCAGCTAACAGAAGGGGGGAAAAGAAGTGTCCAACAATCCCTTTACGTGTCCTCAGTCAGTTTCTGGGAGATGACAGAAAGGAGCACGTGCAGAAATGGTAGAGGACATGGGACATCTGTGCAAGATTTGAAACTGAAAGGGGAAAATGCTTTGTCCTCCAAGGCTGTTGAAAAGGAAATTGGGCACAGAAATGTGTGTAGATGGTGGTGGCAAGGAAGGTGTATGAGGTCATCTGTAATAGCTTTGATTTTCTGGATGAAACAGGTCATCCTTCCTAGACTGAGGGGCCTGGGGGAGGGCATTAAAGGTTCGAGATAGTGGTTCAGGGTAGACTTACTTCAGTCTGTGCTGTTGCAACATAATACCTGAGACTGGGTAATTTATAAAGAATAATAATTTGTTTCTCACAGTTCTGGAGGCTGGGAGGTCCAAGATCAAGTTGTCACCATCTGGTGAGAGCTTTTTGCTGTGTCCTCACAGAGCAGAAGAGAGTGAACCTACTCTCACAAGCTCTTTCCATAGTGGCATTAATCCACTTGTGAAGGTGAAGCCCCCGTGACATAAACACCTCCCCCAGGGCCCACTTTCTAACATCACTGCCTTGGAGATTGTGTTTGCAACACACCAACAGGGAGACAAATATAGCAGGGGTATATCTGGTAAGATTCAGCCAGAGAAGGCTGGGCACTGTGGCTTACACCTATAATCCTAACACTCTGGAAGGCTGAGGAAGGTGGATCGCCTGAGCTCAGGAGTTCAAGACCAGCCTGAGCAAGAGTGAGACCCCTGTCTCTACTAAAACTAGAAAAACTAGCTGAGCATTGTGGTGGGCACCTGTAGTCCCAGCTACTCTTGCTTGAGCCCAGGAGTTTGAAGTTGCTGTGAACTGTGACACCAGGGCATTCAACCACAGGGTGACAGAGTGAGACTCTGTCTCAAAATAAATAAATAAATAAAAACAAAGGTTCAGTTAGGAGACTGGAGGCAAAGCAGTAATATGAACAGAGAATTAAATATGAAGAATTGTTAACTACAAATAAAATTAACCAGGTACTAGAAAAGATAAAAAGAGAACTCTGATATCACAGAGGCAGCATCTCTCAGGCTGGGCATCCCAAAGGGAAGTGGTTAGAATTAGTTAAACTTTGAGAATTAGAGAAGTGGTCCTATGGAGTGAGAACTGGGACCTCTGAGGATGGGGTGCGGGCTGGTGATGACACTGGCCTTGCAAGTGTTGCAAACTGGCACCTGGATTTGGCTGCTGCCACAGGAAGGAACTGCCCCTCCCAGGTGGGTGTGGTGGTGGTGGTGTTCAGAAGGAGGTCCTTGGGGCGTGCAGTCTTCCTGTTGCACCCCTGACTGGTAGAGCTCGATGTGTGGCTTGCAGAGTCTCAGCCATGTGTCATGATGCCACCCGGGGAAGAGAGGGAATGACTTAATCATCATGGGGAATACACAAAGCCGCATGTCACTGTATGAGTGACATTTAGGGACTGTATGTGCACAGGAGTCTGTATATTATATTGGCTGTTCAATTATATTATTGAACTGCTTTCCTTTTCTTTTCTTTTTTTTGCAGTTTTTGGCCAGGCCTGGGTTTGAACCCGCCACCTCTGGCATATGGGGCCAGCGCCCTACTCCTTTGAGCCACAGGCACCGCCCAGGCTGAACTTCTTTTCTCTGCCATTTGTAAATTATTTCTTATTCCTCTAGGCCCCTGTATATTGGTTTCCTCCCATTCCAGGGGTCAATCTCTGGTTCCCCTACTTACTCACCCTCCTCTAGAAGATTCTTGACCTGGCTAGAAAGAAACTAAACAATGGTTACACATATCTATAGACAGATGAATGGATAAAAAAAAGTGACACACACAATGGATATTATTCAGCCTTAAACTTGAAGGAAATTCTGACGCGTGCTACAACCTGGATGGACCTTGAAGACATTATGCTAAGTGGAATAAACCAGACCCAGAAGGACAAATATTGTATGATTCCACCTAAAGGAGGCTGCCAGGGGCTGGGAGGGAGAGGGAGTGGGGAGCTGTTTCATGAGTCCAGAGCAGTTTTACAGGGTGGAAACTGTCCCGTGGGTGGCTGGTGCCTGTGGTCGCACATCAGGGTGAATGCGCTTCAAGTGTACTCAACTATACACTTAAAAATAGTGAAATGGTAAAATTTTATGAGTGTTTTACCACAATTACATATTTTTAGAAAGAAACCAGATAAAGGAGAGAGCTGGGGGAGAAAGGTGGGTGCCAAGCCTGATGTGCCGCTCACCCCTCTTTTCTCACGCCATCATCCCCCAGCTTCCTTGGTGAGCAGCATTTTCCAGGCTTTGCTTCGTGAGTTCCCACGTGCCTGCGTCTCCGTCAGCCCCGCTGCACATCCACCCCACAGGTGCATCTGTGCAGGGCAGCCTTCCCTTCTGCTGGTCCTATAAACGGTACTCACTTCTGCGGATGACAATGACAGCTAATGGGGAATATTTTTGCTATATGTCAGGAACACGTGTGAGCCACAACACACCTGTGCTGTAAAGACTGTTATCACCTTCATTTTACAGAAGAGGAACCTAAAACTCAGAGGGGTCGTGACTTGCTTTAGGTGACCTATGAGCTAAGTGGAGAAGCTGAGGTCAGAACAGCCTCTGTCCAGAAGCCTGTGCCCTTAACAATGGGACTCTACCGCCCCCTAGTGGAAAGCCTAGTCTCGTGTTGTCTCACCTGTGGGTTATGCGCGAGTAGGAGTCTCAGCTGCGCTGCCACCCAGTGAGAAACAACTTCATAGCCCTTGTTTTCTGCTCTGTAGCACGCCCCCTTCTGCCACCCTGGCTGTGTTATGACAAGTGGCAGCTGTGGCTGAACCTGCTGTACACCAAGCGAGGAACTCCAGACTCTCACCTCCCAGGAGTAGCGCTGGAGTTTGGAAGCCTCGCTGTAGGATCATCAAGTGCAGATTATAATGATCCATTGATCCTTCCAGAAGCAATCTTCACAGATTTAAGAGCATTTTGAAGCCTCTCTGGTTGTTGGAATGGTAGAGAAACTTGTGGATGTCTTCCTATATCCCAGCTAGGAGAAGTACATTTTGGAGACAACAGTTCTGCAAGTTGTCCCTTGATCTGAGTTGTCCATATGGGAGTGTGAGTGGGAGGATCTATCCGCTCAGATCCCCTTTTCCATGCCGTGCAGGCCACTATGGATACTTTAGGGATTTCTTGCATGTAAATCTGGGTAAACAAGAGGATACCAATAGCTTTTGTTGTTTGATACAAGATCCAGTTGAGGTTCACACATTGCATTTGATTTTTATGTTTCTTTAGTCTGTTTTAATCTGGAATAGTTCTTCCCAACCACCACCTTTTTATTTTTTAATTTTTTCGCCACATGGAACTTTCTGGAAGGGTTCCAGTGAGTTTTACAGATTGTCCCCCATGCTGAATTTGTCTGCTTTGATGATTAGATTTGGGTTAAGCATTTTTGGCAAAGTTACTTTCTAAGTGCTTATTACTTCTTATTGCCTCATATTGGGAGACACATAAAACTTGATTTTGGAATTATACCCTCAACAAATATTTATGTTATGTAGTGTGCTTAGCCCTGTATTTACTAAGCAGAAGATGTGAGTCCTTGATAGGACTGGGAAGTGAAAAGATAAAACAAGAGGGCAGGCATATTGATTGGGAGCACATCTGGCTACTCTTACTAGAAAACTTAACTCACAACAGGTGACCCAAACACCAATCAGGAGACTGCCAGTCCACAGGTGATGCACTGGTACCACCCGATTGGGAGTCTTTCTGTCATTCTGTCATCATTAGGGTGTGGATTTTCTTTTTCTCCCCACCAAACATCATGATCCCTTCCAAGTAGAAAGGAGAAAAGGAGCTTGCCAATTTTTTTTTTTTTTTTTTTTGGCCAGGGCTGGGTTTGAACCCACCACCTCCGGCATATGGGGCCAGGGCCCTACCGTTTTGAGCCACAGGCGCCACCCAGGAGCTCGCCAATTGTCTCTGCTCCCCTTGAAGGAGCTTTCCCAAAAGTGGCACCCACTGATCCTGCTCACATCTTATTGGTTAGGACTGTGCCCTAGGGTCAATGCAATATGCATGATTGTCTGGGAAATGTGGCTGAGAACATTGCTATCTGAACAAAACCAGGGTTCTGTTAGTAAGGGAAGAGGGAGAGAATGGATATTAGGTAGTCTTTGCCATGGAAAATAAGGCAGATTAGGGTTTGTTTTGGTTTTTGATGTGTAATCTTGGTTATTTGTTACTCTCAGAAAGTCTTTTCTGACTGTATGCAGAGTTGAAGGTAGAAGTTCTCAGGGAGGACCACCTCTGCCTCTTGGCAAGCCATTCCTGGCATTTTCCTTTGGCCTCTTTCATTCTCGTAGCCAAAAGCTTAGCATATTCTGCTGCCTTTCTTGTTTTTCTTAGCACACTGTTTCTTCAGAGTAATAACACCTGTGTTTGTGTTGCAGGCGATGTGGCGTGACAAGATACTGCATCTGGGGTGCTTCAGCTTGGGGTTTCCTTCTTTTCTCACGAACTTCCTGGTGGACATTACCTTCTTTAGAGTAATTGAAAAGCTTATGGATTCGGCTACACCCAACAAAACACTGTAGTATCGGTCAGCCCAGGAATACCCCTCTCCCCTATTTTTACAATAACCAAATTGAGAACACTCCCATTGGCACTCACAGTGCAACCCAGAGTGGCTTTGTATTTTCTTTCTCCAATTCTCCTTGGTCTCCAACAGCAATGTCGCCCTCTCAGTAACAAGTAGACACAGCCATGGGTTGAGACACCCCGCTTCTTGAGGAAACCTTGTTTGTTATTTCCACCACTGACTAGGACCAAATAACCCTTCCATTTTTGCCCAGAGCATCAGCAGCAAGTTCTGCGGCCGTGCACTTCTCCTCAAAGATCCAAAGTTTGGGCTCATCTTCCACTTCAATGAGTTTCTGGCAGCCAGTGGCTGGGAAGATGTTGTGGTTCATTTTGAAGTAGCTGCTCGCCTCTGAGGCACCACACGAAAGAGAAGTTCTAGCGAGACAGCTACACAGATTATATCCAAAAACTTAAAAGTTCCCACAAGCCAATAAAAAACTGATTGTTGTAGAGCCATGGTAACAAGTAACCACCAGAACCGGTTTGACGCCTGTTGAATCCATCCGTCACTTCCCTCACAATGATTTGGTTAATTTTTAGGAGCTAACCAATCAGCTTCCGAAGGTCCGCCAATCAGAGGTTGGCTCACGTGCATAAACACGCCCCTGAGTGACATCCAATCAGCCATAGCTTGCCCGTCTGGTGCTTTTGAACATCCCCAGCCCTGAGCTCCACTCTCTCCAAAACCCTCTGTCCTTCAACACTCTGCTCAGAGAGACTGGTCTACCCAGCGCAACCCCCCCTTCACCATGGTAAACAATAATTTCAGCTTCGTTCTCTTATTTTGGGTATTAAGTGGTGTTCCTGCTACAGTCAAATCTGAACCACATTCTTGAATTTGTTTGCATCCTGCGTGGATAAGACCTTCCTCAAGAAAGCATCAGTGTCTCCATCCATAGCTTCAGTGGATTAGCCCCCATCACAGAGACCTCACCCGCACAGGCTGATGGATAAGGAGGGCCTGGAGCTGAGGAATCACCCAGCTGCAGTGTTTATCCCAGAAGTGAGTAGCTACGAAGGTCATGAAGAAACATAAATTTAGGCTCGATTGAATATCCAAAGGGTTCAATCTAGAAGAGGCAAGTAAGCGGTCATGCCAGATGGTAGTGATGACAGGTGTTGGCAGTTATTTGCTTTAGCTCTCTTGTTCATTGTTAAGGGAATGGAGGAGGGAAGAGATCCTTAGCCCTTCAGGGTAGGGAGTGGCAAACTACCATGGGCCAAATCTGCCTTCCCTCCCTCCCACCTGCTGCCACCCACCTTGGTTTTATATTTTCTCAAAGGATACATTTTTTAAAAATAGCCTTTCTTATTGTGGTAAGCAATTGTAACCCAAAGTTTACCATTTAAACCATTTATAAGTGTACAGTTCAATGGCTCTAAGTCCATTCAAGGTGTTTCCAGAACTTTTCATTATCCCAAACTGAAACTGTATCCACTAAACAATAACTCCATCTCCCCCAGCCTCTGCTAACCCTAGTCTACTTTCTGTCTCTACACATTTGCCTATTCTAGGAACTTCATGTAAGTGGAATCACGCACTATTTCTCCTTTTGTGCCTGGCTTCTTTCATTGAGCATGATGTTTTTGAGGTCCGTCCTTGTGGCAGCATGTGTCAGAATTTCCTTCCTTTATAAGGCTGAATAATATTCCGTCGTATGTATTTACCACATTTTGTTTGTCCCATTCACCTGTTGATGGACACTTGGGTTGTTTTTGCCTTTTGGCTATTGTGAACAGTGCTGCAATGAACATGAGTGTACATTTTAAAAGGTTACATATGTGTATTAGTACCCACAAAATAGTCTTTTACCTCTTGGCATTCAAGCCTAAGATAATTACCATTTGGCTCTCTACAGCAGAAGTTTGTTGAACCCTAGTTTAAGGGACAGAGTGGTCCTAACAGAAGCTCATTCATGTGGGCTGTGTGGGGGGGGGGACTTAAGCAGCCACACACAAACCCTTTCCCCTCTTCCTCCTCCTCTCTCCCTCCTCCTCTCTCCTCTTAAGCCCGCCAGCTAAGAAGTTTGCTGACAAAAGACCCTAACTTTTCAAACAAGTTGTGGAATGTGCCCACCCCTACAGCCCCATATAAAAGAGGTCTCTAACTGCCCTCAGGGTACAGACACCTCTTTACACTCCCCTTTGCTTTTTTTTTTTTTGGCTGGGGCTGGGTTTGAACCCACCACCTCCAGCACACCCAGCTGGCGCCCTACTCCTTTGAGCCACAGGCGCCACCCTACATTCCCCTTTCAATAAACCTGGCCTGAACATCTCTCCAGCCTCATCTCTGGGCGCCATTGTTTATACCTTTCAGGCTGGTTAAATGAGGCAGAAAGCAGAAAATAGTTGTTCTTGGTGGAATGAATATTTGGAGCCTACCTTAATTTGCTAGGGCTGCCATAACAAAGAATCACAGACTGCGTGGTTTAGACAATAGATACGTATTTCCTCACACTTCTGGAAAGGACGGAGGCTGGAAGTCTGAGATCAAGGTGTCAGCAGGGCTGGTTTCTTCTGAGGCCTCTCTCCTTGGCTTATAGATGGCCACCTTCTCCTTGTGTCCTCACTTGGTTTCAGGATCTGTGTGTGTCCTGTCCAAATCTCTTATCAGGATACCAGTCCATTTAGGTTGGGGACCACCCTAATGGCTACCTAAATTATCTCTTTAATAGCCCCATTCTGAGGAGACACAATTCAGCCCCTAACAAGGCCCTTCTTCCACACACAGCCCCTTTCTGACCTGAACTGGTCTTGCTGGTGCTGAGGTGAGGAAAGACACCCTGATGTCCTCTACCCTCAGGAATATGGGCTCCAAACCTGGGCAGGCCTGACTGAGGCTGCTCTTAAGGAAAATTCACTTTCCTAGGGCTTGCTGAGGACAAGTGCTGAGACTTCCTGATTGTTTGTTTATTTTGAGGCAGTCTCATTCTGTTGCCCCAGGCTAAAGTACCCCTGGTGTCAGCCTAGCTCACAACAACCTCAGACTCCTAGGCTCAAGCAAGCCTCTTGCCTGAGCTTCCTGAGTAGCTGAGACTACAGGCACCTGCCACCATGCCTGGCTAATTTTTCTGTTTTTAGTAAAGACAGGGTCTCACTCTTGCTTAGGCTGGTCTTGAACTCCTGAGCTCAAAAGATCCTCCCACCTGGATCTCCCAGAGTGCTAGGATTATGGGCATGTGCCACTGCACTCAGCCCTGTATTTTTGATCACTAAGTAAATTAATTAATTGCATAATTTCCTAGATTTTTTCCTTATGACAGTAAAGAGTGAAAAAAAAATCCAGTCTAATTTTAGCAGCAATTAACCTGAATTTACATAGGAGTGCTTTCCCCCACTATATGCTAGCTACAGCAGGGGTGGCCAGTCTAGGTTTTCTTCCTGGAATTCTGTCCCCACATCCCTCCCTGCTCTGCTGCTCATCACCACCCTCACCTCATCCATGGTTATCTCTTTTCTATTCAAGAAAGGAATGACTAGAGGACACTTTGAAGGAATGTGCATGACCAGATACACTTTGAGGCCATGAAATGACCCTGTCCCCTCACTGGAGGCAGCTGGGGACAAACACATGTCACATTTTTCTTCTTTCTGGCTCAGAGGCAGAAAAAACGCTGCAGTTTCTGACCTATGACATTAAAACAAGAACAGTCCAAAAAAGAAAAAGAAAAAAGAAAGAAAGAAAGAAAGAAAGAAATAGCTCACACATCCCCACCCTTTGCGCCCCCACCAATGAGCAAGAATAGAAACAAATTTTTAGAACAAAAACTTTGCATGGACTGACCTTGTTTTACTGTAGGCCACTGGAATGAATTCTTGTCAGAAAATTTAAAGCAACAGAGATAAAAGATCAAAGAGTGAGAACTGTGATAAGAAAACTTTAAAAAAATAACATAGAATCAGAAAAATATTTCTTATTCCTCAAAACCAGTTTGGAGAATGTACAATGATTTGTATAAAGTAGTGGTTCTTGATGTAATGGAAGAGGCTACTTTTAAAAATTATTTTTTAATTAATTTATTTTTATTTACATTATTATTATTATTATTATTTTTGAGACAGACTCTTACTATGTCACCCTCAGTAGAGTGCCATGGCGTCACAGTTCACAGCAACCTCAAACTCTTGGGCTTAAGCCATTTTCTGGCCTCAGCCTCAAGAGTAGCTGGGACTACAGGCACCCGTCACAATGCCTGGCTATTTTTTTGTTGTTGTTGCTATTGTCATTGTTGTTTAGCAGGCCGGGCCAGGTATGAGCCCCCCAGCCTCGGTGCATGTGGCCGGCACCATAACCACTGTGTTACGGGTGCCAAGCCTATCATTATTTTTGAGACAGGGTCTAATTCTGTCACCTAGGCCAAAGGGCAGTTGTGCAATCATGGCTCACTGTAACTTCAAACTCCTGGGCTCAAGAAATCTTCCTGCCTCAGCCTCCCAAGTAGATGAGAATACAGGCACATGCCACCATGCCCTGCTCATTTTAAAAATTTTTTTCATAGAGATGGGGTCTTGCCTTGCTATGTTGCTCGGCTGGTCTTGAATTCTTGGCCTCAAGTGATCCTCCCACCTCAGCCTCCCAAAGCGTTAGAATTACAGGTGAGGCTACTTATTTCAAACTAGGTTTAAGTATAGTGGATTAAACATTAAAAATGAAAGATTCAGGCGGCCAGTGTTTAATTTCAAACCCTTAATTCTGTTAGGAAGATAGTAGTTCCTTCCTGAACATCTTATCTCTATTCTTTGCCCAACTGTAATTGTTCAAATGCTCAGCATTTCCCGTTGTCTTTGAGTACATTTTCTTAGACCCTCCTTTTCTCTCCACAGCTTTTCCTGGTTCTGACCTCATTTGTTTCAGCTTCCAGTTTCAATATTCTCTCCTGTTTTGATCTCATATCCCCTCTGTGAGGAAATACCAGCACTTCCACAGTTTAGTCCTAGAATTAGAACATGGTGTGTGGGTGGCTGGTCAAGGCACTTCAACCATCCCCTAAGTGCTCCCTAGCTCATGGGGGTTCTCACACATTGTCAGATGACTTTGTGCGCGTACTTGTAGATCAGAACAGTGCCTGGCCACTAACTTCAGTGGAGTTAGATACCGTTTTTGCTGAGACAGGCTAGAACAAGCAAGACTTTTCACTCAAGCTTCCAGAGATGAACAGATAACTAAACAAACACAGGGAATACGAGGACTGTAAGGACAGTCTAACTTAGAAGCAAGCTTTAAGAGGCAAGCTCTAATCTCCCCTGGCTTTCTCATTGTTTTCAAGGCTCATGGAATACCCTTTGTCCATGGAATCCCAAAGAAAGAGTGATCCTGGCCTGTCCCTTTAGATGGCCACAGCTAATTTCTAACCACCAAGTTCCTCCTGGACACAACAACCTCTCTGAAGTTCAGCCCAAAAGAAAAGGCCTCTTTTTGTCACTTTGGGCCTTCCTCCTGATTCTAGTTTCTTGACTTAAAGATTTACCTTTTTCCTAGGTATACTACACCATGAAAGCATTCACCTTTCAGGTGACCCTGTGGCCTGAGTAGAGAGAAGGTTTGCCTCTAACTCTAGTATTAATCCCATTGTGTAATATCTAGATCCTGGGATACACGTGACTCAACCATACCTCAGCTACACCTTTACAGAAAAGAATGGTGGCTCCCTCTTAATCAGGTCTCACATCTCACCGTTTAAACTGTCACGTAACACTTGCCTTTCAAGTTAATCTGAACTGAGTTGAGAATATATCTACTAAGGTGCTAAGGACTCCACATTCATGGAATCACACGAAGGTAGAGAGAGGAAACCTAGAGATTTCCAAATAGAACTTCAGCTATGGAACTGAGTTAAAGTGCCAGGGTTCCTGCAAAGGGAGCCACGGGGTTGACTTTCACTTCCCTGTGATTTTGTTACCTGAGATCAGATTGTGAAAGGTTGAGACTGGGAAGAGAATCTGAAAAGAAAGAAAGGAGAGAAATGGATAAACAACAAAGGAATAATCAAAAGAATGGCTCCTGGGAACAAAGTGTTTGCTTCCCAATTTAACCCTAAGGTACCAGGGATGGTGTTGACGTCTTCCCCATCGCCAGTATTCTTACCTTAATTAAGACCATGTACATCTGTGTTCTTGTTCCTCTGCACAAGGACTGCTGCCCTGCCTCGGCACTCCCATGGATCTATCAATAGTATGGATATACCATTATTTGTACTCTTGTCTAAGACCCGTTCCCTCCCTCACTTTTGACCCATCTCTCATCATCTCCCAAGTATTCAGAAGGGATGCAGTTCTCCCTTGTCTTTCCAGAAATAGATATTTTTCACTTTATGTGGGATCCTTTAAAATTTTCTTGTCCAAAAATATATATCCTACTCTTCCCCTCCTGAATTGACCCTATTTTTCCTCTTTGCAAAGAATCTCCATGTCCCGCCTTCTTGCTGTTGCCCTTCCTCACCTCCTATTCTTTCTTTATCTCTGTCTGGGCAGGATTTTGACCCATGACTCACTGAAATCAC
>NW_003852429.1:8500737-8504891 GCF_000181295.1 Otolemur garnettii | reverse complement strand
TTGCTTTTCTCTCAACATTGTTCTCTCTACTTAAAACGGTAGCCTGTTTTCACTGCTCTGCAGTATTCTGTTACATGCTTTGTATTAATTAACTATTGCTCTGCAACAAATTACTCCAAAATTTAAACAATGAGCTGTTTCTATGGGTCAGGGACTCTCATGAGGTGGCAGTGAAGATATTAGCTAAGGGTGGGTGCAGTGGCTCATGCCTGTAATCCTAGCATTTTGGGAGGTCAAGGGAGGAATATTGAGAGAGAGAGCTAGCTATAGGCTAAGTATTCTGTCATCTGAAGGTTTGACTGGGGCTGGAGAATTCATTTCCAGGATGGCTCACTTGTATGACTGAGGGCCCCTTGTATATCCTCATAACATGGCAGCTGGCTTCCTCAAGTGAGAGGGATCCAAGAGAACAAGGCCAAGGTCACAGTGACCTTTATGATTTATCCTTGGAAGTCATGGGCACTTATTCCTGAAATAGCCTATTGGTTTCATAGGTTAGCTCTACTCAGTGTGAAAGAGAACTACATAAGTATATAAACACCAGGAAGCAACATCAGAGACCTTCTGGGAGGTTGGCTGCCACCATGACTATTTTACTATTTATTTATCTATTTTCATGTTGATTACATTTATGTTGTTTCCACTGTTTTTTGCTATTACAGTGCTGCTATGATCATTCTTGTTCAGGCTTCCCCGTGCACATGGGCAAGAGTTTTTCTAGAAGATTACTGGGCATAGGTTATGTGCATCATCAAATTCACGAGATAATACTTAAATTGCTCTCCCAAGTGGTTGTACTAATTTTTACTTCCGTCAGCAGTGAATGATATTTTCCACGTTCTATGTCCTTATCAATACTGGACATTGTCATATTTTTTAATTTATGGAAACCTTGTAGATGTAAAATATTATGTTTTGAGGATTAAATTCATGTTTTTTCAAATTATTAACAAGATTGAACATCTTTTCATGTTTATTCCCATTCATGTTTCTTTAAGGAGAAATGCTTATTTTATATCTGCCCATTTTTCTACTGGGTTATTTGTCTTTGTCTTACTAATTTGCTGGAGTTCTCTATATATTCTGGAATTATGAAGAAGCTTCTGATGATGATACGTGCTGCCAATTCCATCTCCCACACTCTGCCACACTCTGTATGTGCTTTTTGTCTTTTCACTTTTTAAGTGTTGTTTTTTGATAGAGTTTTAAAATTTATTAGTTTTTTCCCCTTTGTGGTATAAACTATTTATGTCTTTTTAATGACAGACTTCTATTCATTGAGGTCACGAAAATATTTCGCCTCTACTTCCCTGAAAAAGTTTTTTTTAAGTTTCACCTTTTACATGTAAGTCTTTAATTTTTTTTAAAATTTTTTAAGAGACGGGGTCTCTCTGTGTTGCCCAGGCTGGACTGCATTGACGATTCACAGGCGCAATCCCACTATTGATCAGCACAGGAGTTTTGACCTGCTCCATTTCCGACCAGGACTGGTGCACCCCTCCTTAAGCAACGGGGTGGACCCTGCTCCCGGGAGGTCACCATACTGATGCTGAACTTAACGCAGTCACCTGATCAGCATAAGGTACTACAGCCCAGAACTCCTGGACTCAAGCAATCCTCCTGTCTTAGCCTCCCGAGTAGCTGGGACTACAGGTGTGTGCCACTACATGTAAGTCTTTAATCCATGTGGGACCTCTTTTTGTGTGTTGGGGAAGGTGGGGATTTATTATAGAGGCTGTTCTGGGTGGATAAGCACTTGCTCGAGTTCCCTTCAGAAGCATTTTTTCACCCGGCTGTAGGATCTAGGTTGTGCTCCCAGCTGACTTGTTGCTGCTTCTTGGTTTCCACTGATGGCTATTACTCCTCTTTGTACCTTCTAAGTGATGGAATTGAGAGTGCCCCTAAATCTCTCTCCAGGGAGAGATCATTCTCTCTCTAGATAACCTCATGCAAGTCCATGGCTGTAAATCCCACCTGCCTGCAGAGCACCTCACACTCCCTGTCTCTACTTTCTCCCTTCAGCGCCCTCAGGGCTTTCTCCTTCCCACCTCTCAGGCTGCTATCAAATGTCACCTCCTCCGCCAGGCCTTCCCCGACCACACTATAGAACATAGCAGTGCCTCTCCCTTCTACACACGGACTTTGTTTTTTCTCTATATCATGTGATGAGCATCACCACTCACCTCCTGACCTTATATTAGAAATCTATTATAAGTTATCTGTCTAGCTCTAGAATATGTGCTGCATGGACTTTGAAGCATTTTTGATGAATACAAATGACTAAGAACAGGGTTTGGGTATTATAGATGCTCGATAAAAGACACAATGGTGACTTTCATTTAGTGCCGATGGAGTCCTTGTATATGTAATCATATCCCTCCAAACATCAAATTAATCCTCAGAGGCATGAATTTGCCTACATTTGTGAAAGTTGGAGAAATAATATATCCCCCTTCGGAAGCCTTTTAAAATTTGTACCTCAGAACCTTCATTTTCTTCACAGTTCTGTGTATTTTTTTGGTATGTGACTATCACAGGAAGAGATTGAACTGTAGAACGTCTGTAAGATACTTATGTGTCACTCAGCGTTTCACGTGAAAGAAATATAGTTCTGATAATGTGACAAGCAATTCAAATTAATGCGTGGTCAGAAGTGTTTGCACACTAAGCCTCAAGAAATCCGGGGCTATTTACATCAGTGATTCTTAATTGTTTCTTTTCATCCACACTGATTTTGATAGCACCGTAAATCATTTTTGCTGGAAGCAAAATATCAACACAAAACATGCTCATTCACCACAACTGTAGCAGCTAACAGATACATGGGCTTACCTAGCAGATAGGACCTTCACTTCAGGGCCTCTCTGAGAGAGGTACAGACAACAATATCCAGACCACTATTTACCTTTTATTGCTAAATCTGTAAAATCTACCTAGCCAAGATGATAAAACACACATTTGGCAAGTTTGAGCAACCAAAGGAATTCATTCATTTACTGAGTCTACCAAGTGTTTAAGCTTAATATGAATTTGGTCACTTCTGCTCAAATAACTTTTATGGACTCTGACTCATTTTGCAACACAAACAGGATGAATTTGTGCATTTGTTTCCCTGAGGACACAAAAGATAACTTGAGGGTGATGTGAAAATGGACTTCTAATTCTCTGGGAACTCAGTGGGCTTGTAATGTTCTTAAAAGTTCTGGCATGCGGGTCAAACTCTGGTGTGGATGACAGTTCATAATCTAAAATTACACGTTCGAGAAAACATGGGAAAGATTCCAGGCACTTTGCAGGGGTCAGTGAAGCTCAGAGGCCTGTTAACAGAGCTGTAAGAGACAAGAGATGAAAAACCAGAAGCAGGGAACCTCGAACATCAAAGCCTTCCTCATAAACTGCTACATGCCCTCACAGAAACTTCCTGCTAAGGCAGGTTGACTGACTGACACTGATTAACAGTGAAATAAACACCAGACTGGGAGGAGCTTGTCTAGGGTGGGAAAGGCAAAGGAAGTATAGCACAAACCATACACAAAAATCATCTCAGCGTGGATTAAAGACTCACATGTAAGACCCGAAACTGTAAACCTGCCAGAAGAAAACACATGGGAAAAGCATGATACTGTTTTGAGCAAAGTATTTTGGATATAACCCCCAAAGCACAATCAACAAAAGCAAACATAGACAAATGGGATTATATCAAACTGAAAAGTTTCTGCATAGCAAGAAGGCAATCAATGGAGTGAAGAGACAACCCACAACATGGGAGAAAATATCTGCAAGCAATCCAAATAATCCAAACCATACAAGAAACTCAACAGTATGTGAAAAAATGCTAAATGTGACGAATCATCAGGGAAATGCAAGTTAAACCCACAAGGAGATATGACCTCATGCCTGTTAGCGTGGCTATAACACAAAAGACAAAAGGTAAGTGTCAGTGAGGATTTGGATGAAGAGGACCCTCATTGGTGAGAATGTAAATTAGTACAGCTATTAAAACAGTACGGCGGTCCATCCAAAAATTAAAAACGGGTCTGCCCTTTGATCCAGCATTTCCACCGTTAGGTACATAAGCAAAGGCTATGAAGTCAGTATGTCACAGAGGTATCCGCACTCCCATGTTCATTCTCGATAGCTGAGCTATGAACTCA
>NW_003852429.1:8491147-8500242 GCF_000181295.1 Otolemur garnettii | reverse complement strand
TGATCTCTCATGTGGAATCTAAAAGAGTCAAACTCATAGAAACACAGTTAAAATGGTGGTTGCCAGAAGGCAGGGGTGGGGGAGTTGGGGAGATGTTGATTAAAAGACACACGATATCAGTCAGACAGAAGGAATAAGTTCAAGAGATCATGAATATATCACAGCAACTACAGTTATATATTGTATATTTGAAGTGTATCCACTAAGAGAGTACATTTTAAGTGTTTTCACGTAAAAAAAAGGATGACAGGTAGTGCATATATTAAATAGCTTGATTTAGCCTTTCCATAATGTATACAAATAACAAAACATTATGTGATATAAGTATATATATATATACACTTTTTACATGTCTACTTAAAATATATGTGATTATATAGCAGGACTTTCTGGGTAATGGGAATGTGCCATATTGTTACTTCTGTAATGGGAATTTGGGTTATATGATGTCTGCGTTTGTCAAACAGTCCACTTAAGATTTGAACATTTTACCATACGTTAATTTCATCTCAAAAGGGGAAAAAACTGTCAAAAATATTGAATTCTAAAAAGGCTAAAAATACACTGATGCCTGTAATTTTCTTTGAAGCTTATCTGGATTGACAAGAGGGAAGAACCAATGGACAAATATGTGATGTAGCAAGCTTAGTAATGTGGTGGGTATATTACTAGAAATGTTTTCAATGTTTCTGTATGTTTGAAATGTTTTAAAACAAAATATTGAAAAAATTTTTATTAAAAATGCATGTCTCACTGAGATGGGCAAGAATTTCTCAACAAGTTCATATGTCCAGGGAATATTAATTCTTGCTAGAATCAATGCTAGGTTTAGCTTCAATTTCTTTCCAATTTTTATCTTTATAAAATGTGAGCATAGAGAAAGCAGGTTCATGTTAATTAGGAAAACGAGATAGGAAGGATTCTTGCCACAGTGAACCCCGTCTAAATTATGACCCCTCACATCACACAAAGGTGTATCATCAAAAATCATTAATTTTTTGGCTGACAATTTGATTTACCTTTAATTTGGTGGAATTCAAAGAAACCACCTGATCTGAAAAGGATTTTTTTTTTTTTTTTTTTTTTTTGCGATTTTTGGCCAGGGCTAGGTTTGAACCCGCCACCTCCTGCATATGGGACTGGCACCTTACTCCTTTGAGCCACAGGCGCCGCCTGAAAAGGATTTTTTAGACCAAATCAAGTCATTTCTCTTTTGATATCAATGTTAGTATTTCAAAAATCTCTTTGTTTAATGCCCTAGAAGTTATTTTACCTCTGACAATGCACCATAGTTAAGAGTCAGGATGGTGAGAGGTTTGCCTTCTTTAGTACGTGGAGGAGGGATTATGGAAGCGGTGCTGGGAGAGGAGACCAGACACCCACAAAGGCAGCTGAGAATCGGGGCTTGGTGGCCTTAAACTCACCCTTGTGGACCTCAGAGATTGTCATCCCAGTTTTCAGACTGCCGCTTCACAGGGTTCCTTCTGTGCAGGCCGGGACTACAAGGCCAAAGACTGACACAAATCCCGCCACTCCAGGTATATAGGTGTATATCTAAAAACCCTGCTTCTTAACCTGCATCCACCCCAACCCCACCCCCAAAGCATTGTATTTAGCTTTTAACTGCAGATTCTGTTCCTGGCTGAGGACTTGCTGGAAAGTATATCCAAAGGTAAATACACGAAAACCCTGATCCTTCATACTCTCCTGTAATCTCTCTGTAATTGGACTCCTCAGAGAATGAGGGGCTGGCTCATATATGATATATGATGCTGGCTCCTGGGCTAGTCCAGCCCCAGCCGTAGCAGGAAAGGTGCTGAGGCCAGGGCTCCATGCCCACCCCCGATCCAGCCAGGACAGGGCCAAGTATCATGCCTACGGGGCAAGACAGAGCAGATCAGGAGGCAAAGTGTGGAGCCCCTGGTTATCACATTCATAGGGCAGGCCAAGTCTGGGAGAGACCTGCAGCCCGGTGAGCTAATGGGAGAGGACCAATGGGCCCTGGAGTGCTCTGAGGAGGGTGCCTCTATCCCCTAGGGGCCTTTGGGGAAGCCTTCTAGCCCCATGATGAAGAGAAGCATTGGGTGTCTGTGAGCTGCCTTCAAAACAGCATAGGGTCCAACTAGGCTTTTGAATCAAGTAGCGCCTGGCATGTAGAAAGTGCTGAATGACTAAAGTTGTCTGACTTAGTGAGCTGACTAAGTGAGCTAACAACAGAATGCAGGAATTCAAGGCTTGCCTTGTTGACGCTGGAGCAGTTTTCACCACTGGCGACTCCTCAGGACGTTGGAACCCCTGTCTTTGACGCTGATGTGTCTTTGGACCTGCACTGCTGACCTAGCCAGCTGCCTTTCTGCTGTGCCTACTGCAGGCTTACTCTCAGGCTTCACACCCATTCCAGCTGGCTCCGTTCTTTCATTCCACACCCGGCTCCTGCAGGTTTGCTGACATGGGTGTCTTGAGCTACGTAGCAATCCTGCAGGAACTCGTTCCTGGTAGCGTAATGTGTGACATTGCTCACTGAGATGGGCTTCCCCAGTCGCAGCCTTTGTGCTGGCTCCTGACTCTCTGAAGAACTGTTCATTCAGTTCCCAGTTACCCTCCAATAGCCTCTGTTTGTCTGGCAACTTCTGGAACACAGCACTTACCTAGGACATTTTCATTCTTGTGTTTATTTTTTTCCATTTAATGTGAATTTAGGAACTCAGATTCGACAGAAACTGAGGCCTATATTAGTTTGCTATGGGTGTGTAGCACATTACCACACAGCCACTCAAAACAATGCAGATTTGTTATCTCACAGCCTCTGTGGGTCCCAAGTCTGGGCACAGCTTAGTAGGTCTCTCCTTAAGGTCTCCTCAGGCTGAACGCCAGGTGTTGGTCAGGGCCGCTTCCAAGCTTCCTGAGGTCATTGAAAAACTTCACCTTCCCCTGAAGTCTTCCTTCTGTAGGACTGAGGTCCCATCTTTCTTGCTGGCTGTTGGTTGGGGGCTGTTCTCCCCAACAGTGCCTTATCGCCGTCCATCTCTGCTGCTGCTTTTTAAAATTTTGCATTTATTTATGTATTTTTGAGCACTGGGTGCTCTCAACATGCTGCCCAGGCTGGAGTGCAGTGTGTTCATACTTCACTGCAGCCTCAAACTCCTGGGTTCAAGCAGTCCCCTCACTTGTCTCCTGAGTAGCTGGGACTACAGCTGTGTCTGGCTAGCTTGCTTCTTCTAAACCAGCAATAAAGAGAGGCTCTATTGTGGGATAATAAGATGAAATCATTGGATATTTATTTGGAAAAGAAAAAAATATAGAGAGACATATTCTATATGTCTGTATATATATATATAGCCACACACACAAGTTCCATTGCATCACTTTTGCCATATTCTACCAGAAGGAAATCCCAGTTCCACCCAAACACATGCAGAGGGGACCATATAGGACACAAATATGAGTGTCACTCAGGGGTCTTTCAGCCACAAAGTCCAAGTGTAGAAAGCCTCAAACACCAAAATCACAGCCTGGATACGTTTCTATTGTCAGTGAAGCTACTTTTAAGCAATGGAGGGCTGACACAGAGGAAGGACAAATGCCAGGAAAGGAAGGGTGGGCACTGGGAGAAAGTGGCCATAGGTATAGAAAGACCTCCTGGGAGGAAGGGGAGAAGGGGAGAGGACCTGGCCAGTGCTGGGGGTGTGGGAGGCAAGCAAGGACATCAAGACACCACAGAAGTGGAATTAAATGAACTCACCACAGAGAATGATTCAGACTTGAGGACCACGTGCCTGTTTTGGGGAGAAAAGAGGAACCAGGGCCCATAAAGATGATGATCATATTTAGAAAGTTAGGGAACACATCCTAGAGCAGGAAGAGAAGTCAGTTCTGGGCTTTTTCTTAAGATATCAGAGAGAAATCCACATGGAGATACCGAGCATGACCTGGGAGGCGCAGGTCTGAAGCTCAGAGGCAGGTCAGGGACTTGATTAGCTGATTTTGTGGCTCTAGTGCCGCAGGCGATGTGTGTGCTATTGTGGGAGCTGGCTCTTTTTTGAGCATCACCTCAGGAGTTAGGTAATGGGGCAGGGGAGCATGAGATCAGATTCGATCCTCAAGAACAAAACGGAGAGGTGCAGGGCTCTGTCTCCCCAGTGGATGACTGAGAACGGTGGGCAGTGAGGGACGGGAGACCCAGGGGAACATCCTACAATGCCCAGGATGGCACTGCCCACAGCTAAGAAACACCCAACCCAAAATGTCAGTAGTGCCAGGGTTGAAAACCCTGTTGTTTTGTTTTTTGTTTGTTTGTTTGTTTGTTTTTTGAGACAGAGCCTCAAGCTATCCCCCTGGGTACAGTGCCAAGGCATCACAGCTCACAGCAACCTCCAACTCCTGGGCTCAAGCGAGTCTCCTGCCTCAGCCTCCCAAGTAGCTGGGACTACAGGCACCCACCACAATGCCCGGCTATTTTTTGGTTGCAGCCATTATTGTTGTTTGGCGGGCCTGGGCTGCATTCGAACCCAGCACCTTGGGTGTATGTGGCTCGTGCCTTAGCCACTTGAGCCACAGGCGCCGAGCCAAAAACCCTGTTAATACAGCAACCATAGGTCCTGGATTTCCTGGAATGAATCCATTTTTAAACATTCTTGTTATAGCACGTGTGTCACACTGGGGTATAGGTAACATGGTCCTCATACTGCCACACCCTGAAGGGAGTGGTCACTCTATCTCAGCCATAGGGATGCAATCTACTTTCTCCTTTATTTTGGAACCTATTTCTCACTGACTGGCCTCTTCTCCAGTCTCATTTTTAAAAACTTTGGACTCTGAGGCAGGTGAATAGCTTGTGCTCACAAGTTTGAGACCAGCCTGAGCAAAAGTGAGACCCCATCTCTACTAAAAATAGAAAAACTGAGGAAAGAGGATCACTTGAGCCCAAGAGTTGGAGGTTGTTGTGAGCTATGATGCCACGGCACTCTACCCAGGGCAACAGCTTGAGACTAAAATAAATAAGAGTAAATAAATAAAATAAAAACCTTGGACTGATGTCCCTGAATGATTCTTCCACTCCAGTGGTCTCCAGCTAGCCCTGGCCCAGCCTGCTTTCCACATGCCTGAACAAACCCTCACACAACCATGCATGCTGGCCTGTTCTCTATCCTCCCTGACCTCTGATATCTCCTGATTTTCCACCAAGGGATCAGGTTGAAATGCTCTGGCCCTGTCCCTCCTCCTGGGCAGGGCGTGGTGGTTGCCCATTCCCTGCCCCTTGCCAGGTCCCCACCAGCCCAGTGCAACTCAGGAGCACTTGGCACCTATCACACTCTGAGGCTTGGAAATTATGTGCTGTCCTGGTGACTTGATGAGTATTAGAGCTGATGGTTTCCTGGAAAACGAACAAAATGTACTCCTCCTCACCTGGTCTGTAACCTCTTCTCTCCAGGGAAACTTTCCAATGAATTTCTAATTTTTCTCTTTCCTTACTCAGACTTCCTCTTTGCTGCTGTGTTGGTTATGAGGCCAAAGGGACAAATAGCAATGAAAAAAATAAATGCATTTTATGCTCTTCCCTCTTATTAAGCAACATAGCAGCCCTTCATTTCTCCTCCCCACCCCACCCCCAACCCCCGCCCTTGGTGTAGCTGGAAGAGCTCCCATGTGTCTGGTGCTGAAGTTCTGGCTTCTACTGGGGCTGTTGAGTTCATTCCTTCCGTCCTGAGCTTTTAGCACTACCCATCTTCTGAAAGGGTGTAAGAGGAAACAGGGTGGCAGCAGGCCAGTGTGTCACGTGTCACACTTTGAGTCTCCTTCTGGCTTGTGAGCCAGGAGACCTACTAAACTTTATTCAATCAAACTGTAGAGTTTCTTGGGGGATTTTTTTGATATTAGTTTAATCAAACTTGTTCCATCGTTCTTTGAAAATGTCACAGAAAAAGAAGTGACAATAAAAATCAATTTTTCCAAACCATTTTATATCCCTCTGTGACTTTCAAAGTCACTTTCCACTGTTCTTGCTAATATTTTAATGAGTGATGTTAATCCAGTCAGTAAAGATTTGGTCTGTAATGGTGGATATTTATTACCTGCCTCCTAAAGGGTTGGCTTTAGTTTTCAATCTAATGGTTTGTATTTATGCAGGTACTGGCTGTTTTGACCATTTGCATATTTCATTTGTGACTCATTTCTCTAAGGCTCAATTCCTTTAAAACACTGAAGTACAAATAAGGACAGTTATATAATCAAATGATGATTTGATAGCAGCCATAATGGGCATCAGCTATGAAATCTGCATTCCACGATCAGACAGCAAATCAGAGAGTAAACAGACGAGAAGAAAAAAAAAAAAAGGAATGGAATCTCAGGGACAGGTGGGACTGAAGCAAACGATCTGACTGGAGTGTCACTGGAGCCCTGACCTTTGACAGGTAGGGGCTAGAGATCACTTCTACTCCTTCAGGGGACCTTCTGAATCCTGACAGTCCAGACCACCTGTCTGAACACACCCCATAAGATCAACCTTTCCAGGCACTTCTTAGGAAGACAGGTGCCCCTATGACCTTTCACCCTCCTACCCCACTTCAGACCTCAGGCCCCTCCCCTGTTTCTTTGAGGCTGTCTCCTTCCAACCTTCGTTAGTATGTGGGTGCATCAGATTGGATTCTGTTTTCGAAGCAAACCCATGTATTTTTATCCTTCTGGATCCTGCCATTGATTTATTTCTCGGAGTTATGTCTTTTGATTTTTCCCCCTTCTCATGGCTGCCATTTCTTGGTATATTTGCTCTGTCTGTTAAGTTTGGGGGGAAGGAGGTTTGTTTTGTTTTGTTTTGCTATTTGTCTTCCCTACCACCAGGCTGGGTTTTGACAGGGACTGTTTTGTCTTTCAGTATTTTAGTTACAATTTTTTTTTAGCTCCAGAAAGTTTGTGTGTGTGTGCACATGCACTTTATCGCCCTGGGTAGAGTGCCCTGGTGTCACAGCTCACAGTAACCTCAAACTCTCGGGCTTAAGCAATTTTCTTGTCTTAGGTACTATAGGCGCCCATCACAACAGCCGGCATTTTTTTTTTTTTTTTTTAGAGACGGGGGGTCTCACTCTGGCTCAGTCTGGTCTTGAGCCTGTGAGCTCAGGTAATCCACTCACCTTGGCCTCCCAGAGTGCTAGGATTACCGGTGTGAGCCAGCTCGTCCAGCCCTGTATTAGTTTCTTATGGGTGCTGTAAAATACCACCACAAACCTAAGTGGCTTCAAATGACACAATTTTTTGTTGTATAATTCTGGGGTTTTAAATTCCTAAAATTACTATTTTTGCAGAACTGTATTCCTTCTGGAGTCCCTAGGACAGAATGATTCTATTTCCTTACTCTCTTGGGCTTCTAGAGAGAGATTGCCAGCATTCCATGGCATGAGGGCCCTGGCTTCAACTCCAGAGCACACACTCCAGCTGATGTTTCTATTGTCACACCCCTTCTTTGACTCTGGCCCTCCCTAGTCCCTCTTAGATGACCCCTATGGTCATAGTTAGGGCCCTTCTAGATAATTCAGGATAATCCCCTATCTCAAGAGTCTTATTTCTTATCTGCAAAGTCCTTTTTGCCATGGAAGGTAACATATTCATGGGTTCTGGGGATTAGAAGGCAGACATCTTTGGGGAGCATTACCAGTCTGCCACGGTACTTAAGGGGGCCATCCTGCACGTGACAAAGTGAGATGGTGTTTGCCCTTTTGACCTGCAGCGTGACAGGTGACACGTTAACAGCTCTCTGTTGTGGCACCGGGAGGAAGGCTCCCTGAACCCCCATATTCTCAGCTACGTGGGCTCAGATCCTCAACCTCAGCAGTAAAGATGCATTTGCATCCTTTCCTCCCTCCTTCTCCATCTTAGAATTCAGGGCAACCGGTCAGTTGTCCTCAAAGTACCCATAAAGGGGCCAGAATAACTCTCTCGGCAGGGAGGTCTGCAATGGTTCATTTTATGTCAACTTGGCTTGGCCAAGGTACCCAAATACTTGGTTAGCTGTGCAATGAAGGTATTTTTTTAGATAAGATTACTGTGTAAATCAGTAGGCTGTGAGCATAATGTGGGTGGGCCTTGTCTAATCAGTGGATGGCTTTAAGAGAAAAAGATTGAGGGATTCTATCTCCAGACTGTCTGCAGACTCAAGCTGCAACACCCACTCTTCCCTGGGTCTCCTGCCTGCCCTGCAGATTTCAGGTTTTTCAGCCCCACAATCACGTGAGCCAGTTCCTTAAAGTCAGTCTGTCTCGGGACTGATGGGTTTGAACCCAGCCCGGGTCTGCTAAACAACAATGAAAACTGCAACAAAAAAATAGCCAGGTATTGTGGCAGGCTCTTTTAGTCCCAGCTATTTGGGAGGCTGAGGCAATAGAATTGCTTAAGCCTAAGAGTTAAAGGTTGCTGTGAGCTGTGATGCCACTGCACTCCACCAAGGGTGACATAGTCTGTCTCAAAAGAAAAAAAAAAATCAATCCCTCTCTGTCTCTCTGTTTGTCTCTCATGCGTGCACAGGAGTGAGCAACTGAATCATCATGTTGGTTCTGTTTCTCTGAAGAATCCTGGCCAACATGGGGTTCCTGATCTCCACAGGCCTCTGCTCCTTTTTCACAGATCAGTTGACTATATTTATGTGGGTCTATTTCTGGTCTCTCTTCTGTCCACTGATCTGACTGTTCTTTTGTCAGTACCAAACTGTCCTGGTTACTGCAGCTTTATCAGATGTCTTGAAGTTAGATAGTATCACTCCTCCAATTTAGTTCTTCTTCACCTTCAACATTTTGTTGGCTATTCTAGGGCTTTTGCCCCTCCATATAAACTTTAGAACCAAGTTATCAAAATGATTTGCTGAGATTTTGACTGGAATTGCATTGAATCTGTAGATCAAATTGAGAAGAACTGACATCTTGATAACACTGAATCTTCCTATCCATGAAATTGGAATAGCTCTCCATTTATTTAGCCCTTTGATGTCTGGGAGGCCAACGTGGGAAAATTCTTGGAACTCAGAATTTCAAGATCAGCCTGAGCAAGATTGAGACCTTGTCTCTACTAAAAATAGAAAAATTAGGTGGGTGTTGTGGCAGGTACCT
>NW_003852429.1:8486417-8490390 GCF_000181295.1 Otolemur garnettii | reverse complement strand
TCCTGAGGGACAGCTTAGTGCAGTGGCTCGAGTGTGTCCTCACCAAGTGTGCTGTGTGGCTGAGTTTTATTGAATCTTGGTTCTAGTTCTACTGATTGAGCTCTTTATCCCTACTTAGTGCTCAGTTCCAGTGTCTCTTGATTTCTAGACTGTCCCTTTCGCCAGTCTGAGGGCCCCCAGACGTCAGTGCCTGTCTGTTTGGATCATCACACGTTTCCCTCATTCCTGGCACCCAGCCTCAGTCTGCACAACGCCCACAGACCACTTCTTTTCCAGCCTTCAAAAGTGCTACATTGTGTCCAGGCACGGTCCACCCAGCAGGTGACTCCTGCCTGCATGTGGGTCTCCTCATGCACATACACAGGAGCCTGTGTATACTCCAGGCTCAGACCTCTCCCTGGCTATCTTGTCCTGTCGACTCTAGTTCTAGAAGGAAAAAAAATGTGGAATCCACAGACTTTCCAGCAGGGCAGCTCCGTGGACCTCATTTTGCTCATGCTCAACTTTTTTACAAACTGATTTTGCTCAACCATGTCAAGAACTCAGTCATTATGGAATAAACAAAACAAAAACCTGCTTTTCACATTCTCACTTTAGCTCAACAGTACCTAATTTCATCAACTCCCCTTCACAAATGGTTCTTACATAGCTCATTAACCACAAGGTTTTATTCTCTTATGAAAATACACCAGAAAGGTATGAGAGTCTAAAACCCATGAGAGCCCTGCCTCAGCCCGAGCACTGGGGAGAGCGGTCAGAGCGTTCTCTCCCAGCCTTCAGCAGAAGCTGTAGAGTCTTCAGCATGTACTTTTCACAGTTCTGTGACTCATTTCCTCGCTTGTAACACAGAAACACTGACGCCTCACCAACCAACCACAGCAGAGCGTGAGGACAAAGCTAGCCATAGAGTAATTGCCATTTTATTTGGTGTATGATTTTGACTATATTTATTTATAATACAATCCTCTGGGGTTTGAATATCTTTGTTATTTTTGGCTCTGCTGTGAACTATATAGAATGTGATGGAAAATCACTCCCTGCCCTGCACCCCGGGCTGCAGTGTCCATAAAAGGCGATATGCTGGCTGCAGAACTTGCATGATTTCATAATCAACCTGTGAACCTCGCTTTGTCCTTTACATCTGAAAGCACGTTGGCAGAGAGGGGAGAACGTTCTGTCTTTTTTTTCCCACATGTTTTCATCTTGCAGCTCCTTTTCCGGGTCTCCTAGTTGGAAAGACATTTATTTCCGCATAGGAAGTTTATTGTGCCTGAAAAGGCTCTTCTGTGATCATAGAAGATAAACTCCTTCCCAGTGCAGAAATCCCATCTGCTATGTTGAGAGATGATCTGCTGAGGATTAATTAATTAATTTAATGAGTGCCTATGAGCTGGACATTGCTCTGAGTATCACACAATGGCAGGCCCAGAGATCAAGATTCAAGTGTAAGGAGTTTATCTGAGCGAGGGTCCCCATAAACAGTAGACAGGGTGGACATGAGGCAAGGAAGAACAGGAAGTCAGTGAAGTACAATGCATTACCAAGCAAGAAACCACTGTAGGCAAATAAAGGAATCCCACACTAAGGAATTCTGAAAACCATGCCTCAGAATTAACCCGACCAGGGTGCCAGGTATCCACCAATTCTCCATCTGTCACTGGGTCAGGATGCTTTTTCCAGCACTTCTCGCTTTCCTGTGCATGGGTGCAGTGTGTTTCCAAGGCTACAAAAAAGACTTCAAGTGGAGATTTTCAGGAGTCACGTGTAAATAGGGGTGAATGCCAAGGGTTGCAGGATGCCAATAGTCACTGCTACACACAGTATGACAGAGAAAATGAAGTTCCCCTCCTTACTTTTGACCTGAAGGGGCAAACAGGAACATTTACTCCTTGACACCCCTCCCCCCATGGCAGCCAGGTTGAGGAGGGGTACCCATGAACAGGAGGATCCTGGAAAAACAGAGATGATGAATTTGAGGTCAACTTAGTCAACTCGGGGTGCAGATGAGCAGGAAGAACAACAGGTGACATCAGCCCATGACTAGTCATCAGTTGCCATAGAACGAGGTTTGCAGGAATGACATGGAAATACCAGCCTTCTGCAGCTGTCTGGCCGAGGTATGTGGCTATTCTCCGAGGGCAAGAAACCTTTGGTGCAGAGTGAAATGTTTGGCAAAGGAGTTGGAAGGAAGGAGATGGGCTGGGCAGGGCTTCCATCTCCTCCTTTCCTAGGAGAACTAGTTGAAAATGAGGTTCATGGCTCGGAACCTGTGGCTCAAGCAACTAAGGCACCAGCCACGTACACCTGAGCTGGCGGGTTCGAATCCAGCCCGGGCCTGCCAAACAATAATGATGGCTGCAATAAAAAAATAGCCAGGCGTTGTGGCGGGTGCCTGTGGTCCCAGCTACTTGGGAGGCTGAGGCAGGAGACTCGCTTGAGCCCAGGAGTTGGAGGTTGCTGTGAGCTGTGATGCCAGGGCATTCTACCCAGGGCGACAGCTTGAGGCTCTGTCTCAAAAAAAAAGAAAAAGAAAATGAACTTCATGGAGCCCAGCAGGAAGGTGATGCAGGCCAAACCCAGGGGCTTGGGAGGTGCAAAGTCTCTACCTCAATGCTTTCGCCAGACCTAGTACTGGTCACCTAAGCCAACGCAAGGGATGCTAAGACTAGTCCAGTTGGCTGTCGGTTGTTTTATGAGACTAGACAGGAATGAACCTGTAAAAAAAAGTCTGAATCATTATGTGCTTCTGGGTGCTGGGCAGGTGGAGATAACCTTTCTCAGTGAGGTAGTTGGGTCAGCGCACCATATATTAAGATGTTTATTTCTGCGTCAGACTGATGTATACCTCCCTCAAACTTTCCTTTGGTCCTACTGCTGCACTTTGGAACGCCTCGATCAGTCCCAAGAAAGTTTTTGTCAACACAGCACCTGGCCCATGTCTGCCAGTAAAGATGCCCTTCTGGGTAGGTGTTTGTGCCATGTGCACACTGTTCTGTGCCGTGTATTTCCAAGACATTCTTCCATGGCTACATGTAGGATCTGTAGCGCTTTCCTCTCAAGCTCCTCATCTCTGCCCTTCTACTTCCTTTGTCAGGCTCACAATTCCAAGTGGTGACTCCAACCAAAACGCCTTTCTGCCTTTCCTTTGGCCTGTCATTCCATACCCATCTCTCTGTTGTGATGTCCATTCTTCTTACAAAATTTTCAGTGTGCTCAACATTTGTTTGGGTTAGCTCTCATTGAAAGAAATATGTGTTGCCATACTGTGAACCTGTCATAGTGATAAGGAAGGGCTTTCATTCATCTTATGTTATCTGAAACTTAAAGCATAAGGAAACTTGAGGCTGAAATGTCCTGAATGTTAAGTGACAAAGCACAATATTAAAGTATGAAGCTACCATCTCATTCTTCCCCAAACAAAAGGAAAACAACAAAAGAAAACCCTAACATTATTTTAGGGCATCTCTAAATGGCATCTCTAAGAATGCATAATACCATGTACACATACTAGCAGGTCTACTCTGGGGTACTTTGGTAAATTTGTATAAATGATACTTTTAATTCTAATAGGATTAGGATTTGAAATATTGCTTCTTCTAAAACTGAAATAAACCTTTAATTATACACTCTACTTTGTAGTTTCATGCAAATGTCAAAACACCCCCACATACAGCAGACAATTAGACTAACCTAGAAATTCTAGAAGGGAATTGAAAAGTTTGGCTGAAAGAGCTTCTGCCTTCGGAGTGAAACGTTTTCTATCTCATTTTAGATTCATTTATTTATGGGGTCCTGGCAAACTAAAAATGATGTGTTCTTGTTATAGCAGGACCCATGATAAAAGCAGAGAAAAAAAATAATTCATGCCAAAGGGAGAAAATGAGCAAGAATGGAAATCCCACAGAAGCAGCAGCTCAGAGGGACCGATAGTATTATTATTATTTTTTTTTCAATCAAAAAGGAGTCAGGGCTC
>NW_003852429.1:8484875-8486155 GCF_000181295.1 Otolemur garnettii | reverse complement strand
AAAAAAAAAAAAAAAAAAGGAGTCAGAAGAAATGGGGCTTTCTCAGAATAGAGAATAGAGAATATCAGCCCTTTCTTTTTCACATGTGATTGTCCCCAACTTTCATTCACTTTGTAGAGTTTTAATAATATTAGATAGCTCAGTAATGGATTTCTAATCATAGCTTCCGTAACAATAGTATTTAAAAATTTAAATCTGGAGAATGTATACACATGTTCTCCAAGATATATATCTATATATGTTTTGATTAAAACCTTTTACTTTCCTTAACATTGTTGCCTCTGAGTCTATTTGTATATTTAATGTAAATATATCTCTTTTATAACGGATCATTCCTTTTTTCCTATTTCATCAGAACTTCATTCAATTAATTTCTACTCTACTAAAAAATGAACCACTTTTAAAGTTAGGTTAAGAGTATTTTTTCTCTTTCTTTTAATACTTCTTAATAACTGACATAAAAGTAGGTTACGTCCTACTTCTAATGAGGGCCTATGCAAGTGAAGAGTCCGTGAAAGGGAATTGTCACCAAGAAAACAACATTCTATATTGTTTCAAATACTGAAACCAGTAAAGCTGGAGTCATCCACACACATGATTTTATTTCTTTTAGAGGAGAGAGATGTGGATTTATGATGAAACCTAAAAACTAGAAAAAATGCAAAGACAAATTAAAAGGAAAAACAAGTTCTTAAAAAAAATAAACAGAATGATGGTAGATTTTATAAATGAGGTTAAAATAGAAGAATATGAAATGTTTGTTGATAATAGTCCTTTAGTTAAGTCCAAATTAAGTTAAGTCTAAATTTTTTAGGCCAGTTTTCTAAATTTTCACTGATGGGTAGAAGGGAAAGAGACCAGAAATCTCTGCAAACCAAGATTTCTCTTTCTTTTTCAGTAAGGTAAGATTTTTTTTTCTTCACAACCTGCCAAATAAATTTTATTTAGATTTCCTAAAGCAGGAGTTTAGACTGATATTTCCAGGATTGAAGCCTAGAATGGAATAATTATAGATTTTACCAGAATGTTAACTGCATATATTAACCATGAATACCTCCAGGCATTATTTTCTTAATTCTACCAAACAATCCTCGAATGCAGATATTATTATTCACATTTTACAAATAAGAAAGGTGAGTCTCAGAGCCTTTTCCCCAGAGGTATGAGTAAATAGATTTGGGAGTTAAAATTTGAAGTAGTTGTTAGGGTGGGAATTGAAATAAATCTTAGGGTAGGATTTCATATAGGGCTGTCACTGGAGTTAGGAACTTTGGGAGTTT
>NW_003852429.1:8469621-8483641 GCF_000181295.1 Otolemur garnettii | reverse complement strand
GGTTGTAAGAATTCTTACAGCTACCTTCTAGAACTCTGAGTGTACTCAAGGATCCCTGAGCTGCCATGTAAGAAGTCTAGCTACCCCAATACCACCATGCTCAAGAAGACACATGGAGAATTCCTGAAATTATAAGAAGTGTGAGATGCTTGGCCAGCCCCTAAAGCAACTTGTAACAGAAGTGTCAAAAGACCTGAAGCCATCTTTAATTTGCCAAAACACATCATTTCAAAAATATCAATGTGGTTACGGCGCCAGCCACGTACACTGAGGCTGGCAGGTTCCAACCCAGCCCGGGCCAGCTAAAATAACAATGGCAACTGCAACAACAAAAAAAGTGGCTGGGCATTGTGGCAGGCGCCTGTAGTCCCAGGTAGGAGGCTGAGGCTAGAGAGCTGCTTAAACCTGAGTTTGAGGTTGCTGTGAGCTGTGGCATCACTGTACTCTACAGAGGGCAACATAGTGAAACTCGGTCTCAAAAAAAACACAAGGTGATTCCTGATCAAAGGAAAATAAAAGTTAAGGAATTTACACTTAAATAATATGTATTTTAGTATTTTGGTGCCCCAGGCAAAACACAAAAGTTGTGGGCATAAAGAAGAATGCATATGTGGGCTGGGTATCATGGCTCACACCTGTAATCTTAGCACTTTTAAGGTCAAGAGTTTGAGACCAGCCTGGGCAACATATTGAGACCCTGTTTCTACAAAATAAACAATAAAAAAATAGTTGAGTGTGGTGGCACACGCATGTACTCACAGCTGCTCAGAAGTTGAGGTAGGAACATCACTTGAACCTAGGAATTCAAGGCTGTAGTAAGGTATGATCAGGCCACTATACTCCAGCCTGAGCCGCAGAGGAAGGAAGGAAGGAAGGAAGGAAGGAAGGAAGGAAGGAAGGAAGGAAAGGGAAGGGAAGGGAAGGGGAAGGGAAGGGAGGAAGGAAGGAAACAAACAAAAAAGAAATGCACATGAATTTAAAACCCCCCTGGAAAATATAAGACTACAAATGCAGGTTCAAATGCGTGTGCTGGGAACCTGAATACCATATATCACTTTAGTGATGTTAGAAGATGATGAATACAATTTTTCGTAGTTCCAAGTGAAATCAAATACAATATCTCCTGATTTTATATGTTAGGTGCACTCTTGGAAATTTTAGTATACATTAAAACAGTGTAAAAAATGCCCTGTGCTTAAGAGTTCTGACCTGGATCAGTAAAGAAAGCATACCCTACCCTTCCTACTCACTGGATGCAGCGGTCATCTGCCTGGAGGACTTTAGAAACTAAGTGACAGCAGATGACTTGGTGAAAGGCCAGACTTTGAACTACCACCTAATCAGAGATTAGTTGAACCTCCCCACGCCCTGGACCTGGACTTAGGTGGCCCTAAATTCATGGACAGAAGAAGCTCCAGGATAAGTGCTACAGCCCCTGGAAAGGGGCTCCCAAACAGTAGGAGCCTTTGGGGGTGAAATCCCATTTTTTATTATTTTCTTCTTTTTTTTTTATTCCCTCAAGCCCTAGCCTTCAGGCAATCCCAGTTATAGCAGCAGCAGGGGGAGGCTTCAGGTCTCTGAAACTTTGGGACAGGAAGACTTCCTCTTTTATTAGAGATGCTGTGATTTCAAGAAGGGACAATCTCCCATTGTTTTTTTCTCCTACTCTTGGTCCTGGACATGGGCAGCATCTGAGAAATGTGTTGCAGAGAGAGATAGACCACAACCACAAGACCCAACAAGCCCACTCCTAGGCATGTGCTCTAGAAAAATAAAAACTTTCATTCACAAACATTTTACAGCAGTTGTAGTCATAATTGCTAAAATGTGCAAATATTTCAAATGTCCTTCCATGGAGGAATAGATGATGGCAATGTGGTACATCCATACAATGGAATGTTACTCAGCAATAATAGGGACAAAGCACTGATTCATCTCAAGGAAACCTTGGTGAATCTCAAAGGCCTTATGCTGCTGAATAAAAACAGTCAGGAGGGATAATAGATTATTAACTGCTAAGGGTTTGGGGTTGGGGAAGGATAACTGCAAATAGATAACCAGAGGGAATGTTCTGTGGAATGGTTTACAAGAATCTATACATGAGTTAAAACTGTGCACCCCCAAGTTATTTTATTGTTAATTAAAAAAATAAGATGGAAAAAAATATGTTGGGTTTAAATGTAAAATAGAGTCAGAGTCCAGCCTTATGAAATCATAAGGTTTATTTTTTTGTGTTTTTTTTCACCTACAGAAATGACGAGTAAGAAGTTCAAAAGTTAGATGAACTATGGGCTTGCTGAGTTTGTTGTGCTTGACTGGCTGTCTTGTGGAAGCATGTGCAGCCAGTGCGGCAGCTATGTCTCAATTGCAGAAGTGTACCCTGTCTGGGCCAACAAATTATAAAAGTTGTCCCCTCTTTGTGGAAAGTTTTCAGTATGGAGCCTTTCACCAGAACGGGCGCAGCTCTCCTCTTGGTAAGAGCAGCGTGGACTGGATTTCAGCCCCACTCATACCTTTGAGGGATGCCTTTGTACGATTCCAAATTAACAATTACAGGGGACCAGCCCTAAATCTAACATCCCTGGCTCCTGACTTCAAAATGCCAGTATAGCCCAAATTCTTGGGTGAAAACAAACAAATCCTACCTCCCACAGTTACCCCAAATGCCCTGGAGATCTGGGACAGCTCCTCTTGGGAAGAGTTACCTTGGTGCAGCCAGGTCCCAAACACAACTAGTTAAGTTGAAAAACTATTTCTTAAACTAAGTCATTATAAGCTTTGGGGGGAGTTAAGGAACTTGTGTTCCTTACGTGTGAAACACGAAGCCCAGGACCTGGCAGCAGTGTACTTTTTCTTTTTCTTTCTTTCTTTTTTTTTTTTTTTTTGAGACAGAGCCTTACTTGTTGCCCTTGGTAGAGTGTCCTGGTGTCATAGCTCACAGCAACCTCAAACTCTTGGGCTCAAGAGATCCTCTTGCCTCTCGAGTAGTTGGGACCACAGGCCCAGCTAGTTTCTTCTATCTTTAGTAAAGAGGGGGGTCTTGCTATTGCTCAGGCTGGTCTTGAACTCCTGAGCTCAGGCTATCCACCTGCCTCAGCCCCTCAGAGTGCTAGGACTATAGGTGTGAGCCACAGTTCACTTTCAATAAGTGGAGTTTGTAAAAACCAAGAGGAAACCAGGATATCCTCTGGGCAAATGCCATCACCTAAACGAGTAGACAGAATTTCAGGCCAGTAAGGGCTATAGTTCTGAGTGGGAAAGGAGTTGGGGAAGGAAGTGTCCACCTTGCCACAAATCCCATTTCCATTCCCTAACTCCCACAGGACCAGCCCTACCAGATGACTCAGTGACATCTTTTCCTCATTTCCAGAAACTGCTAGAATCTATTATATACCATCTTCAAAGGTCAAATAATCTTTGATAAATTGCAGATAATGGAGAGTTGAACATGTTAGGCCCCAAGGTTGATTTTAATCATTTGTTTTTGAAGTTGTAAAATTAAGATGTTCTCCTTTTTAACAAGTTCGCTATCAATGAAGAAAACACAGCCCTGAAAATAAATGATAATGTGTACATGAAATACATGTTTATTTATAATCATATTTGTTCCATACAATGATTTTATAATTATATAATACTTGAGACTTAAGCAGCACTTCTATTAGCCAATGTGTAGATGTTTTAGGGAAAACGACATACTTTGGCTCGGCGCCTGTGGCTCAAGCAGCTAAGGTGCCAGCCACGTACACCCAAGGTGGCAGGTTTGAATCCAGCCCGAACCCGCCAAACAACAATAATGGCTGCAACCAAAAAATAGCCTGGCGTTGTGGTGGGCGCCTGTGGTCCCAGCTATTTGGGAGGCGGAGGCAGGAGACTCGCTTGAGCCCAGGAGTTGGAGGTTGCTGTGAGCAGTGAAGTCATAGCACTCTACCCAGGGGGACAGCTTGAGGGTCTGTCTCAAAAAAAAACAAAACAAAAAAAACTACATACTTTATTTACGAGATGGGAACCCTCCCTGGATGGCTGAATGGGAGTGAGGGGCAATGTTCTGCTCTAGGGGAACCCTAAAGTGCCTTCCAATGCATTTCACAGCATTCATCATTTTTAAAAGGGTTCACTAGGTTCTAATAGCAATGGACGCTATCGTATTGCATCCCTGCCTCACATTTTTATACCACTGAAATCCAAATCAGTCCTTAAAATGGATAGTCACTGCTGACAAGGTGGCCACAATGATGGTAATTGCCTGTGAACATATGAAGTTGATTGTTATTCAAACCTGAATAACTGGACAACCGAAATCCCTGATATTTAATCAGTAAGTTATTTAAGGTCCATATGTGGGAAGAGTATGAGTCCTGGTGTTGTGAGATTCCATTGACACTTTCTGATAATATCAAGAAAGTGTCAGCAATGGATGAGTGAAATCCAATTATCAAATTTTCCTTCTATGGATCATGCTCTTGATGTAAAGTAAAAAGAACTCTGCCCAGGTCCCAAAGATTTTCTCCTATTTTTTTTTTCCTTAAACTTTTAATAGTTTCAGGTTTTACATTTATGTCTGTGACCTAATATGAGTTAATTTTGTACAAGGTGGGAGAGAGGTTGAAGTTCCTTTTTTTTGCCTATGGATGTCCAATTGCTCCAGCAGTATTTGTTGACCAGGCTATCTTTCCTCCATTGAGTTGCTTTTGCACCTTTGTTGAGAATGTACTTCTGAGTCTATTCTGGGCCATCTCTGTTTCACAGATCTTTCTATCTTTCCTCCAGTACTACACAGTCTTGATTACTATAGCTGTGAATACTTAAAATTGGGTAGACTGATTCCTCCCATTTTATTATTTTCTTTCAAAATTGTGTTAGCTATTCTAATTTCCTTTTATCTCTGTATGGATCTTCAAATTATCTCATCTATTTGTATAAAAAAAATCCTGCTGGGTTTTTGATAGGAATTTTATTGACTTTGTGTATCAACTTGGGGGGGAATTAATATTTTTACTAGTTTTATTCTAATCCGCGAACACAGTGTGTCTCTTCATTATTTAGATCTTTCTTTTTTAAATCAGCATTATGTAGTTTTTGGCATACAAGTCTTGCATGTGTTTTATTAGCCTTATACCTAAGTAGTATATTTTTTGAGCAATTGTAAATGGTTTTGTATTTTTTTTTTTTGAGACGGAGCCTCAAGCTATCCCCCTGGGTAGAGTGCCATGGCATCACAGCTCATAGCAACCTCCAACTCCTGGGCTCAGGCTAGTCTCTTGCCTCAGCCTCCCAAGTAGCTGGGACCACAGGCGCCCGCCACAACGCCTGGCTATTTTTTGGTTGCAGCCATCATTGTTGTTTGGCGGGTTCGGGCTGGGATTCGAACCCACCACCTTAGGTGTATGTGGCTGGCGCCTTAGCCGCTTGAGCCACAGGTGCCGAGCCTGGTTTTGTATTTTTAAATTTTTTTTTTTTTTTTTTTGAGACAGAGCCTCAAGCTGTCCCCCTGGGTAGAGTGCCATAGCATCACAGCTCACAACAACCTCCAACTCCTGGGCTCAAGCCAGTCTCCTGCCTCAGCTTCCCAAGTAGCTGGGACCACAGGCACCCACCACAACGCCCAGCTATTTTTTGGTTGCAGCCATTGTTGTTTTGGCAGGCCTGGGCTGGATTCGAACCCGCCACCTTAGGCGTATGTGGCTTGTGCCTTAGCCACTTGAGCCACAGGTGCTGAGCCTGTATTTTTAATTTTGATGTCCATGTGTTCATTGTAAGTACACAGAAATACAAATGATTTTATATGTTCATCTCGTATTCTACAACCTTGTTGAATTCACTAATTCTGAGTATACTTTTGAGGATTCCTAGAGATATTCTATGTAGATAATCATAAAATATGCAATAAGAATAATTTTACTCCTTTATCAGAATTCCTTTTATTTCTTTTCTTTTTTTTTTAATTATTGCACTGGCTAGATCTTGCTTTTCTTCTTCTTCTAGGGTCTTGCTTTTCTGCCCAGACTAGAGTGCAGTGGCATCATCATAGCTCACTACAATCTCAAATTCCTGGACTCAAGTGATCCTTCAGCCTCAGCCTCCCCAAGTCTACAGGTATGAGCCACCTTTGTAGATAGTTTTGAAATCAGGAAATGTGAGTTCTCCAAGTTTGTGGTTTTCAAGATTTTGGCTATTTTGAGGCCCTTAAATTTTAGGATCAACTTGTCAATTCCCACAAAAAAGTAGCTAGATTTTTTTGTGGGGGGAGGGTTGTTGGGGGAGGGAACAAAGGCTTACTGTATTGTCCTAGCTGAACTCAGGCTCGAATCCTGGCCTCAGGCGATTCTCCTGCCTCGGCCTCCCTATCAGCTTGCACTATGGGTTCATGCCAAGGTGTCTGGCGGCTGGAATTTTGATAGGCCCCATTTTGTTCAATCTGTACTGCTGCCTGTTCTTGGGTGGCCTGTTAAATACAGGATAGTTTTTAGTTTTTGAAATTGTCAGAAAAATGTCAAAAGAATAATAATATTTCATATGATGGGGAAATTATATAAAGTTCAAATTTGCAGATGTATAAACAGCCATATTCATAAATTTATACATTGCCTATGTCTGCCTTAGCAATGACTGAATAGAGCAGTTGTGACAGAGATTGGCCCACAAAGCCTAAAATATTTACAACTTGGTCCTTTACAGAAAAAACTTGCTGACTCTTGCTCTTGGTCAAGATTTTTCAGCCTTTTTTTAATCTCACAGCACACTTGAACCTATAGTTGAACTTCCATTGCACACTTAAATTATGTTAATAAAAAAAAAGAGTAAAAAAAAGAATATACCTACTGTGCTTTGAACTTCTTTCAAAAATAATTAATGATCTTTAAAAGTTTTCATGTCACACCTTGGTGCACCGATTGAAAATCACTGCTCTAGGCTCTAGCAAAGATTGAACAATTATTGCCTAAAGATTCAAGCAAAATCAAGCTTAGGACTGTGATCTTGGGCTGGAATTTCCCATTCCTATTCCCAGAGGAATTTGTTAGGCTAGTTTAAACCTGATGCAACTTGGTCTTTAAAATTTTTTCCTATTGTAGTATGTAAATGCTGAAAGAGAATGGTTAGAAATACATGCAGCAAAATGATGGAAGATTTGTGAGAGATGAAAGCGGTAGGCATTAATAGGGCGGTATAGAACTCAAATATTGAAGGTAGAGGAATCTTAGCAATTGTCTCATTTTTATGGGTGGGAAAATGTGACTCAGGAAATCTTCCAAATTACATAGTGTCTGACTTTGGACTTGCAGTCTTTTGTCTACATTTCCTGTCTTTAGACAGCTATGTAAGATGTACACTCATACACCCATGCATACTATTTTATTGCTTTCTAGAGTTAGTTCCTATTGGCCGTTTGTCATTTCTGTTCAGAGACTGTTCTCATGCTCGATGCAAGACACTTAAATTGAAGTCTAAGAAGAAAATCAGAGCCTTTCTAAGGGCAGATAGTCTTTTGAAATCATTCCTTCCTGGCATTAAGAGTGGAATTCCTTTTTTTTTTTTTTTTTGCATATTTCAAAAACTGTGATTATGAGGTGTTAACACTGCTCCTGACAGTCAGCTACATGTGTCACCTTATTTTAAAGCGCAGGCACTGCCTCTTCAGTTCACCAAAAGACACATGAAAAGGCAAAGAGTAGTCAAAGGATAGAGATCAAATGTGGGACATTAAAGTTATATTTTAATTTTCATTGGTTAAAGTATATTCTTTCTTCATGTGAATTAGAGGGAGGCCCATGACTGGCTCTCCACTGACCTCCACTCACTAATCCATGTCACACAGACAACATCAGCTGTAGCAGCTTGGGTTGTCAGTGTAGACCTGAGCTGAGGCTCAGCATGCAGAGAGGAGGAGAGAGATTCAGCAGCTGTCAAGGAGGGGCTGAGAAGGAGAAACATTTCCATCAGGCTAATGAAAGCTGTCAGCAACAGCAGGGGATCTGGAGCATGTTCTCCCAGAATGCAAGTGGACTGGAAAACCAGCCAAGGAGAAAGGATGGTGGGAGAGGAGTAGGGAAAAATAAAGAATTCCTTTTTTTTTGAGATAGAATCTCACTATGTCACCCTCGGTAGAGTATCGTGGCACCACAGCTCACCACAGCTCACATCCTCTAAACAATTCTCTTGCCTCAGCCTCCCGTAGCCGGGATTACAGGTGCCTGCCACAATGCCTGGCTATTTTGTTGTTGTTGTTGCAGTTGTCATTGTTGTTTAGCAGGCTTGGGCTGGGTTTGAACCACCAGTCCTGGTATATGTGGCTGGTGCCCTAGCTGCTGAGCTACAGGCACTGAGCCAAGAATTCTTAATTATACCCAATAGCCAAGAATTCTTAATTATACCCAATGATAGCAGGAGGAGGTTGGCACAAGGTGGTCATGAAACAAAAGAAAGCAATTAAAATAAGGTTCAGGGTCTGTGTCTGTAGCTCAAGTGGCTAAGGTACCAGCCACATACACCAGAGCTGGCGGGTTCGAATCCAGCCTGGGTCTGCCAAACAACAATGACAACTACAACCAAAAAGTAGCTGGGTGCTGTGGCAGGTGCCTGTAGTCCCAGCTACCTGGGAGGCTGAGGCAAGAGAATCACTTAAGCCCAGGAGTTGGAGGTTGCTGTGAGCTGTGATGCCATAGTGCTGTACCCAGGGTGACAGCTTGAGGCTCTGTCTCAAAATAAATAAATAAATAAAATAAGGTTCAACAACTGGCAGACAAATTTGTTCTCTGGGCATTACTCCTAGGTAACCACCTCTGCTGGGTGGTAGCAGAGTGGTTTCAGAGCCCTCTTCCTATAGCACCTTCTAAGGCCCCAGGAGGGTCCCTGGGAATGTGTTCAGATGGTCTTAAGTTTTTACAAAATTTGTGGATGTAAGATATTTTAACTGTAGTAAGTTAAACCTAATGTGTCTTTCCATTTCAATTTCCTTCATCGGGAGTTTTGGGGTTTGCTCCAGGGGAGTTGAGTGAGAAATACACTATATTACGTGCTTTAGAAAGATGTTTTGGAACATTTCAATAAAAGCCCATGAGAAACCATAAACTCCTATTGAGACTCCATAAAGAGTAGCTTATTTTCTGTTCTTTTTATATTTATTTATTAAAGAATTGAGAGAAAATTCAGGTAAAAATCGGAAGGAAGTTAAACAAAACAGTTGAGTAGTTAAGTCAGTAGAAGTTACTCTGACACTGAGAAAGAAAGCATAACCAATTAATTACACCAAAGCCAGTCATTCCTTACCAGGGTGGGACATTCTAGCAGGACAAATGAATGGTTCCACATTTAGTGTTTGAACATCTGATTAACTGTGAATTATGAGAACTCATTGAAAATGATCTAAAATCCTAAGGATGGGCATACTCTGGGAGGCTGGTGCGGGTGGATTGCCAGCTCAGGAACTGGAGACCAGCCTAGGCAAGAGCCAGACCCTGTCTCTAAAAATAGCCCCGAGTTGTGGTGGGCACCTGTAGTCCCATCTACTCTAGAGGCCGAGGCAAGAGGATTGCGTGAGCTCCAGAGTTTGAGGTTGCTGTGAGCTAAGACACCACAGCACTCTACCCAACGTGAGACTGTTTTCAAAAAAAAACAACAAAGGATTTGAAATCCTTATGGATTAAACAGGAAATACCAACTTCAAGAAGGAGGATTTTGATGGTAAACTGATCAATGAATATTGCCAACCAAAGCGTATTGATACAAACTGAACGTACCCTGAAATCTTACATGAAAGAAACTTGTTAGAGCTGTCCCCATATTTGAAAAAATCCAAGAAAGTTATAAGATATGACTAATAACTAGTTTCTTTGAAATAAGCATTTTTTTTTTGAGATAGAGTGTCACTTTGTTGCCCTTGATAGAGTACCATGTGTAGAGTGCTGTCACATCACAGCTCACAGCAACCTCTAACTCTTGGGCTCAAGCGATTCTCTTGCCTCAGCCTTCCAAGTAGCTGGGACGACAGGTGCCCACCACAATGTCCAGCTATTTTTAGAGGTGGGATCTCACTCTGGCTCAGACTGGGAAAGAAGCATTTCTAAACTATTAATAACCAAAAGTCAATTAATGATGCTTAAGGAAATACAATTTTCTTTCTGTTCTTGCCAAAGAAAATACTATAAAATCATTGCCTTTTGAAGAGGCTACCAGAGCGCTAGAAGACAGAAATTGTGAGGAAAAACGCATTTTAGAGATGTGTGAGATTAATAAAATAGTCATTTTTCTGGGTTTTGTGATGTTTATGGTCTTTAATAAGGCTTAAAAATTATAATTTGTGTGATTTTCCTTAAACTAAACACCCATTTTTTTTTTTACTCAATTTGGTATTAAAATTTTTTTCATTTTCTAGAAGAAGACCCCCTAGAAACTGTATACCAGGTATCCATAAAGTTCGTGTGTGATTTAAAATAGTTGTCTAATTGCACACAAACTTTATGGATACCCTGTATGTTTTAGGTGACACACCCCAGGGATTTGCCTCCTCTGATACATTTCTAGATGTCTTGCCTTAAAAACAGCCCCTGCCAAAAAAAAACAGCCCCTGTCCACACTCACTGGCTTTCAGACTCCCAACTTTTCTGTTAGACTAATATTCCTTTCTTTCTTGTAGATATTTATGTATGTATTTTTAATAGTGCTAAAATACCCATTAAATTTATAATCTTAACCATTTTTTTTTAAGAGACAAGAGTTTAACTTTATTGCCCTCAGTAGAGTACTGTGGTGGGACAGCTCACAGCAACCTCCAACTCCTGGGCTTAGGTGATTCTCTTGACTCAGCCTCTCGAGCAGCTGGGATTACAGGCGCCTGTCACAACACCCAGCTATTTTTGTTGTTGTTGTTCTTGCAGTTTGGCCAGGGCTGGGTTTGAACCCACCACCCTGGGCACATGGGCCTGGTGCCCTACTCAGTGAGCCACAGGCACCGCTTAATCTTAACCATTTTTAAGCGGATTTTAATGCTGTGGTCTCTAACCCTTGGACCATAGACTGGTAACAGTCCATGGCCTGTTAGGAACCAGGCCAAACAGTAGTGGGTGAGCGGCAGGTGAGGGAGTGAGCAGCCAAGCCAAGCTGCATCCGTTACAGCTGTTCCCCTTTGCTCAGCCTCCTATCACATCAGTGGTAGCATTGGATTCTCTAGAGTGAGAACCCTACTATAAACTGAGAATGTGCAGGGTCTAGGTTGAGCAGGCCTTATGAGAATCTAATGCCCCCTCCCTGCATACCCCCTCCGGTCTGTGGAAAAATCGTCTTCCATGAAACTGATCCCTGGTGCCAAAAAGGCTGGGGGGCCACTATATAAATGTATCAGTGACACTAAGTACATTCAAGCTATTGTGTAACCATTGCCACCAGCCATCCACAGAACCCGTTTCATCTTGCAAAACTGAAGCTCTAGACCTATTAAACAACTCCACATCCTCCTCTTCCCCTAGCCCCTGGAAACCACCATTCTACTTTCTGCCTCTATGAATTGACTACTCAAGTGGAATCTTTGGTATTTGTCTTTTTATGACTGGCTTATTTTTTATTTAGTATGATGTCCTCCAGGTTCATCTATGTTGTAGCATATGTCAAAATTTCCTCTTTTTTTATGGCTAAATAATATTCATTGTATGAATACATCACATGTTATTTATCCATTCATCTATTGACAATACTTGGATTACGTCCACCTTTTGGCTAGTGTGATTAATACCACTACAAACATAAGTGCAAAGATATATCTGAGCCTCTGCATTTAGTTCTTTGGATCTATAACTGATGTGGAATTTCTGGAGCAAATGCTTGTTTTATTTTTAATTTTTCGAGGAGCTGCCATACCATTTTCCATAGCAGCTGTGTCATTTTCCAACCGAATGGGTGTAATGTCCTTAACATATTCGTAAGTGATGGCTCAGATTTTGTTTTGCTGGGCAAGCATTTACAAAGCATCACTGACTTCTCTGCTCTATGGATTCTCTTATGGCCACCTCTGTGGTCAGGGTTAGAACACAGCTTGTGCCAGGCATAGTGGCTGATTGCTGTAATCCCAGCACTTTGGGAGGCCAAGGCAGGAGGATCACTTGAGCCCAGAAGTTCAAGACCAGCCTGGCAACATAGTGAGAACTTGTTTCTGCAAACTTTTTTTTTTTTTAATCTAAAAACATCACAAAGCAGCCAACCAACCAAACACACAGTTTGACAAAGACTTTGGGTATTGCTACTCAGTGAATTCTATATAATATTGATTTCTCCTGTTCTTTGTCAAAGTCCTTGGTGTCAGCTTATCCATATTTGCTTTGGGGTGATATTCCAGATCTCGGCTTTGTGGTTTGTTGTTTATTCCTGTTTTAGAGTTTACTGTGCATGCACACATTTCTAGTTCATTAGTCAAGAGGGTCTGTTTTGCATACTTGTTTATTCTACCACTTGTCTGAAACTTTAAGGGTCATTACCATATATACTCAATGGTGATGGTCTTTCTGTGTCTGACTGATTTGAAGCTGGTACTGTAGGACCCATTGTTAAAACACTACCCTGTGTCCTTACTGGCAAATGAGACCCTGAGGGCCTCCCCCACCAGCTGGGAATCACTCCTTTAGGACTGTCTATGATTCAGGATTGAAAGGGTTAATGGCTGGCTGGGTTTGGGGGCTCACCCTGCCTGTAATCCTGGCACTCTGGGGAGCCAGGGATGGAGGACACAAAGATCCAGGATCTCTTGAGCCCAGGAGTTTGAAGTTGCTGTGAGCTAAACTGACACCAGAGCACTTTAGCTTGGACAAAAAAGGAAGGGCTAATGTCTAATGGAGAAGAGGTTTCCAGGTCTGTGCTTAGAAAGTCCCCTGTGCTCTATGAAATTCGTCATCCTTTTTGAATAAGAGTCCTCACGTTTTCATTTTGCAGTAGGCTCTGCAAATTATAGTCAGTTCTGAACAGATTATGTATATTATGTCAAATTATGTAGCCACTTCTGAAGAGAATCATTGCCCTTTTAGACACGGGAGGTTTTTCCCAAGCAGAAAAGCAATTCTGCCTTCAGGTTGCTGCGCGGGAACGAGGGCAGGGGTGCCACACCAGGCCTGTCTGTGCTCACTACAGATTCTGGCCTTCTCTGCCACTTATCCCAGCCAGCATTCTTCCAGGGCCCAAGCCTGGAAAAAAGTATTTAGAGATCAACATTTTTCTGCTATGAGAAGTGGTATATTTTGAAGAGGCATACTTTTTCCTAAGTTCAACTTTATTTTTCTGATTCTCATGTCTTTTGTTATTGAAGATATCCTCTCGTCTGTTTAAATTCTATATTTTTACTCTTAATACAGTATATTCTAGAAAAATTATACAACTTTAAAAAAAATAAGTCTTTTCCAAAAGAAACTAACTTCGAGTCCTGTTTCATTCAGTTAATTCAGGTAGACATTTACTTCACTTATTTATATATTAATTCATTCATTTTAGAGAGGCGTCTTTCTGTGTCACTTGGACTGGGGTACAGTGGCATAGCCATAGCTCATTGTAGCAAACAATACTTCCACCTCAGCCTCCTGATTAGCTGGAACTACAAGCATGCACCACGTCACCCGTCCAACTTTTTAAAAAAAATTTTATAGAGACAGGGTCTCACTATGTTGCCCAGGCTAGTCTTGAGCTCTAAGCCTCAAGCAATCCTCCTGCCTTGGCCTCTCAGTGTGCTAGGATTATAGGCTAGGAGACATTGCCTGGGGTCTGCTGACTAATTTCTGCTGAATTGACTCATTGAAAAGCCTCACCTACAAAGGAAATAACTGAGGAAAAAGCTTTAGTTACTTCCTCAGATATGGTCTTTGTATCTGTGATGGTTAATTTCATGTGTCAACTTGACTGGGCCACCGGATGCCAAGATAGCTGGTTAAACATGATTTCTAGGTGTGTCTCTGAGTATGTTTCTGGCAGACATCAGCATTTGGACTGGGGGACTGAGATGGCCTTCCCCAGTATGGGTGGGCACTGTCCATTCTTTTTTTTTTTTTTT
>NW_003852429.1:8464002-8469453 GCF_000181295.1 Otolemur garnettii | reverse complement strand
CAGCCATCATTGTTGTTTGGCGGGCCCGGGCTGGGGATTTGAACCCGCCACCTTAGGTGTATGTGGCTGGCGCCTTAGCCGCCTGAGCCACAGGCGCCGAGCCGGCACTGTCCATTCTATTGAGGATGTGAATAGAACAAAAAGCCCAGGAAGGGTGGAGCTTCTGCCTGTCTGGGCTGGGACATTTGTCCACTGTGGTCAGTGCTCCTGGTTCTCAGTCCATCAGGCTGGGTTGGAATCTATACCTTTGCTCTTTCCACTCTCTGGCCTTTGACTTATACCACCAGCTTTTCTGGGTGTCCAAATTGCAGACGACAGATTGTGGGACTTTCCAGCCTCCATAATCATAGGTACCAGTGCCTTATAATATACTCCATTCTCTCTATATATTTATGTTTACACATATTTCTGTTTTTCTGGAGAACCCTGACTAATACCATAAAGCCCCTTTTAGCCTGTTCTGTTTGTGTTTGCATACATCATCTGTGACATAAACTTTTACTTATCTTACAGGGATATAGTGAGAAGGTAAAAATGGCTTGCAAACGGTACTTGATAAACTAAATTATTAAGATTATGCATTCACTGTTATTATGTATGATCACTGTGATTGTATATGGTAGTAATAGCAATAATAACATATTGTTGATATTTAAGATGATTTTCACTCAACATCAGTCAACAGCTCTTTTATTAAATGGTAATATAGCGGGCTTAGGCTTTGTAATACAAAGTACTACAGAGCATTAGGTGTTCTGGACTATATGTTGCCAATTGAAAAGCAAAACAAGCAACAATGTTTGCTGCCTTGGTGTCACCCAATCTATGTAGGGTTTCCTCACAGTCTGGACTCTGGGTTTAGTAAACAACTCTGATGACAATTTCTTGAAACACTTTATAATTATTTAAGAGCTAATAATTATCCATATTTACTAGGAGACAGGCCCTGTGCTGATGACTTGCAAAGGTCATCATGCGAACCTGTCACACCCTAGGTCGTGTGCCTGCAGCTGTTCTGGACAAGGCAGTCAGGACAGTCCTCAGTGAAGCCTGTCCCTCCTGTGTAGTCATATCTTCCTACCTGCTCTGTCACACTCATGTTTGTGTCTGTCTTCTGTCCTAGCCTGTGTCTAGCCTTTCAGAAGCACAGAACATTAGTTTTTATGAATAAATTGGTAAATAGAAATAATCACCATTATCTCTTGATTGGATTGTGGTCACCTACCCGATTTTCCTGTTCAAATTCTCTTCCTCAAACCCAGTCTGTTGTGAATGCAGCTGTAACGAATAACCCCCAAGCCTGAGTGGCTTAACACAGTTTCTCTCTTGATCACATGGAGTTCCATATAGACAGATGTTCCTGGTCAGGATGTAATTCCCAGGAGCTCTCCTCTAAATGATGACGTAGGGATCGGGGTGTTTCCATCTTGAGTCGCTGTACTAAACTCATGTTTTCCGTGGTCCCTGTGGCTGAGGGAAGACAGGATGTGACGGATCACCTGGGGAGTTTCATGACTAGGATTGGAAATGGTGTACGCAGCACTGTGATCCACTCCCATGTGACCCGTCACACAACCCCGGCTAGCTGCAAGGAAAGGTGGGTACCTGTGTGCCTACCAGGCCTGGTGACCATATAGTGACATCATTCCTCTCTGAGAACCCTACAGTGGCCTCCCCCACTGTCTCAAAGTCAAACTCAAAGAGACCACTGAATCTGCTCACCTTACACCTTGCAATTCTCTCTTCGCTTCCTCTGCCCACCACTTCCTTGCTACCTTTATACTCCAGCCGCACTGGCCACAGCCACCCCTGTATAGAGAGGCTGCTGAGGCTCGGTGTCTTTGCACTTCGTCCCCCTTGCCTGGAATGTTGTCCCCTGGACTCCCACAATGCTCACTCCATCACTGCCTTTGGGTATTTATTCACTAGTTCCTTTCACTTAAGCCCTTCCAGAATATTTGTAAATATTCCCTACATGTTGGCCACCTCTTTGTAAAATTTTGTAATGAATATTTTTTTAAATAATAAAGGTACATTTGACTACAATTTCTCACTTTTCCTATGTATGGCAACCTTCAGGACACCCTGAATAATGAAAAGAAAAAGAGTTGAACTAGGAAATCCCACATGGTCACATTTTCTCTAACCCTAAATTACTTATTTTTTAAAAAAGTCTTTACAAGTTAAAGAGAATAATTTTAGTGAGAGTTCTTCACATTTTGTTTGTATTAAATAAAACTGACCTATTCCTCTGGCTGTGGGTTGTTGATGCTATAGTTGGCTTTTTTTCTCTGCTTGTTGGATGGCAGAAATAGAGATTGGGGTGCCAAGTGAAGTGAGGAAAAGGTGCTGGTTAACAGCTTCCATCTGCTGGCAGGTTGGCAGAGAGAGGAGGACAGGGTAGGACAGGAAATTCAGCTTTGACACTTATGGCTCAGTAACTGTGTGACTTCTCCTATACCCTCAGGATGAAGCATAATGAGGGCTGAATCTGTGGATTTAGGATTTTAGAAAGAAACTACAGCAGGGGCCAGAGTTGTCACTAAGTTTGCTGTGGGGTAAACGACTTTGTATAATAAATGTGACTTAAGACATTAAAAACTACAAGCAGTAAGACAAAAATATTTGGTCACATTTTCTTTCAGAGTAACACCCACTGTGCTTACCATAGTAACTGTGGTCATTCAATGTAACTGTCTCTATATAAATATTTGGTTGCAAATGGACACTGTCTGGGCAGTTTGACAAATATGACTCTAGTCCTTAGGCTGGTCTTTGCAAGGTTCTTTTCCCTACCTCTTAAGTAAAATATTTGTACTTTTCCATTTATTAAATGACTATTCCTTTTTTCCTCTCTCCCATCTTCAGTAGTGTTTTCCCATGTTTTGTCCTTAGCTCTATTGGACAGAACTGACCCAAACTCATAACTCTAAGTATCTTCAAAAAGCTAGCCAGTCCCTGTGTATCACCAAATGTTAGATAGCCAAGAAGTTGTGAATGGAGGGGCAGCCTATAGCTTTGGTATTTACTGTGTGTTTGTTCTACAGAGGGCTCCCGAACTGGAATTAGGGGCACAGGCTAGGGAACACTTTCTGGCCTCAATGAGGTTTTCCCATTATCCAGACCAGTCTCAGAAGTTCAGAAATGAGAGAGGTTCATTCTAGTGGAATTCTTTACTATTCACCACTATCGGTAACAGGAGTTACAGTAAATCTGGGAGAGTTAATAAAGAATTGCAACTCTGGCTCGGTGCCTGTGGCTCAAGCAGCTAAGGGACCAGCCACATACACCTGAGCTGGCAGATTCGAATCCACCTTGGGCCTGCCGAACAACAATGACGGCTGCAACCAAAAAATAGCCGGGCGTTATGGAAGGTGCCTGTAGTGCCAACTACTTGGGAGGCAGAGGCAGGAGAATTGCTTGAACCCAGGAGCTGGAGGTTGCTCTGAGCTGTGATGTCATAACACTCTACCCAGGGTGACAGCTTGAGGGTCTATCTCAAAGGAAAAAAAAAAAAGAATCACAACTGTTCTTTCCTTCTGAGTTGACTTGCCTACCCAGGGCTAGACCCATCTCATTTCTGGAGAGGCAAGGAAGATCTGAGTCTGAGCACTTAAGATCAAGGCTTCTCATTCTGTCTGGAAGCATCAGGATTACTCCACGTCCTCCTGATATTTAGACTGGGATAGAAGAGCCCTGAACCTCGTCTGACTTAATTTCTGGTTGTTCATTCAGGAGAGGGAGGGTAGGATTTGCAACTTTTATCATAATTTCAAAATAATAAATGGTTAAACTTGTGGGAAATCTGTGTTTTGATACATTATTCTTTGAAGAGGATTGGAGAGTATTTTAGGGATTTAAATGGAATACAATACCCATCTTTTGAAATGACCTCCCCCAATTTTTTTAAAATGCAGTTTGTGGCTGGGCACAGTGACTCACACCTGTAATCCTAGCACTCTGGGACGCTGAGGCAGGAGAATCACCTGAGCTCAGGAGTTCAAGACCAGTCCGAGCAAGAGCAAGACCCCCATCTTTACTAAAAAGAGAAAAACTAGCTGGGTGTAGTGGCATATGCCTGTAGTTCTAGCTACTTGGGAGGGTGAGGCAGGAGGATTGCTGAGGCCTAAGAGTTTGAGGTTGCTGTGAGGATGACACCACAGCCCTCTACCCAGGATGACAGAGTAAGACTCTGTCACTCAAAAAAAGGAAGTTTGTATTCCTTCTCCTAGAAAAATAATGGCAAACTGCTGCCTTTTAAGGACCAGTGTATAGAATGAATCTGGATAATAATAAATGCTTTAGGATTTTCTATGTATGTATATAAGATCATGTCATCTACAAATAGAGAACATTTTACTTTTTCCTCTGATTGGAATGTTTTCCTTTTTCTAGCCTAATTGCTCTGCGTTGGACTTCCAGTACCATGTTGAATAGTAGCAGCAAGAGACAGCAAGAGAGGGCTTTGTCTCTGACCTTAGAGGAAAAGCTTTCAGCTTTTCACCATTGAGTACGCGTGAGCTGAGGGCTTGTCACAGATGCCTTGAGGCATCTGTTATGTTGAGGTACGTTCCTTTTGTTTCTAATTTGTTAGGGGTGTTTATCATGAAAGGATGCTGAATTTTGTCAAATGATTTTTCTGTACTATTGAGATGATCAGATGATTTTATCATTCATCCTGTTAATGTATCACACTGATTTGCTTTAGAATATTTAAATACAAGGCCGGCATGGTGGCTCACACCTGTTGTCCTAGCACTCTGGGAGGCTGAGGTGGGTGGATCACCTGAGCTCAGGACCAGCCTCAGCAAGAGTGAGACCCCTGTCTCTAAAAAAAGAGCCAGTATTGTGGTGGGCACCCGTAGTCCCAGTTACTCGGGATCACTTAAGCCCAAGAGTTTGAGGTTGCTGTGAGCTATGGCACCACAGCTCTCTACTGAGGGTGACAAAGTGAGACTCTGTCTAAATAAATAAATAAATAAATTTAAATATAGTTGTCACATACTTCCACCTTTCCAGAAATAGTCACTTTATCTTAATTAAAGGAATTAAAAACTATTATGACTTAGGATATGTGAGTTTAAGCAAGTTTAGGAAAACAGCAAGTATTTAGAAGTTCTATCAGCAAACCTACAGCAGTTTGAAAATGTCTCTGCTTGGCAGTTCATACTAAATCGCTAAAATTCAGCCTAATTAGTCTTTCAACGCCAAATAATTTTGCAAAAATTTGTACCAAAGCAGCTGTTTGCTATTAAAAATATAGTACCGGTAGCACCCATAGCTCAGTGGGTAGGGTGCAGGCTATATACACCAAGGCTAGCAGGTTTGAGCCCAGTGTGGGCCTGCTAAACCACAATGACAACTGCAACAAAAAAATAGCCAGGCATTGTGGCAGGCGCCTGTGGTCCCAGCTACTTGGGAGGCTGAGGCAAGAGAATCACTTAAGCCCAG
>NW_003852429.1:8449536-8462814 GCF_000181295.1 Otolemur garnettii | reverse complement strand
AGCCCAGGAGTTGGAGGTTGCTGTGAGCTGTGATGCCATAGCACCGTACCCAGGGCAACAGCTTGAGGCTCTGTCTCCAAAAAAAAAAAAACAAAAAAAAGAATTGTTGTATCTTCTTGGGAATTTGAAGCTTTGAGCTTTTCTTTGCATTATTATTTAGTAAATCTCTTTAATTCTGTATTTTTTTTACCCTAAATCTCCTTACTCTAATAATGGCATAGTTATGTTAAGCTTTATTTTGGTTAGTGTTTGCCTAGTATAAATTTTCCATTCTTCTATATTCCATTTTTTTAATCTTTATGATTTAGATGTACCTATTGTAAACAATGTGTGTTGTGTATATATACATATGCATATGTATATATGGCATTTGATTCTTTGTTCATGTTGATAATCTTGGTCTTTTATATTTATTGACATAACTAATAAATTTAGATTCCATTTTACCAGCTTATTTTGTGCTTTTCATTTGTTACACTTTCCTTATATTTTTACTACCTGTTTTTTCTTATTTCCTTTTCCACTGATTTTTTTCCATTATCATTCTATTTTTTCACATTATTAGTTTGAAAGTTATACAATTTATACATATATTATGACATCTTGGTATTTATACATTTAACAATTTCTAAAACTAATCAATATCTTCCTTACAAACCATATAAGAATCTTCAAATACCATCCTGTTTTATATATTGTTGTTTTATATTTGGGGTTGATGTAAGGCCCACAAATCAGGCATTAATTTTTGGTCAATAAATACTTTGTTCAGTGTTTATTTAAATCTGCTCACATATTTATTTCTTTATTTTTTCGCTATTCATTCTTGTATCTCAGATCATTCTTCTGGAGTCATTGTCTTCTTGCCTAAAATACATTCCCTTTTTCTTATAATGAGACATATTTACATACCATAATATTCACCCTTTAAAGTATACAATCACTCGTTGATAATGCACAAAGGTGTACAACCATCACTACTATTTAATTCCAGGACATTTCCTTCACCCCAATAGGAAATCCCTTGTCTACTAGCAGGTATTTCCTGGACATTTCATATAAATATAATCATACAATCAGTGGTCTTTTGTGTCTGGCTGCTTTCACTGAATACAATATTTTTAACTTTAATACTTGGTATGGCAAAAATCAGTACGCATCCATTTATATAGCTGAATAATACTCGTCATATGAAGACACTGCATTCTATTATCCATTTATGAATTGATGGACATTTGGATTGTCTCCACTTTTGTCTATCATGGATAATGCTGCTGTAAACATTTGTGTACAAGTTTTTGTGTAGACATGTTTTCAGTTCTCTGGGTTAAATGCCTATGAGTGGAATTGCTGGGTCATGTGGTAATTCTGTTTAACTCTTTGAGGAATAGCTAAACTGCTTTACAAAGTGGCTGCTCCATTTTACAATGCTACCTGCAATGTGTGAGAGTTCCAATTTCTCCACATCCTCACCTAGACTTGCTATTGTTTGTCTTTTTTTTTTTTTAGACAGAGTCTCAAGCTGTTGCCCTGGGTAGAGTGCAGTGGAGTCACAGCTCACAGCAGCCTCAGACTCCTGGGCTTAAGCAATTATCTTGTCTCAGCTTCCCAAGTAGCTGGAACTACAGGTGCCCGCCACAACACCTGGCTATTTTTTTGTTGCCGTTGTCATTGTTGTTTTAGCTGGCCTGGGCAGAGTTCGAACCTGCCAGCTTTGGTGTATGTGGCCGGCGACCACTCACTGAGCTATGGGCACCCCCCTTGTTTGGCTTTATTTCTAGAACATGTGAAGTAATATCTCATGGCTTTAGTTTCCTTTTTTCCCTAGTGACTAATAATTTTGAGCATCTTTTCATATACTTATTGGCTATTTGTGCTTTTTGAAGAAATGTCTGCTCAGATTTGTCCATTTTTAATTGGGTGATTTGTCTTTTTATTACTGAAATGTAAGAGGTCTTTATATAATCTAGATACTAGACCCTCATCAGAAATAGGATCTGCAAATATTTTCTCCTATTCTGAGTTACCTTTTCACTTTCTTGATAGTATCCTTTGAAGTACAAAAGTTTTTAATTTTGATGAAGTCCAGTTTATCTATTTTCTTTGGTTTCTCATGCTTTTGGTGTCATATCTAAGAAAACATCACCTAATCTGGGTCACAAAGATGTTTGCCTCTGTTTTCTTCAACCTTCTAGTTCTTTCATTTAAGTCTTTGATCCAAAACAAAAAAAACAAAAAAACAAAAAAATCAAAAAAAAAAAAAAAGGCTCGGCACCTATAGCTCAACAGGCTAAGGCGCCAGCCACGTACACCTAAGGTGGCGGGTTCGAATCCCCAGCCCGGACCCGCCACACAACAATGCGGCTGCAACCAAAAAATAGCCGGGCGTTGTGGCGGGCGCCTGTAGTCCCAGCTACTTGGGAGGCGGAGGCAAGAGACTCGCTTGAGCCCAGGAGTTGGAGGTTGCTGTGAGCTGTAATGCCATGGCACTCTACCCAGGGGGACAGCTTGAGGCTCTGTCTCAAAAAAAAAAAAAGTCTTTGATCCATCTTGAGTTAATTTTTGTTTATGGTATCCATTCTTTTGCATGTGGATATAAAGTTGTTCCAGTATCATTTGTGGAAAGACTATTCTTTCCCCATCAAAAAATGTTAGCACAATCTTGCCCATAATGTATTGGTTTATTTATGGACTATGAATTACATTACATTGATCTGTATTTCTTTTTCTTTTTTTGAACATATCAAAGTTGATTTATTAGAATGTAGTTATTTCTTCACATTCGTCAGTCAAAAACCAAGACCCAGATATGTATAAATATATAAAAAGCAATGCAAACAATTACTGAGCTTCATCTTCCGGACAAGAATGCCACGTTTGTCTCTCTTCATAAAAAGCAGTAACAATTTGAGGCTATTTCATATTTGTCTCTTTTGCCAGCACCAAATCTCCCTCATCTGAATCTTTCCATTTCATAAGAAACATTAACTCTCCATTGCTGTCTGAGGCACCAGTGATCCTTTCGGGTCAAGACCTCTGGCAGAGCCTCTGGGTTTGTCAGCAGTTTCTCTCTTCTTCTTTGATGTGCTGTCATCAGATTCACCATCAGATAAAGATTTTCTTTTTGTACCACCTTTTACTTTTCCAGCTTTTTGAGAATGAAGGAATGCTTCAATTAACTCTGGACAATCTAAATTTTCTTCAGGTTCCCACATATTGTCAGCATCTGTAAATCCCTTCCATTTCAGGAAATACCCCACCTTCCCATTTACTACTCATCAATCCAGAACTTTTTCCACCTCAAATTCTTCAGGCTCTGCCTCTTCAACCTTTTTACTTTTTCCATTCTGTTTCTTTCCCATTTTTTGCAAGGTAGTTTTATTGGAGGCCATTTTTTACTGCAGATTTGAAGAGCTATTATTCACGGCCTCTGCGCTGCTGGGGTCGCTGGTCTATGGTGTCTCTGATCCGTATTTTTATCCTTATGCTAATACTACACATTCTAGTTTGTTGTAGGCTTGAGGTAAGTTTTGAAGTAGGGACCTGTGAGTCCTCCAACTTGGTTTTTATTTTCAGGATGGTGTTGGACATTCTGACTTTCTTGCATTTCTATATAAACTTTATGATCAGCTTGTCAGATGCAAAAAGCCCATTCAGATTTTGCTATGAATTGTGTTGAATCTTTATAGCAATTTGGAGACTGATGTCACACCAATATTAAGCCTTGCAATCCACTTTTATGATATATCTTTCTGTTTATTTAGATTTTACTCAATTAATTTCAACTATCTTTTGTAGTTTTCAGTGTGTAAGTCTTGAATTTGTTAAATTGAATTCTAAGTATTTTATTTTTTTATGCTAGTATCAATAGAACTGTTTTTCTAAATTCTTTTTGTAGCTTATTCCTTCTAGTGTGTAAAAATATAATTGACTTTTGCATATTGTGTATCTTACAACATTGTTGAACTTGTTTATTAGTTCTAATAGTTTTTGTAGATTCCTAAGGCTTTGTTACATATAAGATCATGTAAGGCTTTGTGGGAAGTTTTACTATACTGATTCAATCACTATTTTTTATAGGCCAATGTAGATTTTTTCTATTTCTCATAGATACCACGTTGGTAGTTAGCATCTTTAGTATTTTTTTTTAAAAATGTCTTTATTTTGCCTTCATTTTTGAAAGGCAGTTTTACTCAGCACAAAATTCTCAGTTGGCAGGTATTTCGGGTCAGCATGCTGGTGTCATTATTCTACTGTTTTCTAGCTTGTGTTGTTGTTGAATTGCCATTTATCTTTGTGAGTAGTCTTTTCATCCTGACAGCCGTCATGATCTTCTCTTTGTCTGGTTCTGCAGTTTCATTCTGATATGTCTAGGTCTGGATTTCCTTTTATTTCTTTCTCTTCTCTCATAATTTCATCCATTTCTCATCCATTTCTTTCTAACTTTGCCTCCTATCTTCCACCTGACAACCTCTGCTTCCTTCTGTACTGTTGCAGGCTGGGCTCTCCACAAGCAGATACTGAGTTGAAGTTCAGAGTGATGTCCACTGGGGATCAACACCTTTGATGGGAAGGAGTTGGATTCAGGCACGGGCAGAGAGGGAAGCTGAACCGTGATGCAGGCTCGTCAAAGCATTTGCCAGCCCAGCAGAGAGCTCTGGAATCAGAATGGTCCATCAGAATTTTCCCACATCAGCCTGAAATGGCCAAGCCTGTCAGCTCCTACTTTATTCATTCACCCAATGTGAGCTTCCCTGGCAAGTGTGATCCCTGGGGAAGTGCTTTCTATAGCAGAGGCTGCTGAGGCAGCCTTGATAGAGTGGCAGCTGAGGCTGTCAGCTGTCTGCTCATCAGACGTTCTGGGCAACTAGTTTTTCCTTGAAGGGGGACCTCAGTGGTGTACCTCTACCCCTACCCAAGGGGTAATTTCTTCTGATTTATTTTTTATTTCTATTTTTATTTTGCTAGTTCTTTCTTTAGTTGCCCCAGGATGCTGCTTCATGGAATTTTCTCAATGAAATTTTTTGTTTTATGGAGAACAATTTACATATACATGTATCTTAATGGCAATTATTGTAAAAACTGAGTAGCAAGTATACCCCAAGCTGTGGAAGGGCAGTCTTGCAGCTCTTAGATGAAGGATCCAAGGAAAGAATAGCTAAACAGGATCTCAGGGGCAGGATGGGCTTCAGCCTCACTGAGAGTGTACAAAAGCCTCTGGGTAGTCACTGGGCAGGGCCTAGAGTGAGTCCTGGAAAGCATGGGGCATACAACAGTCAGGTCACATCTAGCTAAGACTTTGCGGGTCTCTCTTGAACTTTCCCTGCCCCTAGTCCTGGAATCAGCTATTTCATTAAGAAGCCCTGGTTCCTTTTAGTGGAGAATGCTACTTAAAAAGCAAGTTCTAGGTGCTAGGTATGCTCATTGCTACTAGGGTGTGTGGTTGTAAGACTTTTTAGTGGATAGAACTAGGACACATGTATGTATACACACACACCCATAGTGTGCTAATAAATGGTCAAAAGCTGGCTTTTTGGGGGAAAAATCCTTAATTTGTAGCATCTACTGAATTCCTTGGTGATAATACTCCCACCTTAGCCAATTTAAAGGCATCAATTTAACATCAATCTGTCGGCAAAATTCTTGAAAATTTAAGAATTGCTTATCCGGAGCGGGTGTGAGCCAGTAGCATACCACTGACATATATGTATGGATCTACTCATCTCTCTCTTTCTCTCATCTGTCTGTATTAAAATTTGGTGGCACCTGTAGCTCAGTGGGTAGGGCACTGGCCACATACACCCAGGCTGGCAGGTCTGAACCAAGCCCAGGCCAGCTAAACAGCAACTGCAACAAAAAATAGCCAGGCATTGTGGTGGGCGCCTATAGTCCCAGCTACTTGTGTGGCTGAGGCAAGAGAATCACTTAAGCCCAAGAGTTGGAGGTTGCTGTGAGCTGTGACATCACAGCACTCTACTGAGGGTGACATAGTGAAATTCTGTCTTAATAAAAATAAAATAAAATTCATGAGTTTATACTGATAGTCCCAAATCCAATGCAGCACCAGAGTTTATTCTAGCCTTCCCCCTTTCCACATTCCTAAAATCCTTCCCTGGCGATGATAAACCTACTTCCTGTTATTATTTGTTTGATCTTAGAATATACAGAAAGTCATTTCGGAATTGCTATACATCTCCAAAAAATAAAGCTTACTTACTATAGAGTTCACTATAATTTTTTAATTCTTTGTGTCTTTAGCATGCCATGAACTAATGGCATATAGTTCAAATACCACGTTCAAAGTTACCAGGGCTCAAAAATAGCTAGGTGTTGTGACAGGAGCCTGTAGTCCCAGCTACTTGGGAGGCTGAGGTAAGAGAATCGCATAAGCCCAGGAGTTGAAGGTTTCTGTGAGCTGTGTGACACCATGGCACTCTACCAAGGGCGATAAAGGAAGACTCTGTCTCTAAAAACAAAAAAAAAACAAAACAAAGTTACCTGGGCTCATTCTTTTTAAAATTTTTTCCCTTTTGGTGTGGTTATATTATTTATTTGAAATACAGGTCTCTCCTATTATTTTTGTTTCTGTATATATTCAATTTTAGGCCTTTCTCTATTCTTGTGAATTTTTAAAAAGTATTTATTTATACTTTGGAGACAAGAGTCTCATTCCATCACCTAGGCTGGAGCACAGTGGCATAATGATAGCTCACTATAACATCAAAGTCCTGGGCTCAAGTGCTCCTTCTACCTCAGCCTCCCCAGTAGCTAGGACTACAGGCAGGAGCCACCATGCTCAGCTAATTTTTCTATTTTTTTTTTTTTTTTTTTGTAGAGACAGGGTCTTGCGATGTTGCCCAGTGGGTTTTGAACTCCTGGCCTGAAGTGATCCTCTTGCCTCAGTCTCTCAAAGTTCTAAGATCACAGGCATTAGTCATTGTACCTAGCCATTCCTGTTATTTTATTTCTTTTCTGACTTTCTCTTTTTTTTTTTTTGGTTAGAATATGTGAAACATTAACATAAAAATGTCAGAATTGTACAAAAAAGTATATTAAAAGAAGTGTAATTCATTCCAAACTTCCCTCATTCTTTCTCATTTTTCTATAATACTTTGTTCCCACCTAACACCTGAAGATGAATAAATTTATTAATCTCTGGCTTACCCCTTCTTTGTTTCTTTTTGCATAAATAAGCAGATGCTAGTATATTTTCTTATTTTCCATTATTTTTTACACAAAGGCAGCATACTTCAGATACTTTTCCACTTCTTTAAATACTACATTTCACTTTAGCTGATAATCGTCTCATTCATTTTTATAGTTTGAAATATTTTATTGTATATACCACATTTATTCAATCTTCAATATTGGGTATTTAGGTATTTTCCAATATTTTACCATTACAGATAATGCTTTGTGCACAATATTTTCTTATTGCTTAAGGCATATTGTCAGAGAAAATTTCTAGAAGTGGGACTGCTGGCAGAAAAGACAAATGCAAATGTCATTTTGTTAGATATTGCCACATTCCGTTGCATAGTGGTTATATTGTCTTGCCTTTCCACCAAACAGGTGAGAGCACCTGTTTCCCAATTCACTTAAAGCATGATACTTCATGACTTTTTTGCCAATCTGATTGGTGAGAAATTGCGTATCAGTGTCGTTTTAATTTGAATTTCTTTTATCATAAATAAGGTCAAATATCTTTTCATATTTGGTCATTTTGTATCTTTTCTGTGAATTGTTTTGGTCATGAGTTTTGCCCATTGTCCTACTGGGTGTTTGGTCTTGCTGCTGGCGAATTTTTCAGGCCTGCAGTGCCATCCTGCTGGAGATGGATGTGTGTCCCTCCCTAAGTGGTCTGTGAGTGAGCAGCATTTGCATGATTGAGGAGCTTGATGTCACCTGGGAGTTAGACCTGCAGGATTTGGGGCACCACACCTGAGCTTCTGAATCAGAACCTGCTTTTTTTTTTAGACAGGAGCCTCAAGCTGTCTCCCTGGGTAGAGTGCCATGGCATCACAGCTCACAGCAACCTCCAACTCCTCGGCTTCCTGAGTAGCTGGGACCACGGGTGCCTGCCACAACGCCCAGCTATCTTTTGGCTGTAGCCATCATTGTTGTTTGGCGGGCCCAGGCTGGATTTGAACCCGCCATGTTGGGTGTACATGGCTGGTGCCTTAGCTACTTGAGCCACAGGCACTGAGCTGAGCCAGAACCTGCATTTTAACAAGATCCCCAGGTGATTTGTATGGGTAGTAAACTGTGAGAAACCCTAGCCTCAACTATCCTTTAAAGACTTCATGTTTCATCTATTGTACAAATGTCTCCTGAGTGGAGGGGGACTGTATGCTTCCAGTAACATTAAACCTAAGTGGTAGTTGCAAACTTCAGTGTTAGATTAATTGTATCTTTCCTAGATGCTCTTCCTTGAAGGCTTGTGTCTTCTACATATGGGACTTAGTAAAATTACAAGAGCCTACATCTCAGCAGTGGTTGAATAATTTTAAAAAACAAGCAATGGAAGAAATATTTAGGAAAGAAGTATACAAGTAATAGATGCTTATTAAAAACCTCAATCAACACAAAGATAAAGAGAGTCCCCTCTCACATGATTGCTACAAAGCATGAGTGTATACTCTTTATGGGTTTTTATTTTTGCTAAAAACAGACCTGCTCTTTCAAGATATATCTGGAAAAGATTTAAAACTAATTATATGTCATAAAGACATGTACAAATTCTAAAGCAAACTTAACAAGCAAATGATGCAGTAAGAGGTTATCATTAAACATGGGCAATGCTTGAAAGTATAATTCTGGGCATAGTACAGTCATTTATATGCAAATTTCAGAACTGGCTGCAATCATACTTCATCTCCACTACCTACTAGTATCATCTTCAACAGAAAGGAAAGTTTTCTTCGTATAGTTTTGGAAAAACAAAGATGGGGTTGCTGTTTCAAGCTAAAGTAGATGGATGTATCTTCTACCATGCCTTAAATCAGTGGTTCTCAACCTTCCTAATGCTGCAGGCCTTTAACACAGTTCTTGTGGGTTGTGACCCACAGGTTGAGAACCACTGCCTTAAATGACTCTAGGGAAGAATCCTTTCACGCCTCTCCCAGCTCCTGGTAGTTCCTGGCAATCCTTCTTCTGTGGCTTATCAATATGCATCATTCCAAACTCTTCCTTTGTTGTCTCATAATGTTCTACCTTTGTGTCTGTATCTGTGTCTTTTCTTTTCTTATAAAGACACAATTCATACTGGATTAGGGTCCACTCACCTAATGCAGTATGATCTCATCTTAACTTGGTTAGATCTGCAAGGACCTATTTCCAACCAAGGCTACATCCACAGGTACTCGGGTTAAGACTTTATATCTTTTTTTTTGAGACAGAGTCTTACTATGTTGTCCTCGGTAGAGTGTCTTAGCGTCACAGCTCAGAGCAATCTCTAACTCTTGGGCTTCCGTGATTCTCTTGCCTCAGCTTCCCAAATAGCTGGGAGTACAGGCACCCTCCACAATGCCCAGCTATTTTTTGATTGCAGTTTAGTTGGCCTGGGCTGGGTTCGAACCTGCCACTCAGTGTATGTGGCTGGTGCCGTAACCACTGTGCTACTGGCACTGAGCCGACTTTATTATATCTTTTTAGGGGGCACAATTCAACCTGTAACAGTAAGGACGGAATTTCTGTTTAAACGTGAAAAATGTCCCATTTGTTATCAATATCACTTCACTAGGAGGAAGAAGCTCAACTCCGGGTTGCTAGGTGTATCCATGTGCCTGGGCTTAGTTCCCATTTCCAGGCCTCCTTCTGTCAGAACTTGTACTTGGGCATTGTTAATCATTACTACTGGCACAGTCCCTCTTCCTAAATGAAAATCTGCCAATTCTAGAATATAGTGAATCAGCAAGCAAGCACAGAATTTATCAGGTTTGGGAGAATCTTTACTTTCAATATATGTCCTTGATTTTCAACCAATGTGCCATGGTGTGCCCTGAGAGGATCTTAGGAGTGCTGCAAAATTTTTAAAGATCATTAATTAAATTATTTTTGAAAGAAGTTCAAAGGATAGCATTCTTTTTTTTCACTTTTTTTTGAGACAGAGCCTCACGCTGTTGCCCTGGGTAGAGTGCTGTAGCATCACAGCTCACAGCAACCTCCAACTCCTGGGCTCAAGTGTGTCTCCTGCCTCCACCTCCTAAGTAGCTGGGACTATAGGCACCTGCCAAAACGCCCAGCTATTTTTTGGTTGCAGCCATCATTGTTGTTTGGCAGGCGGGGGCTGGATTCGAACCTGCCAGCTCAGGTGTATGTGGCTGGCGCCTTAGCTGCTTGAGCCACAGGCACCGAGCCTTTTCACTTTTTTTTTTGGTCAACATGATTTTAAGTGTGGTCGACATAAATTTAAGTTTACCTATAGGTTCAAGTGTGCCGTGAGATAAAAAAAGTTTGAAAAACACAGATATACAAATATATAAATAAAATTTATAGGAGGTGATTATGTGTGTTTTTTTATAATAGGGTCTTGCTGCTCTGTCACCTGGGGCTAGAACGCAGTGATGTCATTATAGCTAACTGTAACCTCAAAACTCCTGGGCTCAAATAATTCTCCTGCCTCAGCCTCCTAAGTAGCTGAGACTATAGGTACATGCCACAACACCCAGGTAATTTTTCTATTTTTTGTAGAGACGGGGTCTTTTTCTTGTTTAGACAGATCTTGAACTCCTGGCCTCAAGTGATCCTCCTGCTTCAGCCTCTCAGAGTGATAGGATTACAGGTATGAGCCACTGCCCTGGCCTAGGAAGCCATTGCTTTGAACTGGGCTCCTGCACTAGGCCCAAACAGACCAAACAAATGGAGTTACTTGTGTTAAGTGCCAAATAATTAAATGGAAACTTTAATAAAAGAGGAGAATATCTAAAAAGGTCAGTTTTCCAAAAAGGAGGAGATTCACAGCAACCAATCAAAAGAGGCCTAGTCAATAGGCGGCAGTCCCCTCAGCTTTAACCTAAGACAATTTGATGTTAACCAATCTGCTTTTTTGCCTACGCTGTTCCCTTGTTTCTGCTTAAATTACCTTACAAAAGTCCTGTTTAAAGAACTCTTGGATCTATTTGTACAGAGGATGCTCCCCAGTTTATGAATTGCTAATAAAATCAACTTTTTAAAACAAAATGACATTTTGTTGTTTGACTCCACATTTTTTTAAAAATCAAGTAGCCCTTCAAAAAAAAAAAGGAAAAAAAATTTACAATGCTGTATTGTGCACTCACAAATTAAAAGAAAAAAGAAAATAAAACCCCACAATCTTGGGTGCTTTTGTTTTTCATTAAAAAAATAAAATCTCTTTGTCTTCCATGGAGGTGGGTACAGATTAGAGAGCCTAGGTAACGCAGCTAGGGAAAAGTTTCTGCTGTCTGGTACTTTTTAGAGAGTCAGAAGCTCACAGGGAAACTTTAATTTATGGTTCTGAGAACAGCAGCTCAGAGGAGTAATCACGAGCTGAGCATGCTCGAAGCAAACAGTGCTAGTTCCCGGGCCTGCCACCTGCTCTACTCTATTGGGGTCACCCAACTCCATTTTTAGGAGGAAATCGGTTAGTGTGTAATTGTTTTTATTATCACACATTGCTTGTTTATCTTTCAATGGTCAGGCTTACTCAATGATACATCCTGCGGGCCGAACTATTAGGAAAACAACCCAATCCATCAAGCATTTACTGAGGGCTGACTGTATGTGTTTTCTCCAATTTTAGTATGCGCAAGACCTGACTATGAAGTCCAGAACGGAAAAGTGTTTTGCTTTCTGTGTTAGATTGGTATTTTTTTTTCTACTACTGTTAAGATTACCCTTTAGGCCAACGTTCGGCTTTCAGGGGGACAGTGGTACGTAATGGACGGCGTCTCCCAACGCGGTAACAGCGACTGTGAAGCTTCACAGTATTTGGGTGTGAAAGGCGGCGGGCAAAAGGTCTCCCGGTCCACCGCGCGTTTCCGAGGTCAACCCAACAGGTAAGACGCTGTCCATCAGCAGGCGGTGGGAGTGACCTGAGAAGCTCGACCAATCAGCGGAGCCTCCCTTAAGCTAGGCTCCCCGCCCTGGATACCCGCCCAATCTCAAACTACTGAGCATGCGCCGCGGCCAGCGCAAATCCCCCGCCCCGCGCGCCTTTTCCGCGGCCCAGTCAGGGGCAGGCTGAGCGGGATTTCCTCAGAAGAGAGGGAAAAAGGAGGGAGGGCCGTGAGACCCCTTAGGGATGGGAAAGCGGGAGGGCTGCGCGAGAAGTTCCTCACAAGGGTGGCTGTCAATAGCAGCCGCCCTCGCGGAGTCACGGTGGGCTCGCAGGCTGGTGCATCCCGAGGTTCCCGGGCCCCGCGCCTGGAGGTTCTGCCGCACAGGGGCGGCAGGCGGGCCATACCAGCCCCTGTGCAGGCTGCCGTGTCAGTTGGTCGTCTCCCGGGCCGCTGATTTGAGCTTACAGACGCGATAACCGAGGCTCAGAAGTTTTGCCCACCTCCAAGGTGACACAGCAGGCCGTCCGAGCGAGGACCGGGTCTTCGAGTCTCCCACTCCCGTCCCGGCCTCTCCCTGGTCCCACCGCTAGCCCGTTGGTGGTGGCCTGGAGTCGAGAGGCGCCGCCGCGGGTGCGTGCGGTGCCCCACGCTAGGTCCTGGGCCCGGACGCTCCGTCCAGTTCCGCCCGGCCGGGGCTTCCCAAGGCCCTGTGTCCTCTCCGTGTTGCATAAATAAATGCCACTTTCCTGAGACTTCCGTTCCGGCAAGGGCCCTGGCACACAGGCGGACATGGTGCCACTGAGCCCCGACTCGGCCAGTGACCTCGGAGTCTCCCTCAAGGCCGGCCGCCAGGGCAAGAAATCTGGTGTCCCAGATTGGGTCTCGAGACCACGCCCTTCTCCAGTCCCGTGCAACCCTCGCCTTGGGTCTTCGGACGTGCGGCTGGAGAAGCAGCGGCTCAGAGCGGAGGTGCCCCCGAGCTCGCCTCCTCAGCCGGGGTCTCCCCAGCTTGCTCCTCCGTCTGCGGCAGAGACCAGACCGGGCCGGCCGTCGTCGCTGTCCCGCCGCGCCGCCCCGCCCCGCGCCGCGCCGGACACCCCGCCCCGAGGAGGCGGCCCGGCGAGCGGCCGCTGAGGGAGGCTGGTGGCATGGGGGAGCCGCAGCCGCCGTCGCCACACGCACGGTCGCCCCGAGCGAACCCGGGCGCTGCTGCGAGCGCTTGGGGCCGCGGACGCTGAGGGGGGCGCCTTGGGGCGTG
>NW_003852429.1:8443206-8449376 GCF_000181295.1 Otolemur garnettii | reverse complement strand
CAGGCGCACGGGGCGCGGGCGGAGCGGGGCGCGCTGGGAGGCGGCGGCGGCAGCGGTGACGGGAGGATGTCGCAGCCGCCGCTGCTCCCCGCCACGGCGGAGACTCGGAAGTTCACTCGGGCGCTGAGCAAGCCCGGCACGGCGGCCGAGCTGCGGCAGAGCGTGTCGGAGGTGGTGCGCGGCTCGGTGCTCCTGGTGAGTGCGGCACGAGAGGGGCCCTGGGGACGGAGGAGGGTGAAGGCTGCCCGGGCCCGGGCCGGGCTCTTCTAAATCGGCCGGGCTGAGGCCGAGCGGCCGACCTTGCTGGGTGCGCGGGATCCAAAGGTGATGGAGAGGGCAGGGGTGTACAGCGAAGGTCCTGAAGGGGCATCAACTCCGAGCCCCCTTCCGGTGTCCAAGGATCCTCTCCCCGTTGCTAACCCTTTGCTCCCGAGTGAGATCATCCTTTTTCTCACCTTTCTCCACCCCACTTACTACTACTTTACCTGCTTTCTGCCAACTGGGAAATTCTTCCCTCTGTATCTCTGCTCCAGCCTGCCTCTTCTCCGGTGTTCTGGAGGGGCTTGGCACCTGTGGCTTGGAGGAGCGCAGGGTAGTGAGGAGGTGGGGGCTTCCTCATCCTGTCCGCGGCCCAGGGTGGGAGGTGGCCCTTCGGACCCTTTGGTGGGCTGAACTCCCAGAGGGAAGGGGTTTGGCTTCCTTTCCTCCACCCCTTCCTCCAAGGCAGCATCCTGAGGTTTGGCCGTTCCTGGTGAGGGTTTAGGGGACCTGATAGGAACCCTTGGTAATTTCAGCATTGGTGCAAATTACTGTGAAGTTTGGAGATTTCAAAGGAAGCAAAGCAAGCAGCCCAACATGACTGGTCATCTGGATATGAGGAAGACGAAGGTTTAAATGATTTTTTTCACAGCCAGGGCTGGTCCTGTTATAATTGGAAATGCGGGACGCTGGGATCATGTGGATGGTGCGGGAATAGAGGGCATGCATGAGCGAGAGAGCGAGTTATGCAGGGCAGCTGGAAACTTTTAGCTCTGTGCATCGTCCCCAGCATTTGTTTTCTTGAAAGGGGTTTGTTTGTGGGTGGGTGACTTGTGGTGTTTGTTGAACAATGCAGGAAGATGGGCCTTGGAAGTGATTCTCTGGGTTTTGTGGCGCAATGTGTAGGGGATTGTTGGAGAGGAGTACCGGATCCATTAACACTGGGGCAGATGCTTCATTTTGGTGGCAAGTTGATGGCCTTCCTGGGCAGACACAGAATTATATGAATGACGTTTTGGAGCCTGGAGTTGAAGCTTCCCTGATTTCCATATCCAGTTTGCTCAGTTTTGAATTTTCTGCCAGCTCTGCCAACTTACACAGAATTTCTCAAACTCGGATTTAATCTGTAGTAAACAAGGATCTGGTTTTTGTATTTTATGGAGATCAATTGATGGTAGGGAATTGAGAATAACCCCACCATCTCTTCTGTAACCCCACCTGGCTTCTGTTGCTTTGGTATCTTCTGCATCTTCTTGACTTGCCAATCTGGGTATGTTAAGGATAAAGCGGGCAATCTCTGTGGTGTCTTTTAAATTCTCACTGGGAAGTTGGTTCTTTTAGCTGGGGCCTGCAATGGTCTTCAGAGATTTGAGGTAAAAGAAGAACAAATAAAGTGTGACCCTGTGCTGTGATTCTGATAGAGCTGCAGACACTGACAGAAGAAAAGGTGCTAGTTTAATCAGCCATGTAAATGGAGCACAGAAGTGCCGGCCCAGACACAACACTGCTAATCACTGATTTGTGGCAGTCCTTGAATATCTGCCCGTCCCAGAGGAGGATGCTTTACTGATGGGGACCTAGTAGTGTGCGTGACATGCTTCTACTGTGTTACCTCATGACACTTTAGTGGTATGTCTGTTTTTCCTGGATACCTGTAAACATGAATAGCCAGATGCCTAATTGGCATCTCAACTCTTAGTCTTGTCTGTCTGTGGCCACTTGTCTGATGAAACCTGTGATGAAAGAGATATAAAATGCAGGAAAGCAGGTGGGCCTACTTGGGCATGTGACTGCCCTCAGTTTAATGGGAGATGCGTTGCAATAGTCTCTGCTTTGGAGAAGGAAGAATCTGGGAAAGCTTGCAGACAGTAAAACTTACCTGTAAGCTTCACCCTCATCACCTTCTGTTCAGTATTCTGCCACTGCCTCCTTCCTCTTGCTGCTCTAGAATCTGCCAGGGAGACACAGAAGGTGTACCTGCCACTTAAGTTTTGTCCTGGCTTTGTTGTATGCATGTCTGAGAAGGGAACCCTGGACCTCAGCCACCATGCCAGGGTTCAGAAACTCCTGATCTATGCATCTGTTGTTGGATGGAAATTTACTCTGCTCTGTCTTTGATAATTTGGGTCAGCACTAATACAATGTCCATGCTGTGGTAAATGCTCAATAAATATTCTTAAACTAGCTGACTAATACAACACTTCTCCAGATAGACTAAAAAAAAATAATTATTAACTAAGTATGGGTTTAACTAGCTCTACTTATGCTTCAAGTATTGATGAGCAGATGATCATGAGATCAGAAACAACAAAATCAAATAGTTTGGTGAGACTTGGGGCAACCATTAAGAAGCAGACTTGAAAAGGCAAAAAGAGCATGTGCTTATACATTTTTTATTGTTTGATAGCTTCATTTTTCATGGGCTTAGGTTTGTGGGCTTTTTGGAATGACTTTGTTAATTTGTTTGAAAAGGTTGAAAATAAACATGCAAAAAAAAGTAGAATAGTATATTGAACCTTCATATTCTATCATCCAAGTAGAACAGTTGTCAAGATTTTGTCAAGCTTGCTTCATACGTCCCTTTTTTCTATTTTTTCTGTGATTTTGACTTCTAGTCCTTATATCTTTATGTCATTTTACTATATACCTAGTATATATTATTAAAAATATAGATTTTTCTTATATAACTGTATTGTCATTATGATAAAATTGATGATAATTTGTTGATTATGCTATTCAATTTTCTCAGATTATTTACAAAATATCTTTGATTGTTAGTTTGTTCTAATCAGGGTCCAAAACAGTTTTTTAGGCCTTTATAAATGTGGTTATTAGCTCTTTGATGAGCCTTAGAATTATTAATGATAGGGAGACCCCTCTGTGGGGTCAGGAGTTCTGGGTTTTAATCCTAGAGCTTTAGTAGTTTAGAGCATACAACCCAGTAATCCCAGATTTCCCCATTACCAGGTAAGTAGCCTTGGGTATATAACTTAACCTTTCTGGGTGTCAGTATCTCTGTTGAGTAGAGATAATAATCATACTTACTTCATAGTGTTGGTAGGAGTTTTAAATGAGCAGTGTTGGTAAAGCTATTAGTGCCTGACATGTATTCCACTAGCTGCCTAAGTCCCCTTGGACTGTCACATGATGGCTTTTAACCTCAGGGTTCCTCCCATATGAAGTATGGAGTTGTATTAGATATTTTCTGGATTCCTTTATCCCACCAACAGCCTTCGATTCTAAGTTGCTTTTATAAGCATAGTAGAAGTACTACTAGTAATATTTCTAAGTGTAGAAAAAATAATTTATGGTTTTTAGTGATGAAAGAAGAATCCTCACAATTTCGGAATTAGCTTTCTGTGATTTAGAATAGTCAGGAGGGCAGCATATTCAAAATGTTTTCTTTAGGCTCAGAAGAAAAGCTGGAACTCCCTGAGCAGGGTAGAGTTGTGATTGCTTGTGGAACTCCTGGAGGAGTTTTCTTAAAGATGGCATCATAATGGCCTACATCTAAGAGGATATACTACCTAAGGCCTAAAAATCATCCTTTCTCTGAAAGATTTGTGCATTGCAATCCATCCCTTTGCGTGGGTTTGGCGTGTTGCATTAAGATATTAACGTACAAGTCATCTGGCTGCCCAGCTTCCTTACTGATCTTATCTCAGTATGTTCAGCTTCAGACTCTTCTTCTACATCAGGCCCTTGCCAGTGATACTATTCCACACCCCTTTGAGCTCCAGCAGGGCAAATGAAATGAAACCAAGTCAGGTCATCGCCACGTTTTTCTGTGTTACTGGAGGAGGGCAGACGGCAGGTATGGGATGGCAGTGTCCTCGTGTCTGCTTGGGGCCTCCCTTACCCACTTCATTCGGTCAACTCAAGATTCCTGTGTTATCTGAGGTAATGTGAGACCCCAGTGGTGGTGTTCTTTGAAATCTTCAGGTAAGATAAAACCTCATTTTGGCTGTAATTTTAAATCAGATATATTAGTAAGTGGACAACTGAACTGGCCTGAGCCTCACCTTGCTGTCGTTTTTCACCCTCTGGGGAAGCTCGAAGAAGCTGAAATGTCCCAGAATACATGAAGCAGGGCAGAGGCCCAGCTCCAACTATAATCAACAACAGGTTTGATTTCTTTGGTTTCCAGTCTGTTTGACTACTAGGAGTCAGAGGGAGATGAGCAGTGCCTTAAATTTGAATAGGGAGGGAAGGAATTGTGCAATCTTTGTCTGAATTTACTGAGGGCCTGTTTTGGGTTAGGACTCTGTGTGGGGGGTTGAGAATGTGATGTCTGTGTCAGAGCATAACCTTGCCCATCGAGTGTTTATGATCTAAGCAGGTGGACAGGTCAGTTATCTACAGAAAGGTGGACAACAGTGCAAAGGGACACCAGGGAAATAGTCAAATGTGTGGTTCAGATAAGAGAGGAACAGAGGAAGATGAAGTCACAGAGGACTGGTGTACTTGGGGGAGGGTGTATGAGGAATTGAACTGGAAGATACAGACATAATAAGGCAGGATATTTTTTTCTTTTTTTCCTGGAAAATAATAAGAAAATGAGCAAATACTTAGAATGCCCAGGCAGGCCAAGAAGGAACAGAGCATTTTGGGCAAAGAAAAACAAACTTTTGGAGGAAGAGAGAGAAGTTTTCAGAAACACAGTTGCCAAGTTTGTGAATAGTTTCAATGACTGTCTGAGAATAGGGATTTTTTTTTCCTTTGTATTTTTGAAACCTCTTTCAGGAAAGCAGTGCAAACCAGCCAATGCATGTATGCATCTTAGAGAGAGCTTCCCTACATGTAATCCTGAGAGTAAATAATGTGACAGTTTTGTGTCATGTAGGCCAAAGTAATGGGAAGAAAGGTCTGTGACATGGAAGAGAAAATCCAGGAATAGGCCTCTGTGTGTATAAGCATTTAGGTTTTTGGGTGAATAGCAGTCAGACATGGTGGGTGTGGCATTTAGTAAATGGTGTTATAAAAATAATATTGGAGCCCCACCTTATAGCACATACTGAAGTAGGTTACACCTAAATGTAAGAGTTGTGTGTAAAATAAAGAAACTGTATAAAACATGAGTGAATAACCACGTAAGGGTGGAGAGGGATTTTTAAAGCATGAAAGGACAGGAAGAAACCAGTTTGGCCTGGGATTCTGGAGGTGAGTCTCAACTTTGCCACTGATGAGCTGAGAACTTTAAGCAACTTGCTTTACCTGTACCTCAGTTTGCTTATCTGAGAAGTGGGATTATTAGGCCTTATTATCTTAGTGTTTTAAAAAATAAAGATTAAATAAGATAGTGCATGTAAAGTACTTAATCGTGAGTGCTTAACAATACAAGCTTTCATTATGTTAATAAAGGAAGAGATTGATTGTCTTGTCTACATGTAATTGGAGCCAGCATTTATTGAGCATCTGTGATGTCCTAGAATGAGTTTGAGGGCTTTACACACTGAGAGTAAGTCCTCTTAAGGCCATGGCTTTATGTGGAGGGGCTGGTGAACCTGGGTACTGTGACTTCACACCCAGAGCTTCTAGTTATTCTGCCTGTAGCTTTCCCTGGTAATCTAAACCTCTCTGTTTGTGTGTAACAAATACCGTATAGTACAGTTAAAAGTCAGACAGTAAGCTTAGAAACAATATTTGCCCTCCAGTTATTTATCTGTAGATACATCTTAGTGTTAAGTTAAAAAAAATTTAAGAAGTCTTAACAGATTGATTTAAAAGAGAAAAGCGGCTCGGCGCCTGTGGCTCAAGTGGCTAAGGTGCCAGCCACATACACCTAAGGTGGCGGGTTCGAATCCAGCCCAGGCCTGCCAAACAACAGTGATGGCTGCAACCAAAAAAAAAAAAAAAATGGCCAGGCGTTGTGGTGGGTGCCTGTAGTCCCAGCTACTTGGGAGGCTCAGGCA
>NW_003852429.1:8434871-8442037 GCF_000181295.1 Otolemur garnettii | reverse complement strand
AAAAAAAAAAAGAAAAATAATGACTTGAGACAATTCTTACATTACAGAGTTGGAAGGGGGTAGGGGCTTGTGGTTAGGTGCAGGGGCTTTAGACTCGGCTGCTTGTTTTCATTAACCCCTTTGCTACTAACCAGTGTATGTTCTTGGGCAAGATGCTAAACCTTTTAGGCTCAGTTTTTCCTGTCTGAAAAATGGGGGTGCTAATAATACCTACTGATAGGATTATGTGAGGATTAAATAAGTGAATTCTTACAAAGCTCCTGGAGATATGTAAGATATGGAGCACTGTCTGACATATGGTGAGCACTCAGTAAATGGGACTGGTTAAAATGACTATTATGGGGACTAAAACCAGCCTTCAAAATGAAAAATGCAGTATGAACCAAATTATGTTTTTATGTTTTTGGAAAGTATATATGTAGAAACAAAGACTGGGAAAGAAGGATGTAAATAAAAAGACTGTTTAGCCACAATGTCTCATTAGGTATATTCATTCCAAAGATGCTCAAAGACTGAAAAAAGAAGTGTGATTTTGGACATAAGCCATCATGTACAGTATAGAATGTAGATTTGGTAAGAATGTAGTTTTAAACGTGTACTTGTGTTAAAATCATTTTTCTTTAGCATAAATCTGTCATGCACATCAGTTGACTGGCCATCTGCATGATGTGTCTGTGTTTAGCCTTTGACCTAAACCAGAATGCAGAATGATAACAGTTCTTATCTCTGGTTATGTGATTGTGGGAAGTTCAATTTTTTTCAATTCTCTGTCCTTTCCAGAATTCAGTAGTTGACATGTATTATTTTTGTTATTTTGAAAAAGGTTGACAGGAGAAACGTTTTTGAGAATGTGCTGTGCACAGATTCTGTCACATACAGCATTTCATGAAGTCCTCTGAGCAAGGGCAGTTACTGTGAGGAGATCGTTACTTTTATTTCTGTTGTGTATTTGAGCACTTGGACTTTACAGATCAAGTGGTGGAGAGAGGAGGGGCTAGGAGTTTGTTCCTTAAGTTCTACATCTATGAATCTTAAGTTGTCACTTTTCATTCCAAACTAGACTGCCCTTTTTTGCACTCTTGCTTTCTTTAGTGAGGAACATCATTTCATCATCTCCAGCTTTGAAATCTCTGATTCTTCTTGTCTCTTCTCTTCCTCTCCCTTTGCCTTCCTCATTCAAGCACCACTACATCCCTGGCACCTGTTAAGTCCTGATTCAGCCATTATGGCCTAAGGGCTCCCAGATCTCTGTGGCTTCAAACAGAAAGGGTTATTTCTGTTTGAAATAATTGCACATTGCCTCTTCATTGCGTCTGGGTTGGGAGTGTGGGTTCCACGTTGTCCTGGGACCTGTGTTGATGGGACGGTCACTATTTTGAAGGTGGCAGGTCCTTGTGGCTAAAGCAAGTCATATAGTTGCACCTAATTCCAAAAGTTACAATGACATCCTCCTGTTACTCACTGGCTGGGCTTTTAGGTCTTTATATATGCAGCCTTTCTCATCCTCAGGATCTAGACAGAAACTATTACCTCTGTCTAGGATAATAATGACTCCCTCCACACACACACACACAACCCTTTCAGCTGCCAGGCCACTCCCCTAGATCTTTGGACTTGCACTCACACATCCTGGCCGATCCACCCAAACTAAAATGTGCCTCACCTCTTTCCTTTTTCCACTTATCACAATTTATGTTTATTTTTGTGTACATTTGTTTAATGTCTGTTTTCTGCACTGGACTGTCAGTTCGTTGTAGTTTCCCTGGTGCTAGGCACATAATGTGGGCTCAGTGAATATACTTGGGGCATATGAATAAATCCTGAAAGCTGTATACCTGACAGGTCGCATTTTTTCTTCCTTTTTAGATTCCGTGTTTCCTCTAATTTCTCTTTTGTACCCATTTCTATTAATTTCAGTTTATCTCCTACTGCCATATTAATTTTCCTAATGTACAGGTCCCCTTATATATGTATCATTAATTTCTCATTGTCTTCTATGATAAATCCATTGATATTCCCTCATAGAAGAATGTATCACTTTGAGGCTGGTCCTGTGTTTGTTTTAGTTTAGAAAAATCTGGTGAGGTTGTTAGTCAGTAAATTTATCTGATCTTTGTATATTATTTTAATGCAGCCACATATTTTGGTACAAAGTGAGATTAATTTGCTTTTTTAGGACCATTTGTTTTCTCCAACTCTGTGGTGTATAAAAGAACACACCCATCTAACTCTTGTACTAGGTATTCAATAACTTATTTGAAAACAAAATGAAACAAAAATACAACTAATCAAAAAATCACTGAAAGTGCTCGTCATTCATTGAAGAATGAGTTTTGCAAACCATCAAGAAGCATGTGGATTGTGAAGGTATTTCTGTTTCTTTTACACCTTTATTTTCTGTTTCTGTTTTGATTCCTTACTGGTGAATAGGTATCAAGGAGGCTTCTTGTGTGACTAGAACTTCGTTTGAATTTTCCTGCCCCCTTTCTTTGAGGTTGGCAGGGATAAATAAAGTTCAGATAGTGTTTGGGTGTAGCCACATTGCAAGGTAGGCTGGGTTAGGGCCTGTAATAACTTTCCTCATTTACTGAGTATTAACCTGAAAGTGAATCTGAAATTAGATGGTCGTGAACTACTCAGAGTCTACTGAGTCAGTAAAGTTTATTCTAAAACTCCTATGGACTTAGTTTGAGATTCACATACTCTGTTTTCATACCTTTTTTTCTTAGCAGAAAGTATACTAAGCAATATATTAAAGAAAAAAGTATTAGAGAAATATCTGAGTGAAGATGTTTACCATCTAAACATCTACGTTATCCTAAATAGCTAAATTGAAAAAAAGGATTATAAATTGTACTGTTAACCTGTGAACAACGTGGGTTTAAGCTGTTATAGGTCCACTTATACACAGATGTATTGGGAACTGTTTTTGAGATTTGTGACTATTTCAGAAAACTTACAAATGAACTCAATAGCTTAGTAATATCAAAAAAATTAAGGAAAAGGCATATGAATGCATAAAATATGTGTAGATTCTAGTCTGTTTTTTATCATTTACTGTTATAAAATATACTCAATCTATTATAAAAAGTTAAAATTCATCAAAACTTACGTGCACAAATACAGTCGATACATGGCACCATTCACAGTCAAGAGACACATAACATAAAGATGCAGTGTTAATCATAACTGCTTAAAATTAACAGTTGCAGATACTACTGTAGTCATGTCATAGCCACCTTCTGTTGCTATTGTGGTAACTCAAGTGTTGTAAGAATCCATGTAAATGCCACATGATGCTAACCTTTTTCCTCCTGAGCAGTTCATTTTTCCAGTGTTAACCTAAAAGGAAGAAGCTGAGGCAAAATGAATTGTTAAGTCGATTGTTTATTTGGGCCACGCTTTAGGAGAGAGGAGAGACACAGGTTGCTCTGAATATACACTATGATGGATTTTTAAGAAAAAGCAGAGGCAGATCCTGAGTTGTTTACCAAGAATTTATATCAAAATAACACGAACTATTGATTGGCTATCCCTTGGTCTTGGTATCACAAATTCCATGAATATGAAGATAATGGGTGAGGAAACCAGTCAGGAACAAAATGCCTTTAAACAGTTTCCCTCCCCTGTATGAGTTTGGAGGAGGCACGTTAACTGTAGTCTCTCACTTGTCATTTTGAGATAAATAAATCCAGTTTAAGGACCATTGTAAAAAAAGAAAAGGAAATTCATGATGCTTTCCCTTCAGCTGTGTGAAGTGCAGGTGTGAAAACCTAGCACTTTTTACAAAATACTTTTTAATCTTGTAGCCTTATAGCTCATGTCTGTAATCCTAGCACTCTGGGAGGCCATGGTGGGTGGATTGCCTGAGCTCATAAGTTCAAGATCAGCCTGAGCCAGAGTGAGACCTTGCCTCTAAAAATAGTGGGGCGTTGTGGTGGGCGCCTATGAACTTGGGCTGCTTGGCTTAGAGGTCTCAGGCTTAACGACTCTCGCAGTGTGGACTTTAGTAGTAGGGAGGTGGTCTTCTTGAAACACATGTCTGGGAAGTTAGTGGTGTATTACAGTTTGTGCACGTGGCATGGAAAGCTTAAAAGTTGTCAGAGGGCATCAAAACATGGCTGTTGGAGGTGGCAGCTCACACTGGTGTTGCAGGAAACCCTTGGGCCACTGTTTGGCCAGGCTGCCCCAGAGCCCTGGACCTTGGCTCTTAAACTTTCTCGAGCCACTTAAACTTTCTGAGCTTCATTTTCTTACCTGTTGAATGGGGAAAACATGCTTCACTCAGCTCATTGGTGGGAGGAATTATTAGAATATGAACAACAGGGTGGCACTTGTGGCTCAGTGAGTAGGGCGTCAACCCCAAGTACTGAGGGTAGAGAGTTCAAACCCGGCCCTGGCCAAACTGCAACAAAAAAATAGCTGGGCATTGTGGCGGGCTGTGTAGTCCCAGCTATCTGGAAGGCTGAGGCAAGAGAATTGCTTGAGCCCAAGAGTTAGAGTTTGTTGTGAGCTATGATGTCACAGCACTCTACTGAGGGGGATAACGTAAGACTCTGTCTCAAAGAAAACAAAAAAAAAAAAAAAGAAAAATGCAGCCTTTATGTAGGTGCAGGAATGCTATAAGAAAAGTATCCCTATAGATTTTCATGTGATTTAAGAAAAGTGAAGTCATTATATGACAAAGCAAAAGGCAAGTGGAGGATCTAAAGCTGGAGAATCTAAAGCCAGCAAAGGATGGTTTGATTGCCAATATGTCAATTTTATAAAAATTTCAAGATAACAGGAGAAACAGATTCTGCTGACCAAGAATTTCCAGATACCATTAAAAAAATCATTGAGATTAATGTACACTGCTATGATTTAATTAAAAAAAAAGAAAAGAAAATTATTGAGGCAAAAGAATATCTGTTTTTAATACAGATGAAAGTTCTTAGTCCTGGTAAAAAATGGCACAAAGGACATTTACTAGTAAGGATGAGAAGTGAGTGCCAGAATTTAAGGCAGGAAGGGATATGTGAACTCGGCTGTTTGTGCAAATGCAGTTGGATTTATGGCCAGGATTGCCCTTGTCTATAAAGCTGCTAACCCCTAAGCTGTGAAGTCTTGGACAATGAGAACCCTTTTTCTGGATTGGTTTGCCAGTAAAGGACTACCTTTTAAAGTTCTTTTGACATTGGACAATGCTCTCTCACCAGACAGAACATAAGTTCAACACTAAAGGCACTGATGTGGTCTGTTTGCCCCCAAACACAGTGTCCTACTGAAGTCTTTAGATGTGAGGGCCATGAGGACCTTTAAGGCTCCTTGAACATGATCCTCTGTGAAAAGGATTGTCAGTGCTATGGAAGGGAGCCCAAATACAACATCATGAAAGTCTGGAAGGAGAACACCATTGAAGATGCCATCATTGTTACAGAAAAAGCTGTGAAAGTTATTAAGCCTGAAACAAGAAATTCCTGTTAGAGAAATCTGACCAGATATTGGGCATGACTTCACAGGATTTATGATAGCCAGTTGAGGAAATCATGAAAGTGATTGTGAATATTGCAAAAGAGGTGGAGGGTGATGGGTTTCAAGATATGGATCTTGGGGAAATTTAAGATCTAACAGATACCACTCCAGAGGAATTAACAGAAGATGACTTGATGGAGCTGAGTGCTTCTGAACCGGTGTCAGACCATGAGGAAGATCTAAAACAGTGGTTCTCAACCTTCCTAATGCCACGACCCTTTAATACTTCATGTTGTGGGGACCCCCAACTATAAAATTATTTTCGTGGCTACTTCACAAGTGTAATTTTGCTACTGTTATGAATTGTAATACAAATATCTGATATACAGGATGTATTTAGGCAACCCCTGTGAAAGGGCCGTACAATGCCCAAAGGGATTGCGACCCACAGGTTGAGAATCACTGATCTAGAAGCAGCAGCACCAGCAAACAGATTGATGTTAGACAGTCAGGGGAAGGGTTCCAGCTATTCGAGACTGAATTTGACATTTTTAATTGTCGGGCCCCGGGACTGGCCAGGTCTCCCACCCCAGCTTATGAAACTGTCTGGACATGGACCTCTGTGTTACCTTGCTTGGGATCAACTCTCCTTAGGTTGAATAGCTATTCATCTTATCAGAAGGGAGAGAGAGAGAGACAAACAGTCTTTGGGGGAGAGAAACAGTCTTAGTAGAAGAACGAATTTTAGCAGTCTTCTTAGAGCAGGAGGAGCGAAAGAGTCAGAGTGAGCGAGTCCATGAAAGAATAAATGACCCCAGACTAACCGCTCCTGCAGCTACTTATAGATGTGATCCCATGGCTGTTTGCACCACAGATGTGGAGACTGCCAGGCACTGACATTCTCATCTTGTGTGCTCTCATGTTAACCAGAGCCAAATCCCTTCCCCATGCCCTTATCACCAAGGTGTCATATTACCAAGCTGTTATATCACAGGTGTTTCTTATATTTACAGAGTGTTCTGAGCTTAACTCTCGCTTCTCCTTCCCTTGAGTTAAATGGTCTTCTACATTTAATGAGAGCATGGACCCCTCTGTAATCTGGGCACTGAAACTAAACCAAATGGTGGAAGAAGATTGGTGTTGTATAAAAACGTTTGTAGAGAAATGAAAAAGCAAAACAGACAGAAATGACAATATATTTCCACAGAGTTCCCTCTCCTGCCCTTCTTCCCTTTTTTCTCTTCCACCTCTTCTGCTTTGTCACCCATAGACAGGAAGACCAACCTATCCTTGTCCCTTTCCTCCTCAGCCTACTCAGTGTGAACATGAGGATGAAGACCTTTATGATGACCCACATCCACTTAATGAATAGTAAACACTATTTTTTCTTCCTTACTCTTTTTTTCCTTTTGTTTTCTTTTTTATTTTTTTGAGACAGGGTCTCCCTCTGTTGCCTGGAGCTAGAGTGTAGTGGTGTCATCACAGCTCAGTACAACCTTAAACTCCTGAGTGGTTGGGACAACAGACTTGTGTGACTATGTTTGGCTAATTTTTCTATTTTTGGTAGAGATGGGTCTCGCTCTTGTTCAGGCTGGTCTTCAACTCCTGGCCGCAAGTGATCATCTCAGCTCAGCCTCCCAAAGTGCTAGGATTATAGGTGTGAGCCACTGTACCTGGCCTCTTTCTTATTCTTTTCTTTTTTTTTTTTTTTT
>NW_003852429.1:8418365-8434254 GCF_000181295.1 Otolemur garnettii | reverse complement strand
GGATTCGAATCCACCACCTTAGGTGTATGTGGCTGGCACCTTAGCCACTTGAGCCACAGGTGCTGCGCCAGTAGTTAAGTTTTTAGGAGCCAAGAGTTATTTTTGACTGTACCATATTGGTGTCCATAACTCCCATATTGTTTAAGGGTTAACTGTATATACAGAATAACTATTTAAAAAGGGATAAACAATGTTTTGTTCATAAACAAGTTTTCTGGTCTTATGCTAATGTAAACCATTCTCTTGTTTCAGGAATAAGTTAACTATAAGATGTTTATTCCCTCAATTCTAGTCTGTTACTGGGGGATTGCTCTTGCTTGGATGGCAGGAGGATACAGTGTATAAGAACTTGGGCTCAGGAGGCTCCTGTCCCAGCTCTTCATTTCTTAATTCTGCTTTCTCAGTTTCTTGATCCATAGAGTGGATGTCTTAATAACACTATCCCATTGGCCTGTGTAATTAAGCAAGCAGTTGCATATAAAGCACTTCTAATAAGGCCTGCCTGGTGCAGTAATATCCTCTAAGTGCAAGCTGTTGTTACATGTGAGGGCACACTAAAGGGATATCATATAGCCCTTAAAAGTGCTGCTTATAGAGAATTTATAACCTGGGAAAATTACAGTATTGAATAAAAAGAAGCAGTATACAGAAATAAGTGTGGTCATACTGTGTAAAAATAACTCGTGTAAAAAATATTGGAAAGAGATATATGAAAAGCTAAGATCATGAGTTTTTCTTTATATATTCTGGTATTTTCCATTTTTACTTTCTTAAGTGAACAGATAGGTACTCTATTAAGAAAAAGCAAATACAGTGAACATAGGAAGGAAAGTTTGGTGCTGCATATAAGATACGCAAATCGCCATTCTTGTTGCTACGCTTATATGTCTTAGTGCTTGTACAATGTACATCAGGATGTGAAGTACACTTGACTGCAGTGAGGGTACACACATGCATTTGAAAGCAAAGATACTGTCCACCAGTTAAGAGCTAGGAGTTAAATGTTCATAGGGGCTGGAGGCCCATGTGAGACAATGAAGCTTTGTGTTTGTCAGTTTTATAAATTTCTTTAAAAAAGGCTTCCTTCCTTGAGCCTCTGGAAAATCTGGTCTTACAGATGGGAATATAGTTTTTTTATTTTTGTTCTTCATTGAGGCACCAAAGACCAGAGAAATGAAGTGACTTGCTTAAGGTTACCTGACAAAAGGTAACATTTTTCTTGACAGTGGCAGGATTGTCTAAAAGCACCAAAATGTTCTAAGATATAACTTTAAAGTTGGAGTTTTTAAAAACTTTTAAATGGTTAACTTGAATTATTAAACATGCTTTTGGAAAGTACCTTGAATTCTCTGGCTGATAGAAATGTGTGACGTGAAAATGAAATCATACTGTTTTGGAGGTGAAAGTTACATCTAGAGGTCATCTGACCTGGCTTCCTAATTTTACAGATGAGGAAGATGAGGTCCACCATGAGTAAATGAGTTGTCTGTTATTCTGGTTAGTATTAGAGACAAGAATAAAATCTAGTTTACTGATTCTTGGTCCAATGGATTTTCCACTGACCTTAGGAAATAATTGTATTTACTTTGTTTACACTTACATTTCATCACATGTCTTTATAGACCTTTAATCAGATAATAGCAAAATAGGAAACAGCTATTTGCTCTGTGGATTGCCTTCCTGTTTGTATATTTCGTTAGTCCCAGACCAGTTTGTAGGTGAAATTGATATTCATGTTTCCACAGGCCAAGAGGAGTACTGCATTTTTGTTTAAAATGTAGTAGTGTGAAGGGGAGAAAGAAATAAAAAGCAAGAATAGAAAATTAACCTGTAAAATACCTCAGTAGTAACTTATTTAGAAGGAAGAATTATTAAAGTAGTCAAATAATATTATGCAAGGGGTGGAAGATTATAGTTTTTACATGTACTTTGGTTAAAATAAATCATATGGCTTGGGAAAGAACCTTCCAGGGCCTATTAACCTAAAATTTGTTCGTGTAAAATAAACTTTGTTAATCTAGGTCATTTTCCCTTTCAGGCTGATTTGCTGTGGCTAAAATACGTATTCAGCTGTACTGTAAGTGGCAGTTTGGTTCAAATTGTATGATTACAGAAAGAGTTGCATTTCTCAGATTGTTTAGAGGATTTATTTCATCTGTCATTTTGACATATTGCTGTTTTCTTAAGTCGCAGGCAGAGTTCCTATGGTGATAGCAGAGGTGCCATAATATTTATAGTATATTAGATTCATTTATAAACTATTGTACTAGTTAAAATTTACAGGATATTTAATCTCTAAGGTTAACTCTTTCCTTCTCAGGCTTTTACTATGTTTGTTTACTTTGACATTTTTATATTCTTCTAAGAACCTTTTGTTATTAAAAAAAAAGAATCTTTTGTTATGTGTGATGTTGTTTTCTGAGAAGATCAAAAGTAACTGCTGTTATGTGACTTTTTCTTTAAAAAAGGAAGAATATTTATAATTTACTAACTTATTATAGGTGCTTTTTCTGAAAAACCAATTAAAGTATTATGTTTTTAGAGGTACTTTACTAGTTCAGCACTGAAAACTCAGAGGGTCAAAGACTCCTGACAGTGTTGGTTTCCTTTGGAAGAGTTAATATTTTTGGCAACTTGGATAAACACATTGGTGTTGAGATTTCCATAATGTGTAAGAAGTGACATGAGGGAGGAGGGGTCACCAATAGTTAATGAACTCGGGGTAGTCCTTTTTGGTAATTCCATGCATGGGTGTCCAGACTGTGGCCCGTAGGCTACATGTGGATTATGTAAGAACTTTTTTGCCTATCTGTGGTGTTGGATATCATAAAAATTATGCATGGACCTTTCCTTTCGGCTCATCAGCTTTCATTAGTGTTTGTGTCAGAAAAATGGGGTTTTGCCTATAGTACTCTCTCTTTTATGCTCTTGGCCTGGTGCTTTGTGTGATGCCCGCACAGTGGAGAAGACACCGACTAGGCCAAAGTTGATTTACGCTACAGTCTTGATTTCTTTCTGACAAAATCATTTGGAGTCTGGCCTGGTATAGGCCTGGAGTTCTTTCCATCTGTCATGACCTTTGGGAGGAAGGGAGGCAGAGGCCAGAAGGAGCCCGGTCTTCTTCACTCCAGGTTTCCTCTGTGATCTTATTCCACATCAAAGCAAGGAGCATCATACCCTGGAGCCTTATAAGGATTCAGTGTCTTCCTTTAGTCATGTTCTTAGCACATCTTGAGTAATTTTTGAGTTATTAATGGTGATGTTAGCAGAGAAAAATGCTGTGCTAACAGGTTTTTAAACCTCTCATTGTTTTAGTATGCAGTAGGTCTTAGCTTGTCATTCATCATTGATTTACTCAAGAAACACTAAAGGATTAACAGTTTGGTTAAGACACTGCCCTTGTCCTTAAGGAGCCCTGGGGTTTAGAGAGACGTAGAGGAACACAGATGGAACTAAAAGAGCTTTGGTGTTGGTATCCTCTTTGGGAATTCTCTGCCTCTTGGCTATTTTGCAGCCTGAAAGAAGGGAGGTTGTGCCCAGTGCAGATGGAGTTCATAGGAAGGTGCTGAGATTGAAGTCAGCTTTCTGGGAAGTAGTAACATATCACCACCTCCATATCAATGCTCTGTTGACATGAGATCCAGAAACCTAAAGCTTGGTGTGAATCTTACTTGTGAGAGTAGTTAGTATAGAATATTTCTCTTGTAAAGATACTGGGTAAGGGCAGAGCAAACTGCCATCAGTGACAAATGTGCAGTGAGAATTGTGAGTCAGGGCTCCCAGGAACAGGCAAGATAGGAGGAGAGGGTTTTTATGGTAATACAGCTATTAATATCCTGAGGAGTCCTAAAATTAATATTTGCTTTGCTATACTCAGGTAATTTCCTTTTATGCTCACTAGGGAAAACAGGGCATTTAAGAGATTTATTTATTTATTTTTGGAGACAGAGTCTTACTATGCCACCCTCGATAGAGTGCCATGGTGTTACAGCTCACAGCAACCTCAAACTCTTGGGCTCAAGCGGTTCTCTTGCCTCAGCCTCTCAAGTCACTGGGACTACAGCTGCCTGCCACAAGGCTCGGCTATTTTTTGTTGCCTTGGTGTCATTGTTGCTTAACTGGTGCAGGCCAGGCTTGAACCTGCCATCTTTGTTGTATGTGGCTGGCGCCGTAACCACTGGGCTATGGGCGCTAAGCCAAGAGATTTATTTTTCTTGGCCTCTAGAAAATGTTCTTTAGGTGCAGAGATCCCCCACATATGCAGGAATTTGGGTCTTGATTATGATTGACCCCTATGTTCAAGCTGTTAAATAATATAGTATTATATTAACATACTGTGTTTATGTTAAGTAATATAATAGTATATTGTTATAGTTTGTTGTATCATAGTTGAAGATACTTCTGCCTGTTTTCTTTAGAAATTTAAAATGAAACCAGTTTATGGGGAACTCCAGATTAAAAATAATCTGAATTGATTATGAGAACTGGGCATGAAAAGAGAATTCAGTGTTTCATGCAAAATCCTTAGTGACTTTAACCTCTATAGAGTACAGATTTGCATATGTTGTTTGGGTTTTAGTGATTGTAAAAGATACTAAACACTTAGCTGGGGGCTTTTGGAAGCAAGGTGAAGTCCTGCCTATTGCAGTGGGGCTAATGATGGTTAGTGGTGAAAGTACTGGCCAGTATTTCTAGAAAAGTACCACCTTTTGAGTGCTAAGAAAAACTTTCTTTCTTTCTTTATTTTTAGATATTTATTTTTATTATTTTTTACACATAGATGTGTTTATTAGGTTTCCACTTTCTGCCTTTGCAAAAATAAAAAGGCTTGAAATTTAATAACAATAACAATGTTTAAGATAAGGACTAGAAACAAAAACCTCATAAAGAATGAATGAAGATAAATACATTCAGAAAAGAAATCAGATGATTGCTGCATCGAAATATTAAGCAATAATAATAATGCAAAGAAAGTAGTATTCACATTGTCATATAAGAGTATGTTGGTTATAGAATGCTTTGACTCTGAAGTTCAGTATGGATTCATCAGTTAATTTCTTATTTTTTTTGCCAAAGTCTCAAAAAATAGACAACTAATATTTATAAATAAAAGTAAAAGATAATTTCAAAAAACAGATTATGCCAAATCTTATAGACAATAGAAAAAGAAGAAATAATTCAAAATCATTCTACTTAATCTAGATACGCCTGATATTAAAATTGGAAAAAATATATTATTATAAAGGGGAGATTACAAACATATTTCACTTATAAATGAGGATGCAGTATCCTAAACAACATATTAACAAGTTGAATTAAAAATTAATGTTTAAGTAATGTACTTTGGTCAAAATTAAATCTAACTTATGGGAGAATTAGTCACTATTTTCTTTTCTTTCTTTTTTTTCCCTTCTTTTCCTTTTCCTCACCCCCTCCCTCCTTCTCTGTCTGGTCTCCCCTTCCCCCATTCCCCACCATGTCATTAATTGTCATTAACTGTCTTCATATCAAAGTTGAATACATAGGATTCATACTTCTCCATTCCTGTGATGCTTTACTAGGAATAATGTGTTCCACCCTCTTTTTTTGGGACAGATTCTTACTGTGTTGCCTGGCCTAGAGTGCTGTGGTCTTAGCCTAGCTCAACTGCAAACTCCTAGGCTCAAGCGATCCTCTTGCTTCAGCCTCCCAAGTAGCTGGGACTACAGGCACCCACTAGTTTTTCTATTTTTAGTAAAGATGGGATCTTGCTCTTGCTCAGGCTGGTCTCAAACTCCTGAGCTCAAGCATTCTACCTTCCTCAGTCTCCCTAGATTGCAAGGATTACGGACGTGAGCCACCATGCCCAGCCCAAGTAATATCCTTATTCATAAAATAGGTTCTTAAGTAAAGATGCACATACTTGTTTTTTGCTTAGTTCTTTGCGAGCTTGATTTTTGTTCAGTTCTTTTTTATTTTATTTAATTAATTTTTTTTTAGAGACAGAGTCTCACTTTGTTGCCCTTGGTAGAGTGTGGTGGCATCACAGCTCACAGCAACCTCCAGCTCCTAGGCTTAGGCGATAACTTTGCCTCAGCCTCCCGAGTAGCTGGGACTACAGGTGCCCACCACAACCCCCCGCTATTTTTTGTTGCAGTTTGGCTGGGGCTGGGTTTGAACCCGCCACCCTTGCTATATGGGGCTGGCGCCCTACTTACTGAGCCACAGGCGCTGCCCTATTTTATTTTTTTTGAGACAGAGTCTCACTATGTTACCCTTGGTAGAGTGCCATGGGTCATAGCTCACAGCAACTTCAAATTTGGAGGCTTAAGTTGTTCTCTTGCCTCAGCCTCCCAAGTAGCTGGGACTATAGGTGCCTGCCACAAGGCCTGGCTATTTTTTTGTTGCAATTGTTTAGTTGGCCCGGGTCAGGTTTGAACCTGCCACCCTTGGTGTATGTGGCTGGTGCTTTAACCACCATAGTACAGGCCCCAGGCCTATCTTTTTTATTTTGAATTTTTTTTGTCATTCAGGATATGCAAGTATCATGTTAATAACCTCCTGGGTAATGATCAAGTATTTGATTGGCAAACAAATAAGCATGCACATAGATTTTATAGATGCTTCAAAACTATTTCCTACATGTGTCTGAAGAGATAGATTTTTAATTTCACACAGCATTAATTAAGTGAACACATTTGTTGAGTCCCTACAATGTAACAAGCCCTGTGCCAGGTGCCTCAGGGAATCAGAACAAGTAAGATCTTGTCCTACCTTGCTGATGGATTAGAGAAGATTGCAAGAAAAGCTCTGTACCCGTCTACGTAAAGCAGTGGTTCTCAACCTTCCTAATGCTGTGGCCCTTTAATACAGTTCCTGTGGGTCATGACCCACAGGTTGAGAACCGCTGATGTAGAGGATTGTATCACTGGAGAGTTAGAAGCAAAGCCTGAAAGAGGCCTGAAAAAGCTTAATGATGGACATGGCATTTAGAGCTGAAAATAGATGTGAGAGATGAAAATTATTCTAGATAGAGGGACCTGTCCTGTGGGAGTAAAGGCCTTGAGGAATGAGATCATGGAGTGAATTTGGGGAATAGTGAGTCGTTAAGTCTGGTGAAATGTAGGCAGAGTTAGGAGTACACAGGTCAGGTCACGCAACGAGTGGAAGGGTGGACAGAAGCCAGGGTGTAGAGTGTTGACTGTGTTCTTCGTTATGGGTGTCTGAGTCGGAGGGCCCCATATCAGAGCTTTTGCTGTGTGAATGCTGTGACTGTGAGCTTAGTGGCCTAGACACAGATGGCGGCAGACTGGAGGTTTATACATTGCTTAGGCGACTTTTGCCATAATTTAGGTAAGAGCCAATGAGGAGAGCATGAAGTAATGTGTAAGTCATACGTAAGAAGTATTTTGGGATCAAGTTGATGGGTATTTGAACCTGCGTAGTGTTAGGGCTCTAACCTGATTAGGGTGTATATGTATTCAATGAATATTTATTAAAAATCTTCCCTCCTACCCCCTGCTAGCACATTGAGCTTGAAGCTCACTGGCTAGGTGAGGCTGGGAAGCAGGAGGCATTTGATGGAGCCTTAGGTTTCAGCCATGGGTGATGGAGACTAGGAAGGTGGGGATGCAGATATCTGAGAATACCCACTTCTGTTACATAGGCCATGAGGAGAGTGTAGAATTTATCTGGTCTTGTGCTTCCAGATTCTTTCAGATAAACTGTTGCAGACAGATGAGAATCTCATCTCCTCTTATAAAACACCAGCAGAGAAAGGGATTAGCAGTGAGCTATTAGAGGCCTTCATTTTTTAGAGAGTGTTTAGGGTAGCTTTAAAAACCATTCACCTAGTCCTCTTTAAAATAACTGTGTTGTAATCAGTTTGCGCTTAACCATGGAGCTCTGACCAGCTGCCTTCTGCACCACTGTGTCTTCCAAGCTGACCTGTTCACTTCATGCCGGTTTTCTGGAATGTCCTTTCCACATTCTCCTTTAAAGGCAAAAATGAAGGAAGCCTTTAAAAATGGTAGGCTCAGAAACAATTATTTAGAGACAAGATATGTAGCTAGGTGATTTATTTTGTTACCCTTTTTTGTGCATGTTTCTATAGATTACTTGTTCTAACTAAGAGAGAATAAATGTGCAACAGGACCCAGTTCATTTTTGGATACGAACGTCGTAACATTTCCAAATACCAGCTAAGTCACTGTGTGGATTGATAAATTATAGATGGAAAAGTGTTCTCAGTTTTCCTCCTCTTGGATTTCTTTGCTTCAGATGATTATAGTTCTCCCCTCTTTGAAACTCTATCTTCCTTTGATATCCAAATCCTGTTGTTACTACCTGGCTTTTAATCAATTATGTGACAGTGGTTATAATGATAACTGTTACTTATTTGCACCTTTCTCTCTCTCTTTCCCTTTCTGCTTCCTGTTGTGGCCCTGCTTCCTAGGGGAGAGGGTACTTGCTGTCCCTTCACCTTCCAGACAGTTTACTGCCTCCGTGACTCATTCCCTAGTTTTTGCTTATATCCTTGACCAAGACATTTGTGAGGGACAGGAGAAAGCTAGTTGGTGAAAGGAAATGATGAAAGAAAAAGGAGGAAGATAAAGGAAAGTTTGTTTCAAATGGAAGACGATCCTCAGGTCTTAGTAAAAGGCTTGGGAATAGAGAAACATCATAGGAGGTGAGGGCATGAAGGGGTTGAACTCCAGTGCATGTTGTAAGGCAGCGCTACTCCTCATGAGACCTGTGGACAGGGGTTGGTTGGTGAACCGCTCATCACTGACTTATGACAAGATAAGTACAGAAAATGAGAATAAGTGTTCTAAAACAAACTGATACGGTAACTTTAAATCTATTGAATCTAATAAAAAATTATGGCTTACATATTGTTTGTGTTTTTTAAATTTTATTCATTAGTAATGATGATAATTATCTACACATTATAAAAGTATTAATCCCCAGTGGATTAGAGGAAAAAATAGACCTTTATTGTATGCAGTTTGAGAAGGCCTATTGTAGGTTTGTGAAAGGAATGGTTGGAGAATGCTACATTTAAATGGGGTTTAGGCAGCAGGAACCAAGGGGTGCACAGGTTGGGAGGCAGGTGGGTGCTCATCTTAGCATCTGAGATAGAAAGAGCCCTAACACCATGCAGTCTCCTGACTTGGAGGAGGTGCAGTATAGAGGAAAGTGTTCGGACCTCTAGGGATCCACACTTAGGTGGGGCCGATTCCCAGCGTTTGATAGGAGTGTGTTTATTCCCTACCAGGGGGGCCTTCTAGGCTGGGAAGAGGACCCTTGTGGTTTGAGTAGTGGTCATTGTGTTACCACCAGCAGTGTTATTTGGCTCACTAGATGTGAATAGAGTATGACATGTTTATCTTTTATTATTTATTTTTTTAAACAGAGTCTCACCCTGTTACCCCAGGCTGTAAAAGTGCCACGGTGTTAGCCTAGCTCACAGCAATCTCACACTACTAGATCAAAGTGATCCTCTTGCCTCAGCCTCCTGAGTAGCTGGGAAAACAGGCACCTACCTCAATGCCTGGCTAATTTTTTCTATTTTTAGTAGAGAGACAGGCTCTCTTGCTCAGGTTGGTCTTAAACTCATGAGCTAAAGCAATCCTCCTGCCTTGGAACCTCCCAGAATGCTAGGATCATAGACGCCAGCCATGTCTTTTATTTGTCCCCGTTGTTTACTACCTTGACTCTGCCTAGACTTACTGCAGAAGCCTTAGTGTTGTTTCCCCAGCCCTTCTGTAATATTCTGATGTGGATAGCTCTGGTATTTTGAGCCGTCTACCTTCACATAGGCCTTTTCCTAATTCTGTCCCTCATCGGGCGGTGTTCTTTTTCTGTAAAGGATGGTGTCATGATGTATGCCCAACAAAGAGTAACACTGGCATTGCAGACTCTAGGACCCTGGGCCGGCAGCTTCCTAATTCCTTCTCTCTTTTCTGACCAAGAGACAGGATATTAAACCACTGGACTGGCGCAGTTCTCGGCTGTCTGCCAGTGGAATATATGAGGAGGGACTAGACCAGCTTTTGTTGCTCTTGCCTTGTGTGTAGCTTTGGGTGGATTCTAAGGGGATGTTTTTCCTTGCAGGACTTGCCCATTTGGTATTGAGAAAGCAGGAAAGCGAGTTTTCCTGTTACGAGCAGTGAACACAAAGCAGAAAGCAGGCAGCGGATGGTGGTATCCTGTTGGAGAGGGCTCTGCGGACACATGCACTCCATGCTTTCCGTGTCTTTAAGGAAAATGAGATGGGAAGGGGTCAGTCCCTGCAAAGCCACATCCAAATGCTTTTCCTTTTATTTATGGTGCTTAATAAGGAGGTCATAAGTGTATGCTTTGTGATTCATAACTTGTCACACCAGAGATCTATCGTGCCTGACAAATTTTGAAAAATGAAACAGTTTTTTTTGTTGTTATGGTTTCCCATGAGGTCATTCTAAGTTTGCGGGGGGGGGGCCACTGAACTGTAAAAGTACATGTAAACTTTATAGAAGTTTTATTTATTTTTAAGTTTAAAATCACTTAAAGATGGCAAAATTCCTGTTGAATTAGATTTATAAGACGATGGCTTGTCAGATGTTCTTAGGGAACCATTCTTCGGTACATTTAAAAAATAAGTAACTTTCCTCTCCTATTATAAGAGCAATACATGTTTGTTATAGGAAAATTAGAAAACATATATACGCAACTAAATAGCACAGGAGTAGCCTAGAAAGATACAGAAGTAGGAAATTAGAGTGGTGTGCTGAGAGGGAGTAGTGGGCGTCGGGAACCAGGAACCTCCCTGGAAGCCCAGACCTCTGAGGCAGCTCCCTGGAGCCCCCCAGGGAAGCTGTCTTGCTGGGATGCCACACCTTGTGTTGTCATTTTATATCCCTTTGAAGCTGGCCTCCTTACCTTGCCACTGGTCTAGACTTGACCATTTCAAATTTGCTTGGTGCTAAAAAACTGTGTAATGACAAGTTGAAAGACCAGTTAACTCACTGCCTCCCACATCTTGTCAGTTAAGGGGAAGGAGCACTAGGCAAGGAGCGTCTCTGAGGAGAGACAGATTTGTAACAGGGAGTGAGTGTGTGGTGTGCATGTGAATCTTTGAGAACCTTGACTGTAAGGGAGATAAAGAGATTTTAAAAGAGAAGATGCAGAAGAGAAAAATAAAATACTTTTGGGAGGAGAAAACTTACAACAGCCTCTGCCTCCCTGTCTTCTTGACACTCCTGTCCCCTTGGTGTCTTGCCATATTGACAGATGCTTAGGTGTGCTTTGGACGGAAGACCCGCAGCGCAGTGTTTTATCTCAATAACCGTTTATAGAGCAGCTGTCGGCAGAGTGTGCTTTCAGTCAGCTTGAGCTTAGAGAGGTCCTTATAAGGCATGGGGTTAAACTGCCTTGGCTTTTTTTTTTTTTAATCTGTGAAAACATTTGCCATCAAATCCACTAGTTATTTTATTATAGGTAATATAGGATTAAGGTATAAATGGAAGTGAAGGTTCAGCATGCATAATCTTTTGATTTGGGTTACTTGTTTATTTAACAAGTATTGACTGAGTATTGTTATATACCCACCACTGGGCCAGATGCTGGGGATAGAGCTGTAAATGGGACAAACATAGCTCCTGACCCCATAGACCTTACAGTCTGGTCAGGATATAAGCAGTCGGTCGATAGTTCCAATATAGTGGAATCAAGGATCCAGAAACATTGCAGACAGGATACTCCAGCTGATATTGGAGAGACACCTGCTTTGGACCAGAGGGAATGACATCGAGGCTGAGACCTGAAGGGTAAGGGGAAGTTAGCTAGTAGAAGGAGGTATTTATTCTGTCCTTAGGGAACAGCATATTTACAAAGGCCTGGAGATAAGAAAAAGCAAGGAACCATCCGGGAACTAAAAGCAGATCAGTTTAGCCAAAGCCCTCAGCCCTAAGTGGGAGTATGGTTGAGGGTTCTAAAGAGGTGGTGAGGACTCAACACAGGGGCTTTCTAGGGCATATTAAGAAGTGTGAATTTAGGATTTCAGCAGAGATGCAGGAAATAAGATCAGTATACAGAAATTAGTATTTCCATACACTAGTAATCAGCAACCAGATGGAAATTAAAAAAACAATAATATTTATAGCATCAAAAGGAATGCAATACTTAGGAAGAAATTTAACAAAAGATGTACAAGATTTGTATACTGAAAATTGTTAAAGGAAATGAAAGAATATGAAATAAATGGAACAACATTGTGTGTTCATGGATTGGAAGACTTAATATTGTTAAGATGACTCTACTTTTCAAATCTATCCATAAGTTTAACATAATTTTTGTCAAGATCCTAGCTGTCCCTCTCCCCCTTTGGCAAATATTAACAAGCTAATCTTGAAATTCATATGGAAATGCAAGAAACCCTGAATAAGGAAGGCAATCTTAAAAAGAACAAAATTGGAAGACTTATACTTTGTGATTTCAAAACTTACTACACTGCTATAGTAATCAAAATAATGTACTAGTATAAGGATAGACATGTAGATCAATGGAATAGAATTGAGTGTCTCAAAATAAATCTATACATTCATGGTCAATTGGTTTTTGAGAAGAGTGCCAACACTGTTCGATGAAAATAAAATATAGTCTTTTCAACAAATGGTGCTGGGACAACTATGTATCTATATGTAAAAGAATGAAATTGGATCCTTTATCTTACTATATATAAAAAGTAATTCAAAACTGATTATAGACCTAAATGTGAGACATAAGGCTATAAAACTCTTTGAAAATCTTCATGACTTTTGTTTAGGTAATGATTTCTTAGAATGACACTATAAGCAATAGAAGAAATTATAAATTAGATATTAACAAAATGAAAAACTTTTATGCTTCAAAGGATGCTATCAAGAAAGTAAAAAGATTGGTCAGAGGCCAGAGAGTTAAAGACAAAAATGAAATAAAAGAAAAAAGATTTTTAAGAGTGAAAAGACAGGCTTGGTGCCTGTAGCTCAGTGAGTAGGGCACTGGCCACATACACTAAGGCTGGCAGGGTCAAGCCCACCTGGGCCAGCTAAACAACAATGACAACTACAGTAAAAAAATAGCCAGGCATTGTGGCAGGCACCTGTAGTCCCAGCTAGAGGACTGAGGCAAGAGAATTGCTGAGGAGGCTGAGGCAAGAGAATTGCTTAAGCCCAAGAGTTTGAGGTTTCTGTGAGCTGTGACACCATGACACTCTATAATAAGGGTGACATAGTGAGACTCTGTCTCAAAAAAAAAAAAAAGTGAAAAGACAACTCATAGAATGGAAGAAGATATTTGCAGATTTTATATCTGATAAAGGACTTGCATCTAGAATGTATAAAGAACTCTTACTACTTTTTAATAAAAAGATAAATAACCAAATTTAAAAAATGGGCAAAGAATCTAAAGAAACATTGTTTCTAAAGAAGGTATACAAATGGCCAATAAGCCTGTGAGAGAAGCTCAATATTATTGGTCATCAGGAGACTGCAAATCAAAACCACAGTGAGATATTTCACACCTATCAGGTTGGCTAAAATGTAGAGACAGGCAGTAACATTTGTCTGTTACTGTCATGTTGGTAAGGTTTTAGATTTGAACCCTTATATGCTGCTGGTGGGAGTGTAAGATGGTGTAGATACTTTGGAAAACAGTTTGGCAGTTATTCAAAAAATTAAATATAGAGTTATTCTTTGACCCAGCAGTTCCACTCCTAAATATATATCCTAGAGAATTGAAACTATGTTCATATAGAAACTTATAAGAATGTTCATAGTAGCATTATATATACTAGCTAAATCGTAGAGGCAACCCAAAGTCCATAATCGGTAAATGGATTAACAAAATATAATATGTCTATGTAATAGAATATTATTCAGCCTTAAAAGGGGTGAAGTTGGATGGATGTATGCTACAACATGGATGAATCTTGAAAACATTATGGGAAGTGAAAGAGGCTGGACATAAAAGGCCACATAATGTTTGATTCTATTTATATGAAATGTCCAGAATAGAATAGAAACAAGAAAGATTTGTGGTTGCCAGGGTCTGGAGGGAGGGGGCATGGAAAGTGAGTGCTAATGGGTATGAGTTTTCTTTCTGGAGTGATGAATATTAGATTGTTGTGATGGTTGCACAACCCTGTTGATACAGTAGCATCACTGAGTTGTATACTTTAAATGGGTAAATTGTGTTGGTATGTGAATTATATTTCAGTGAAATTGTTCTTTAAAAAAAGTATGAACTTTGTCTTAGGTTGGTTGAGAGCTTCTGAGGGATTTTAAACAGGACAGTGACATGGTTGGGTTTGTGTTTTAGGGAGATCATTCTGGCTGCAATGAGGAGTTGGCTTGGAAGGGGTGAGATGTGAGGCAGGGATCCCATTGGGAGGCTGTTAGAGTAGTGCAGGTGAGAGACACTGGTGGTTTAAACTAGGAAAATGGCCAGGGAATGGCAGGTTGAAAAAAAAAAAAAACTCAGCTGTGTTTCCTGATTAATTAGATGTGGGAGGGAGAGAGGAATCAAAAGGGATGACTAAGCCTTGGATGGAACCTTAAGGGTTAGAGGAGAGAAGTGTCTTCACTGTGTCTATAGCTACATTGCATCTGTAGCTCCCTGGATCAGCTACTTAGAGGTGTTCAGTAGAAGTGATACAGAACCCAGGAACCCAAAATGTCAGGGGCTTGTTAAACATGCAATTTCCTGTGCTCCACTCCAGATATGTTGTGTCAGACTCTATGACCATGATGGATCTACCTAAAATTTGAGACCTGCTGTAGACTGCCTTAAAACCATACTGATGAACGTGATTTCCAATACAGAGTGGGTAGAAGAGGTGAAAAGTGGTTCCATCACCATTAACAGGCCCAGGAGTGGAAGAAGAAGTTTGGGCCAATGTCAAAGAGACAGAGGCTTCCAGGAGGGTGGGGCATCAGGGAAACCAAGGGTGAAGTGTTTCCAAAGCAAGGATGCAGCCTGGGGTGTCGTATGCTTCTGAGAGGTGAGGCAAGGTAAGGGTTGCAAAGTGTGCATTGGGTTTACCAACAAAGTGATGAGTTTGGTAAGGGCCATGGATGGTGCAGGGGGGTCTCAGGAGCAGGGCTGGCATACGGCCTTGGGTGGAGTCCTGGCCATTCGGATGGGCAACAACACCCAAGGCTACTTTCCTTGCCTCTGCTGACTTTCAGTGGCACAGCCTCATTTGAGTACTCATTATTTTTCTTGGTTGGTTAGTCATGTACACCTTCAAGAGAGATAGAGTATAAATACTTGGAAATACTCATCCTTCCTCCATTTTGGCACAGTCTTTAGCTTTTTGAAATAATGTCTAATAAAAGTTGTATTAATTCTTCTAAGGTTGTTTTAAATCTAGGTCTCATCAGTTTTCAACATAACATTATAGTGTCAGTGTCTTATCAGTATAAAAAAAGTCAGCCTGAATGGCAGTACCCAACTCAATTAAATGTGTGTCAGTTTATTGACCTGTTAGTGTATGGGGGAGGTGTGTCCAACATGTGTTCTGTGGACTGTGTGCTGATTTTGTGAGGACGTTTTTTGCTTATCTGTGATGTTGGATATCAGGAAAAGTATGCAGGGACCTGTTTTTTGCTAATCAGCTTCTATTAGTGTTTGTGTATTTAATATGTGGTCCAAGACAACTCTTACTCTTCCAGTGTGTGGCAGAAAAGAAAAAAAGTTTAACACTCCTATGCTACTGTGTTGTATAAGCCAGTGGCTCTCTAGGGCTGCTTATCTGTGTTTTTGAAGTTGCTGTTATTTAAAGGAGTGGATAGTTATTGTTTCAAAGAGCTTTGAAGCTGTTCCACTTACATATTTATAATGTGTACTTTTAATCTTTATTTTATACATTGTAGTTACTTTTTTTTTT
>NW_003852429.1:8410874-8418131 GCF_000181295.1 Otolemur garnettii | reverse complement strand
GCCTTAGCCAGTTGAGCTATAGGCGCCGAGCCTTTTTTTTTTTCTTTATTTAAGGCAGCACATTAGTGTTATGGAAGCGTTTTGGTGTTAAAAGAAATATTCTTCTATTTGGGGAATATTGTGTAACAGATGTGGAAATCCCCCACATGCAAAATTGCCCCTTTGTCCGTGGCTTGGTAATCAAATCAGAGGTGAAATGAAAATGTAGTTAATCAGCTCACCCAGAACTTTCTCTACTTTAGTGGGAAGATAATTGTTTAAAAATTAGTATTAAAAAATAACATTTCTGGGCAGCGCCTGTGGCTCAGTGAGTAGGGCGCCAGCCCCATATACCAAGGGTGGCAGGTTCAAGCCCGGCTCCAACCAAACTGCAACAAAAAATAGCCAGGCGTTGTGGCAGGCGCCTGTGGTCCCAGCTACTCCAGAGGCTGAGGCAAGAGAATTGCCTAAGCCCAAGAGTTGGAGGTTGCTGTGAACTGTGACACCAGAGCACTCTACCGAGGGTAATAAAGTGAGACTTTGTCTCTAAAAAAAATATATATAATAATAAATAACATTTCCCCCCCTTTCCCATGGTTATCTATTTTGTCCTGTAAGGTTTTAGACCCAATATATTAACTTCTAATATTTTGATACCTTTTTTCATTTTTCCTGGTATGTATGCTAGGAGTTAGATTTGTTAATTTGGACTCTTGGTTGCAAGTGACAGAAACTCATGCCAAGTAATTGAAGCAAAAATGGGTATGTGTTATAAGGACATGGTGTCTGTCTCCCAAAACTCAAGGGCAGGGGTCCAGCTGGGTATATTTGGGGTTCCCAGCCTTCAGGATTCTCCCTCAAGATGCTGTTCTCCAGTATTTTTTCTTTACTTCCAGTTTGCATGGTGGGAATTGGCTCTATGAGAGACCAGCTATCTGGCAAGAAACTGGTCTTTCCCTTAGGTCCAGCTAATCCCCCAGGGAGGGGATCTATGTTGGGTCTGATGGCTCTGGCTAGGGGGTCATGCGGGGTCATTTGTAGGAATGTGGCTTCTGGGAGCCCCACTACCTACTTAAGGCTCTGCAGGGCCTCAGTCTTTCCTCTGAAGCTGCTCCTTGGCCCGGGGGTGGGGGGTTGTGGGGGGTTATGGGGGGCCTTTTAGCCTGTTGTAGTACAAATGACTGCACCCTGTGGACTTCTCAGATAAAAGGAAGTCTCAGAAAAAAGATGAGTTTCAGGGAAGGGGGAGGTGCTAGGTGGCCACCCCAACAGTGCTTATTCTATCAAATTTATTTTTAGCTTGGAAAAACAGTATTGGGAGGGAGTTGCTGCACCAAAAACGTAAATCCATTCAAAAATGACTTTTAGTTTATTCATTTCTTTGTCCTGGATGATTAAAAGTTGGTTTTATTCACAGCAAAGCCTGGGCCACACCTAGTTGAGTCATTCATTGCAGACATTTTTGTCTCCCCCCCCATCAGAGTGAATAATACTTAAAATAATACCAGTTATTTTTTATAAAGATGTTAAAATACCTTTGTATAGTGTTTTAATCTTACTTTGATAATGTTTTCCATTAAGATTTGTTGTTTTAAAAGATAAGCTCTAAAATAACTTTGTCAGCACTATTTAATGTGCTAAAACAATATTAAATGAGAAAATAATTGTATGCCCTGAGAAGCGGAATTGCCTGTTATTATTAGTTTGTGTGGCAAAACATCTCACAATTTCTTTTTCAGAAGTATTTTTTGCATATATATTTTAAAAATGACCTGAATATATTTCTTTATAGGAAACAAATTTTTTTTTAGGGAAACAGTTTGTGTCCACGAAACTGGAAGAATTGTAGAATTTTAAAATTGTCTTCAAAGCATTTGGTATGGAATACTGAAACCAGACCGGGTTCTGTTTCATTTGGCTACAAAGGCACTTTTGTTATTAAAATTCCATGTTCCTGTGGTGCTAGTGCTGTGAATACTTGGTTCTTAGGGTGCTTTGGGAAAGCTTGGCTTATTTCAGGAAAAACCCCAGATGCCTCAGGCTAGGAATTTACAATAGGCTTCAGATCCTGGGTCTAGGCACTGCTGTCTTCTAGTGTGTGTTATAAGCTGTCTTTGCTTGTATCTGGTATCTGTCTTCATTTAAGGCTGGTGGGAGGCTGTGCGGGCTTATTAGGCCCTGCTGTTACAAGCCTAGAAGAATGGTAAGGACTGTGTGCGTAGTAGTCATTAATATAATTAATTACGTAAAGTTCAAGTCACATGTTACTACATGTAGTTTTCCATTAAAACCCCAATTCACATCCCCTGTGCATCCCTATACTGCTCTGTGTCTGACTGACCACGTGCCTCTGCCCCCTTCTCCTTGGGTGTCTCTGTCCCTCTGTCCACAGCTGGTGCAGCTGGCCTACCCTCTCAGATCCCATGCTTTTTCCCACTTGCTACAGCATGCCTAGCCAACACATTCCTGTTTCCTGCTCACACAGACTCTTCCTTTTTCCTTCTTCATTGCTCATGTGGAGTCCACTTTTCCTGCTTTTGCATGGGGACACAGATTTTATTTGTGAAAGTTCCTAGAACGTTCTTTTAGTGTTGGTTTACAGTGGAACCCTACTCCACTCAGAGGACAGTTTTTTCCTCCTCTATTCTGTATTTTGGAACTTTTTATTTCATTTCAAACTAACACACAAAATGCAAAAATAGTATAAGGAAGTCATTGCTTTACCCTTTAACTAGATTCCCCAGTTGTTTACATTATGGAATGATTGTTGGTCACCAATTAGTAATAGTAGAGTGATGGGCCATTCATTCATTCAAAGATTTTCATAGCAGAACCTTTGTATAAGAATGTTTCTTTCCCTACTCCTTATCTACTTACAGCAAGTCATGACTGTGATTTAGTTTATTGATTTGTGAAATGGATGGATGACCACCTATCTCTGGAGTTAGGAAAGTAAGTGGAGAGGGCTCTGTGTGATGCTGAGCTGCCATCTTTTATGCGTTCTCTGTGGGATAATTGGTTTTAAAAATGATTCATAGTAAAGACAAGCTCAGGTGAAGGGTTTGTTCTTTTCCTCCTCTCTTTCAGCCTTGTCCCTTAATTTCAGGGTGGTGGTGTCTTTGACAGTGCTTGTTTTGCAGGACATACTGGTGTAGTGAAGACTCTGGCAGCCGAGGAAAGAGAACTTCAATAGCAAAGGTTTAAGAGAGAGGAGCAGGTTTCATCGAACTGCTCTGCTTCATGCCTGGGGCAAAATAGTAGCACTAGAGACTGTTGTTCTGGGCCTGTGCTTGCTTTCTTCTTTCCCATCAAACCAAACAGTAAACATGTCTATTTTTTGTTTGTTTGTTTGTTGGTTGGTTGGTTGGTTGGTTGGTTTTTTGAGACAGAGTCTCACTTTGCTGCCCGGTAGAATGCCATGGCATCATAGCTTGCAGCAACCTTAAACTCTTGGGCTCAAGTGATCCTCCTACCTCAGCCTCCTGAGTAGCTGGGACTGCAGGTGCCCACCTCAACACTCAGCTAGTTTTTCTATTTTTAGTAGAGATAGGGGTCTTGCTCTTATTCAGGCTGGTCTCAAACTCCTGAGCTTACGTGAGCTACCCGCCTTGGACTCCCAGAGTGCTAGGATTATAGGCATGAGCCACCATGCTTGGCCTAAACAAATCTAGGTTCATCATAGTCAGGAACTTAAAACTTTTATGTGGACCTATGTGGTTATACAGCTGTTCTGTAAAACCTGCTTTATTATCATTCATATTATTTTTGCCATTATGAGATCAGTGTCTGTGTCTGGTTTTAGGATGTACTAAGATTCTGGGTGATGCTGTGGAGGCCTACAGGTCTAGAATATAGTGAGCCAGGTGGACCCACCTCTCAATTTTTCAGGTAGGCCACACATTAACCCACTTTAAAGGTCTCAGATAATGGAAAGTACATTTATGTGCTTTAATTACTTTATGGACTTAGGCTTTTTCTAGGTAGGAACACTAATATTTGTAATTTTGTAGCCTTGAGGTTCATACATAGTGCTGGGTAATCTCGTGAGTGAGATTTTAGAGTGAGCAGAAGATTCAAACCTGTGAGATACAGCCAAGCATCATAGTGTCTTTGTGGTAGAAAAGGAAGAAAAGTGATCTATGTCGAACTTCACCCTAGATTTTGGCTTTGACTTCTGTCTGATTCCCTCTTGCTTACTGATTCAGACAGATAATCTTTGAGATGCCAAGTTCAGGCTATCTTAACTCATCTGTTTTTGTGTGTGTGTGTGTGTGTGTGTGTGTGTTTTTCCTCAGTGCAGAATTAACTTTGTTTCCCACACTACCTGGTGTTTTCTTGGGAATAGGAGGGTAGGTGAGTAGAGGTGGAGTGTAAGAGGCACCCCCCCACCCCCCACCCCTGCCCCCCTCCGGTCATAGCCTCTTAGTTCGTGCTATCTGATGGGCCCAGGTATGTCTCATCCTGTCACTGGCAACAGGTGACAGTCTGAGGTTTCTTCCATACAGTAATTGATCCTCACCCCACACCAGGCCAGGAAATAGAATCTTCTAGCAGTTACTGAAACCTGGGACCCTGTTTTATTGAATTTCTTTATTCCTTTGACTTACAGAAATTTCTCTCTGTCTCATAAAGTTGTTATCATTGGCCTTAAATAAAACCAGGTGTCTGTCTTGGTTCAAGTGCCTTACAGAAAATATCACTGAAAACAATTTAAATAATTTAATGCAATTACATTTAATTAAATTATATTGAATTTGAATGATTGAATTTATATTCTAAGCTTTTTCTTAAGAGCATAATGTGATATTTTGAAAATACGTATCAGGGTTGCGCCTCCCACCACCCCCGCCCTTTTTGGCTAATGTGACTTATGTAGACCTTGCTCATACTTAAGTAACAAAATTTATCTACTTAACTTACCTTCTGCAAATTTTTATAGGTTTGTGAAATTTTACTTTTCTAATTTAACAGAGTTCTTGAAATCTTTATGGTTTAACTTTCTGACATAATTCTTACCTGACTTCGGTGGAAAGGGACAGTAGGAATGTGGACACAGTGCCGCTGGGAGATGAAGTAGGAGGGATGTCAGTAGTATCTATTTTGGGAGAGGGCATTGCTCAGAGTTGGCATTTTCGGGCTGCTTAGGAACTGGGCTTCTGAAGACAACCAAAAAGTAGGGGGTGGAAGTGGATTGACCCAAGGGAAAGACTTCACTCCATGGTAGAATCCTTACCAAAGGCCTGAAAAACTTGCCATTAGAAATTCATTTGTATTAACAGAATGTAGAGACATCCTATGACATGGGAGGTTAAATCTGTAGACCATATATCTGACCATATATAGACCATATATATGATCTATAGACCATATATCTATATTTGGACCATATATAGATAAATATAGACCATAATTGTCTATATGGTCTAAATATAGACCATATATCTATATTTGGGTTAATATCCAAAATACAGTAGAACCTCTGTAAGTTGGCTACCCAAGGAACTGTAATGAATTGGTGCATATATGGAGGTGGTCAACATTAAGGACCTGGGCCTACTGTACTGATATGTACATGTGGGGCATGTCTGATCTGTGAAAATTAGGTCAACTAGAGGTGGTCAATGTAGAGAAGGAGTTAACTATGGAGGTTCTACTGTATATAAAGAATTCAGACAACTCAATAGTAAGAAAACATATAACATAGTTAAAAAATGGGCAAAGGACCTGACTAGACATTTCTGAAAAGAAGACATACAGATAGCTAATAGGTATATGAAAAATGATCAATATCACTTATCAGGAAAATACAAATTATTAGTAAAACCACAAGTAGTGTCACCTCACACCTCAGATACAGAGGTCTGACTGTACTTTGAAATCATTTAGGATTGCAGAGTATTCTGTGTGTTGATTGTCACTCCTAGGAAAGCTGAGGTCAGGGAGAAGTGAGCTGTATGTTGGCATCTGTTTGCCGGGAAACTCTCTAACATCCTGCTCCAGCAGCAGGCAGTAGTGGGTGGGAGGAGTGGGAGGAGGATGCTGCCACTTGACAGGGTACACTCCTACCTCTGCTGCATACCCCCACCCCCTCAGGGTCCCTGGGTGTTTCCACAGGGGATGCGGAGCTGTGGGTTTGTGCTCATCAAGCTGTCAGGAGGCTCTGTTCTGCTCGTAATCGCGTCTCTCCTTGGAGGAAAGTGGCTGAGCTGAGAGTTAAAGACTTATGGTTATTAAGGATGTTTCAGCTCTTTAAACAGGAATCTACTTGGCTGAATATCAGTTTGACTTCTGTTGCTCCTTGAATTTCTTCTCTATTTTCAAAAGACCAGCTCATTTCTCTTTCCTATGAGGTGTTTCCTGTGGTTCTGGTGTTTTTGTGGGTAAGTTTATAATGAGGAAATTCAGCACATTGTGAGTTCTGATTTTTTTAGCCAGTAGTGGAGTGAAATATTTTATCTCCAAACTAGAAATACCAATTTTATTTGTTGAGGTTTGGGAGAGTGTTTGTACTCCGTGGGCACTCTGAGCAACTGGGACCCTTTTGTTCCAGTGCTGAGGTATTGGCAGGTAAAAAAGACAAGTGCACTGGTGGTGAAGGACTCACTTCTGCAGAGTCCAGTCGGCTTGTAGGTTGTGTTCACCATTCACATTTTTGCTTTCCTTGAATAGTTTGAGATGTGTGTCTATCTACCAGCAAGTGACTGGAAGAGCATTGTGATGGCTTTAAATTCTGGGTGTTGAAAAGATACAGTATTTTCTTATTTGGGTGATGTTTTCTTTGGTATAAAAACTGTAGACCTCACATTCCTGTTAAAAGGAAAGCAGGTAAAAGGAAAGGAGAAGCACAAGTCCTTAGAACTTGGCCCCCAGCCCCTAGTGATGGGAGATGTGTGTCTTAAGGCTCGGCTGCAGGGACTTTGAGGTTGTTGTGCCTGTATTGTGAGCACATGTAGAAATCAACAGACTAACAAGCAAGAACTGAGCTTTGTACTTGTGGAGTTAGGGGAAAGGAAGCCCAGAGAACACCTAGTGGCAGTTGCCAGCCTTCTGCTAACAGAGGAAGGGTTGAGCTGGCTACTAGGCAAGAGAACACACAGAGGCAAAGGAGGTTTCCTGTAAGCCTTTCAAGGTCATTATCCCCCCTGCTGCTTCAGGTAATGATGGAGGAGCTGGGTGTGGCTTGCACAGCCCTTTCTGTTGGATGGAGGGTTCTCACAGAAATGGGCAGGGGAGCTGGGTGTGAGGCAGGGGATGGAGAAGTCTCCCACTTGGTTCTCT
>NW_003852429.1:8403784-8410535 GCF_000181295.1 Otolemur garnettii | reverse complement strand
TTTTTTTTTTTTTTTTGGAGACAGTTTCACTGTGTTGCACTGGGTAGAGTGCTGTGGCATCATAGCTTACTGCAACCTCAAACTCTTGGGCTCAAGTGATCTTCTTGCCTCAGCCTCTGGAGTAGCTGGGACTATAGGCACATGCCACAAGACCTGGCTAGTGTTTAGTAGAGATGAGATCTTGCTGTTGGTCAGACTGGTCTCAAACTCCTGACCTCAAATTACCTCCTCCCCTCAGCCTCCGAGTGCTAGGATTACAGTTTTGATCTTTGTTTTAGACAGAGGGTCACCATCATTTGGAGAAATCACGTATATGAAGTGGAAGCTCATCTTAGTGCAGAGGGCACCTTGGAGCAGGCCAGGCTGCAACTGCTCTAGGGATCCATGGGATGAGCTTATGGGACTTGAATCCGGTCTAGAACTTACTGGGTGCTATTACTTGTGTATTGAATGAATGGGAGAATAAGTGAAAGTTTGAAACTTATACTGTTTGTGACTGATGTCTGTTTTTTCTAATATTTCTACTGGTGTATCACTGCAAAGGGAAGTAGTTTTGTTTATTTTTTTCCTATAGGCCTAGAACAGTGGTTCTCAACCTGTGGGTCGTGACCCCTTTGGGGGTCGAATGACCCTTTCACAGGGGTCACCTGCATATCAGATATTTACATTACGATTCATAACAGTAGCAAAATTATAGTTATGAAGTATTAACAAAAATAATTTTATGGTTGGGGGTCACCACAACACGAGGAACTGTATTAAAGGGTCCCAGCATTAGGAATGTTGAGAACCACTGGCCTAGAATATGAAATGAACCGTAGGTTAGGTACCTGATTATAATTAAAGTATTACTGAAGTAGTATTTTTTGCTTTGTGATGTAAACTATACACATGTGTCTTTCCATTTTTGATTTGTTTTTAGTTGCTATCTACTGTTTGAAATTTTAGATAGGATCTGACATATAAGTCGGTGTTATCTTAGATTTTGAAAACTATACTATATAAACTTTGAAAACTTTTATAGGTTATTTAAAATCTTTTATGTATTAAAGTATTTTTTAATCTATAGCATAATTGCTTCTTGTAATTTTAGATATGATAAAGATGTTGGTTTGGGAGAGTACCACCAGCATTGATTATCTGGGATTACTGGGAGGAGCAATCATTTCCTAATGAAATTTAATTTTATGTGTTAGGGATCATTACTTGGCAATATAATAGGTGTCTTGCTTTTAGAAATTGTAGCTGTTACATCAGTAACCTGTAACATACATACTCAAATCAGATTATCTTTTTCTAGTATTCCTCACTCCACGGCCATACCATGCTTCCTGAAGGTGGGTGTGAGTGGAGCTGGCCTGATCTGAGGAACAACGTCAGCAGAACCTGCTGCCTTCCCTAAGCCAGATAACCCGAGGCTGAAAGGCAGGGGGGTGGGCAGGGTGTGTGAATTCTGAGGTAATGTAAGCATATTTATAAGAATTTTTGCTTCACAGTTGCGTTTCACTTCTGCATTTCTTAAGCAATGAGAAAATTTAGTTAAGGGTAGCCATTAATGATGCTGCTATCTAGGGAACCAAGGGATTGATCCAAGTTCAATAATTCCAAAACATATTTTTAATGATGCATTTTCATTCTCTTCTCAGCCATACTGAAAATAATCAGACAAAAAAGTTAGACATGAACTCCACAGTCAAACTTACTCTGCTGTTATTCAGAGCAAAGCTGCATTTCAGTGGTGAGAATCTTTTATTAGTACCTTGCAAAGTGGAAAGTCAGGCGAAACTGTCAGTGATGGATTAATAAACGTGCAAGTGTATAACTTCTTAAAGTTACCAGGAGAACTGAAAATAGTGGCATTCTGAGGATGGGAATGTTGTGTGTGACCTGTCCTCATCTGTCACAGCCAAAAGTCAGTTGCAAATGTTTCAAGAAGGATAAAATTAGGAAATCTATGTGTTAGAGATGTGAGAGGGAAATACGTACTATTAGAAGTAGCACCAAAAACCATCGGAAGGAAGGTTTACCCTGAGGAGCAGGGCTAGAAATGGAGTGGGGTGACCTGGCCACATAGGCTTTCCATCATAAGCCCTTTTGTTACGTTTGCGCTTAGTTAGGTGCATATATTGCTTTGATAAACACGACACATACATTATTCACATGATCTTAGCCAAAAGGCCAAGAAGTGATAACACATACATTATTCAAAATTTCTACAAGTTTTCTTTACTAGACTAGGGAAAGACAGATGATGGCAAAGTGGTGGAAAACTGAGCAGTGGCAGTGGGGAAAGGACCAGGGAAGCTTAGCATTTGGGCCACCCACAGGCTGTCTCCAGGTTGGCTTCTTTCTCCAAAATTTGAAATTTGGTGACAGTCTTGCCAGAGCTCTGAGCCAGCAGAAAACAAAACAAAACAAAACTTTAAACCAAGAAACAGAAAACAAATATTTTTTAGCAACTTATGAAGATTCTCTAAAACCTTGGAGCACAGTGGAAACTGTCACCGGTAAGAACTGTCATGTTGCTGCCATTGTGGTCCTCTACTGACTGGAGGCCTTGCCAGGATGCAGATTTGTGTCAAAGGCAATGTGTGGACTTAGGAACTCTGCTGTGGAGGCAGAGCTCGGTTGTGAAAAGTGAGCAAAAGGAAAAGTGAAATGCTGAGCTTGTGTCCAGGGACACTTTTTGGGAAGATGGTTGGTTGAGGCTCCAGCTAAGAGTTTGTAGAGTTCATGTTTAATTTTTTGTTTGATTATTTTCAGACAATACCTCAGGAGTGAAAAATATTGCGAGAATATGTTCTTAGACCTGAAAAGGCTTATAAGTAGAAAAATTTAATTCCCTAATTCTAGTTTCTGTTGTCTAATTTGGGAACCCTGACGGTAAGAAAAAATGCTCATTTGAAGCCTGTATGCTTATGGCAGCTCCTGTTTCTCAGTCTGGGGTTCTCTGTCCTATCGAGAGAGAGCCTGAGTCTGTCCTAAGGAAAGACTGTGTTTTCTGTGTAATTAAAAACAATAAACAAATGAATAAATAATATTTTTGAATAAATAGGCCCTACTTTACTTCTAGGGTCAACTGGAATATATCTTAATTAGAATATTATTTTGGGAAATTTTGCTATCTAGAAAAGTTTATTAATAGGCCTGACTTTTTTTTTTTTTTTTTTAGATAGAGTCTCACTCTGTCACCCAGGCTAGAGTGCCACCTCATCATAGCTCATAGCAACCTCAAACTTTAGGGCTGAATCGATCCTCTTGCCTCAGCCTCCTGAGTAGCTAGGACTATAGGTCTCTGCCATAGTACCTGGCTAGTTTTTCTATATTTAGTAAGGGGGGGGTGTCACATTATTGCTCAGGCTGGTCTTGAACTCTTGAGCTCAAAGGATCCACCTGCCTTGGCCTCCCTAAGTGCTAGGATTACAGGTGTGAGCCAACAAGTCCAGCATAGACTTGGCTTTTTAAAATTTATTTGGCCCCTGTAGGTATGTCCACCACAGCCCCGAAAGATGGCACAGATTTCAGTTGCTCTTTGGCAATGTTTTAAATAAATATTTTGTTTTTTAATTATTAGGGATATAAGAGACTAGATTGTGACTCACCCAACTTTTTCTCTCTTCATATTCATCTCATGGGAGAGGAAACTTCAAGACGGGTTTTCATCTAGAGCTCAACCTAAAGAAGGGCCCTTAAGAAACCCACCCAAAGTTACATTTTGTAGCTTTAATGCATGTGTGAAGTTGAGCATGAAATATTTCTGATGATCTTTTCAGGAGAGCTAGAGGGTGTCAGGATTTGGATATAATAATGAAAATAAAGTAAATGTTCAATCCAGGCAGAGACAATTACTGGTTTCTGAGTTTATATTCTGAATAAATCAGGTTTTGATGGTGTGTGTATATTTATTTCATACACACACACTTTGATAACATAGCAGTGATTTACAGTGGCTTGTGGGACCACCCTATCTGTGAGCCCCCACCTTCTTGTTGAATTGTTGTATATGCTTCTTAATAACTAAACTAGTTATGTGGGATTTTTACTGCTGAGACAAGTCCCCAAAATTGGGCAATCCTTAATTGCTGTTTTCCGGAGTGCAGCTAAGGGGGTTAGCATACTAGGTGTCAAGTCTTTCCTCCTTTTGAAACCTCAAAACCAATAAAGTACTTCCTCTCTTAATCTCTGATGGATGAGTGACAAGGCCAAGGCTGAGCCTTTAGTTATGTAATGTGTTATGGCCCCAGAGGTCAGGAGCCTCCTCCTCAGAGGTGGGCCTCCTTCCAGCAAAACCTGTTGGTGTGTGTCCCAACTCCTGAGTGAAGAAATGCCAGGCAGGAGAAGTTGCTCAGCTTGTTTCTGCCCAGTGCTGACTCTGGGCCACCCACCATTGGTACTTGAATTCCTGCCTTTCTGTCTCTGTTTTAGATATTTCCTGGTTGTTTTGTTAGAGACAATCACATTGATGCTGTTTTAAAGAAATGATGATTATCTGTGTATGTGAGTATGTATTTAACGAGACAAATGAAAACTGTACAGCACGCTGTTTTAGAAGATGTATTCATAGGGGAATGGGTCAGTTGAGGTAAGTAACCTAACATGTGCATTACTATAGTCAGGGCAACCTGAGTCTGTGTTTCAGGATTGCAAGAAAAGATACAGATTTTTTGTGGTGAAAACACTTAAAATCTTTTCTCTTAGCTATTTTCAAAATAAAGTACATTGTTAGCGAGTGTAATCACCATGTTGGACAGTAGATCTCTGGAACTTATTCCTCTTCTCTAACTGAAATGTTCTACCTTTTGACCAGCTTCTCCCCAAACCTAGTGCCCGCCTGGGAGCCCCATTCTGCTCCTTATTTATTTGGGTTCTTTTTAGATTCCACATAGAAGTGAGGTCATGTGGTACTTGTCTTTGTGTGCCTTGCTTATTTCATTTATATAACATCCTCCAGGTTCATCCATATTATTATAAATGACAGAATTTCTTTTTTTTTGTGACTGAATGGTACTACAGTGTGGATACATAGCATGATTCTTTATCCATTCAGCCATTGATGAAAACTAGGGTTGATTCCATATCTTGGTGTGAATAGTGCTGCAGTCAACTATTCATGGGAGTGCAGATACCTCTTCAACATACTGATTTCATTTCCTTTGGGTATATACCCCATATTGGGATTGCTGAATCTCATGGTAGTTCTAATTTTAATTTGTTGAGGAACCTCAAAGCTCTTTTCTATGTGGCTTCACTGATTTACATTCACATCAGTCAATGTGCAAGGGTTCCCTTGCTGCCATGTTCTCTTAGTGAGGGATCTCAGAGGGTCTGTCTGCCAGGGTGCTACTAAATGATTTGTGGGTGAGTTTTTTTTTTTTTAATTGTTGGGGATTCATTGAGGGTACAGAGAACCAGGTTACATTGATTACTTTTGTTAGATAAGGACCCTCTTGTTGGGTGGTTATTTTAATGGGCTGGAATTCTGATGCTAGTTTCTCCCCCTTGGTTCTCAGTATGGCAAGATCCTGTTCTACTTCAAAGAAACACAGTCAGGGAGGAATGGAGGAGCATTTGTATTTGATGTCCTTTCAATTTTACTTCTACTCATGGTTTTAATACTGGACTGTGTTGGAGTTGGGGGGAGTGATTGCTCCTGTCTTCAGCCCATTGTCAATATGGAAATGATTTCTAAAGGAGTCCAAATACGTGTTTTTTCAGTTAACCTAGTTTTTTTTTTTTTGCAGTTTTTCTCCAGGGCCAGGTTTGAACCCATCACCTCTGGTATATGGGGCCAGTTCCCTACTCCTTGAGCCACAGGTGCCACCCCAACCTAGTTGTCTTTTGTTTTAAGCTTTTGCATTTCCAAATTTATTATAGTGGCCAAATGTTCACACTTATAAAGTGTTAATGAGTAGTCTGACTCAGTTTAAAATAAGAGCTAGGAAGCAATCCTGGTTTTCATAAATAATAGTCTATTGTTCTTTTCTAGTTGTTCACCACTGTATGGTGGTCCTGAATAGTGTGGGTCTTGGAGCTCTCAGCCAGGTGGGGGATATTTGTGGTGTCCTGAGGCTGAAATACTGCCACTATAGGAAGCATCTGGTGCTACAGGAAACTCTACAATAAGCATTTATTGATGCCCTACTGTATACAAAGCTTCCTGCTAGCTGCTGAAGGAACAAGGATAAATAAGACCCAAGGTCTGCCTCCAAGTTCCCTGCAGTGTTCTTGATTCAGTGATTCCAGCAGAATCAATTGCAGGTCTGGCCATTGGTTTTTTTAATTTTTTTCCTTCCTTGAGACAGAGTCTTACTATGTCACCCTCAGTAGAGTGCCGTGGTGTCATAGCAACCTCCAACTCTTGGGCTTAAGCAATTCACTTGCCTTAGCCTCCTAAGTAGCTGGGACTGTGAGCTATTTTTTGTTACAGTTATTATTGTTGTTTAGCTGGCCCAGGCCAGGTTTGAACCTGCCAGCCTCAGGCTATGTAGCTGGTGCTGTAACCACTGTGCTATGGGCACCAAGCCCTGGCCATTGGTTTTTCTCAGTATCTGTATTTGAGATCAGATTGCTTAAACTCAGGGCAGTGAACCATCAGGGTTGGCCCTGACCTTCCTGTTATGAAAGTTCAGCAATGTTGTATGAGTAGTTGAACATGCTTATGACCAGCAATCCATGACTTTCAGCCTCCCTGAGCTATTGTTAGCAATGAACTTTACAGCAGAGTTAATCTGTCTTATAAATAAGAATCTCA
>NW_003852429.1:8398183-8403513 GCF_000181295.1 Otolemur garnettii | reverse complement strand
TGTATGGATGAGGTTATTCATTATTACCATGGACTTCTTTAACCTTCATCTTCCTTCTGCGTTGTCCTTCTGCGTTCTTTATCCTTGGATGGGCACGCTGACGGCATTGGCAGTTATACTTTCACCTGTTTCGTCTTTCTTCTTGGTCTCGTTTGTGCACCTGTCTGGAAGCCTCTCTCTCCTCCATGTACTTGAAGGCTTTAAGTTCCCTGGACTGGGGTTGCACATTGTAAGTGATGGAAAGCTGGAGGGTCCTACTTCCCAGAGATCATAGAACAACAGGACAGCTGGCCCTGTCTCTAGGCAGGGAGACAAGTGGCTATCTAGGACCACTGGACTGGGGCACAGGTACCCTCAGGCTCCTCTGAGAACTGAGGCAGAGGGATGGGTAGATGCTCCAATAGGGACTGTGCCCCAGGCAGTCTGCAGAGTCTTACTGAGAATCAGTTATCTTCAAGGCCATCTCAAAAGGAAGTTCAATTTTGAGGCAAGGACAAGACCAGTGATATTTTTCCCACTTTGTTCCTTTTGTCTAAAAGTTCTTCTCACTGTAGAGCCTACCCCCTGCCTATGACCACGACAGGCAGTGACACAGAGGCTTCATTGGATGGCATTGGGACAAAGTGGCATGAGAGGAGATGTTTCTTCCTCACAACCTGAGACCATCCAAGGCCATCAGTCAAAAGGGGTGGCATGTGAGTGGTGTCATGCACCTATGTGAAGTTGTTCAGCAGCATGGAGAGTCTCTGCGTCAGAGTGCTCAGGAGGCCTTAGGCACTTGAGGCCTATGGGGTCTTCTCAAGTCTGTCTTATCAGTAGGTCGTAGTCGTCAGACAAGGTTTCATGGGCTATGTAAATCAGGCTAAATGGCAAAAACAACAACAACAACAAATTACTTTGGGCTATTTAAGAATAATTGGATATATAAAAGTTTCAGTTTGTTGCTAGTGGGTTTTTGTACTAACTGGTCTCAGCCTTCAGTGAAGAAAGAAACTACCTGGGGACAATCTTTGGCCCATTTATATAATAGTGACAAATTTTTCTGTTCTACAGTTGAAACTAAAATGTCTAAAAATGTAAATGCTTGGGGAATAGTCACTCATTGGTGTCAATATATTTCAATCAAAGTTTAAAAATATTTTCAGATTCCTTCCCTTTTTGACAGGAGATCACTGGCCTTTACACTCAAGTCCCTTACATATCTCTAATGCACATCCTAAACTCAACTCAGTCATTGTCCTCTAAACCTGCCCTGTCTCAGTTGATAGACCCAAGCCAGACCCTGAGTCTCATGTCCTCCATTTGGAAGTCTTGGAAGAGGCACTCTGTCCAGCAGGACTGAGAAGAGGCAGCTGCTATGCAGGGAGAGGGGTTGGACTATGTGCTCAGGCCTAGAGGGGTAGGTACGAGGCCACACCGAGAGTTGTCCCATAAGGTGTCACTGCACCACGTCTGCTGCCTGATCTCAGGCACAGTTAACTTCTGGTGCATCAGTGATTATTTGTAGACCGGAGATAATACCTACCTTGCAGTTCATTATTATTATTACATCACAGAAATAAAAGTGCCTGACTTATCCTAGGCTGTCAGTAAAAGGCCACCAGAAAACTCTTACCAACAAGGTTTCCTGTGTTAATCCTATTGGTCTCCATATTCATTTCGTAGGACTGCCATAACAGATTATTATAAACTCGGTGACTTAAAACAACAGAAATGTACTTTGCTACAGTTCTGGAAACCAGAGAAGTCAGAAATCTGACAGGGCCATGCTCCATCTGAGGACTTGAGGAGACACTCCTTCCTTGCCTCCTGCAGCTTTTGGTGGTGATCCTTGGCTTGTGGCTGATTTACTCCAGTTTCTGCCTCTGTCTTCGTATCACCTCTTTTTCTGCCTCTAAGAAGGACACTTGCAATTGGAGTTAGGGTCTACCTGAGTAATACTAGGATGCTGTTATCTCAAGTTCCTTCATTATATCATTTTTTCAAATAGGTACTATTTACAACTTCTGGTGGTCAGGATGTGGGCATACAAGGACAGACAATTAAATTCACAAACTCATCCTAGAGAAAGTGCTACATACCTCATTGCTGAATGTCAATTATGATTACCGGATGGCCGGGGGAGTATTACGCAGATAACCATAGTGACAGTCAGCAGTGGGGTATGCAGCACTTTTTCTTTGAATTTTTTTTTTTTTTTTTTGGAGACAGAGCCTCAAGCTATTCCCCTGGGTAGAGGGCCATGGCATCACAGCTCACAGCAACCTCCCACTCCTGCGCTTAAGCGAGTCTCCTGCCTCTGCCTCTCAAATAGCTGGGACCACACGTGCCCACCACAATGCTTGGCTATTTTTTGGTTGCAGCCATCATTATTGTTTGGCGGGCCCTGGCTGGATTCGAACCCACCACCTTAGGTGTATGTGGCTGGTGGCTTAGCCACTTGAGCCATAGGTGCTGAGCCTGCAGCACTTTTTCTAGGAGGAATTCCTGAACTTAATTGTCAGACTTTTAGGACGACAGCTCTGTCATTTCAGAAAAAGTTACAGAAGTGCTTTGAAGGGTGGACTGAGCTTTGGCATTGGTGTGTAGCTTCCCAAGGGGAATACCTCGAAGGTGACTGTAGTGATATTCATAATGAGGTATGTAGCATGTTTCTAGGATGAGTTTGCGAACTTAATTGTCCAACCTTGTGTCTTTTGGGGGATACCATCCAACCTGCTCCAGTTTCCATCTGTATTCTGGTAAGCAGAAGGTGTGGCACAGGGGCTCACCTCTAAGGAGTGATAACTTTTAGACAGTGTGGTTACGTCTTAGCTTGTGGTAGAACATTTAGAAAGTACAGTTGAGTATCAGGAAATCAGGGAGAGATTACTCACCAGTTCATGTGCTGTCTAGCAGGGTAGGAGAGGAAGTGGCTTATTTCTACCTGCTGTCCTCTTTGAACTTCTTCAGGCCTCCTTGTATTCCTTGCTCTGGCCACACAGGTTCAATGCTCCCATCCCCAGGAGCCCCATATTGTTAGCTGATGACCCTTAAACCCCTCTGGACAAAGGGTTCCACAGGGCTTACTTTGGGTGTTAGAAGGATCAGGAACCAGAAAACCAACTCTCTGAACATCTGTGTGGCCTTGCCTAACCAGTTTTCCTTTTGGTTTTCCTTAGAGGAAGCCTTTTATTACATGCTGATGTAGGGAGTCGTCTCATTCAGAGATATTTTGGGGAGTCCCGGGTAGAGCACGAGTTTGGGTTGGCCTGATACATTCTGTATGATTTGTGTCCTCCTTCTCTAATCTCATCACCCACTGTTGTCATGGGCTCCTTAGGCAGAGAAGGTCTTGCCTCTGTTAGGGTAGAAGCTCTCTCTAAGAGTCTGGTGAATGACTTCTTGAATTCTAGGGGATCTGTGATAGATTTATGCTGCCAGAAAATCTCTGGTACAATATTTGGATTGAATTTTGAAGTAGAACACTTTATTTGCATAATCACTGTGTGCATTGTGCACATTTTCTTGTAACTTACGTATTTCTGACTATGATATCTTTGGTTTCTCAGAAAGTCGGTGTTAGTTATTTTTCAGTTTCCACTCAGATCTCAACAATACTTGTAGATTGTTGCTCCTGTTGAGGGTGGTATGAAAAGACTTGCATTAGTTTGGGCTTCTATAACGAAATACCATAGGCAAGGTGGCTTAAACAACAAACATTTATTTCTCACAGAAATAAATGTGTCTGTTGAGAGCCCTCTTGCTGGTTTGCAGGTTGTACCTTCTCATTGTATCCTCACAAGGGAGGGGAGAGCTGAAGCAAGGGCTCTCTTCTCTCTTCTTATAAGGGTGTTAATCCCAGGACCTAATCTCCTCCCAAAGGCCTCATCTTTAAATACCATCACATTGAGGATTAGGTTTCAACCTGTGAATTTTGGAGGGACCCAAGCACTGAGTCCATAGCAGAACTTTATATAATAGCTCACGTTTATAAAGCAGTTAGTATGCAGGAAGTAGGTACTATTATTGTTCCCATTTAATAGAGGGGAGAACTGAGCCTTAGAGAGGTTAGGTAACTTGTTCCATGTTACATGCCAGTAAGAAGTGGAGCTAGAACTCCTCAAACCAGGGCTGTCTGACTCTAAAGCTCCTGCAGATTTTGAACACCCTCTCATTACTATGAGAAATGTATACCTCTCATAGGGCAGTCCAGACAGGATTTCATATTCAAGGTGTAGGGGTGCCCAGACCCCATGATGTTGTGTTGATGGTTGAGCAAAGCAAACAGATGCAGTGTTACCAGGAAGGGGATTGTTTTCCCCTCTGATGTAGAGAACTTCCCTTCTCGATAGAGATCGTTTTGAGAATGAATTACTTCTCCACTGTACTTATGCCACCTAGTACAATGCTTGTTGAAAGAATGGTAATGATGGTATCATTTTGCAGGAAATAGCCTCTATTCTTTATCATTATCATTGATACTCAAAGTATTACATATTTGACTTTTTAACATGTTTTCTTCTTTGTAACATTCTCCCATGATTTCATTTCAGAGTATTCTTTTTATTTTAATAATTAAAAATAAAATGACTTTGAAGTGTTAAGAAATGAAAAGCATTTTTTTCCCATGAGTCATGGTTGGCAATAATGTCAAAGTTAGACTGTAGAGCCACATTAACACTTGAAAATTATAGGGTTTCTTAGGGTGAGCTGGAGTGTTAGGACTTTTAAGATTCCTGCCTTATGTATTGGAGAGTTTATATAATTATGTGTACAAAACGATAAATTTTCTAACTGCAAAAAGTGAAGTATTTTATTTACTGGATCTTTTACCCTAACAGATGTTTTTAGAGTAAAAATTAATCTATAAAAGATGTTTTCTGAAAGCTTTTGTATTCTGTGCTGTAGATAATAAATGCAATAGCACAGATTTTTGTTTAGAAATTCTCTAGGAAAGCAAGTGGATATCAATCAAGTGGATTACAAAGTTAAATAATTCATTTTATGTTTTATAATCATAGGATGATGTAGAATAATAATGTCATGCGACAAATATATGTAAATTCAAAGACATCTTGTAGATACTGTATTTGTATCTCATTGTGCTTAGAGAGATTCTCATAGTATAATTAGGAGGACTTTGGTTTATCTGCTAATGTTCAGTAACTTCTAGGTACTACTTATCCTTCTCTTTCTTAATCCTTCTTTAAGGAATATAGATGTGCACAGGCTGAGTATAAATGTGATTTCCCATGGGAAATGCCAAAAATGGCATGTGGGAAAACTGAAATCCTCTTGCTTTTCAAGGGACCAGAGTGTAAAAAGCAAGTTTTTCTTCCTTTTTTTTC
>NW_003852429.1:8396015-8397792 GCF_000181295.1 Otolemur garnettii | reverse complement strand
TTTTTTTTTCTTCTTTCTTATATTGGGACCTCTCTCAGTGATACAAAGTGGTATTTATTGCTTTACATCAGTACGTCTGTTTGAATGCTGTATTTGGGGATTCACTATAATTTATCTATCAGTTCATTTGCTAATGGATGGTTGAGTAGATTCCAGGTTTTGGTTATCACGAATAAAGTTGCCATGAATATTTGTGTACAGTGTTTTTTTAATGGATTTGTATTTTAATTTCTCTTGGGTAAATATCTAGCTGTAGAATGCTTGTGTCTTATGGCCGGCTAATAATTGCCAGATTGTTTTCCAAGGTAGTGTGCCATTTTATATTTCCACCAGCAGAATATGAGAGTTCATTTGCATCACTTCCTTGCCAATACTTTGTATGGTCAGTCTTTAATTTTGGCTGTTTAATAAGCGTGCACAAGTATCTCATTGGGCTTTAAATTAAATCTCCTAGATAATTAACAATTTTGAGCATCTTTTCGTGCACTTAACTGCTTTGTATTTTTTGTGTGTGACATATTTGTTCAAATCTTTTATGTATTTTCTTATTAAGTTTCAAAAATTCTTTATGTATGTCTGTTCTAATCAGACATGTGATTTGAATTATAGTTTATTATAGTTTTTTTTACATTATTTTCTTCCTTCTGCTTTCTTGGGCAATTTTCTATTATAGTAAAATATATATACAATTTGATTTGCCATGTTAACCATTTTTAAGTGTATAGTTTAGCAACATTAAATACATTCACACTACTGTCTTCTTTTTAAAAAATGTTGTATTCTAAAGTTCTGACAAGTCCGTCACAGTGTGAGCTGTGTGAGAGCATGAACTGTATCTTATTCTCAGTTGTGTTTGGAGAGCCTGTCGTATGCTCAGCGCATGGTAGGTCCCCAGTAAATATTTGTTGAATGGATAAAGTGTTTGTTTTCAGGTTTTATGGTTGTTTCACTATTAATTAGTATCTTAGCTCTGGCTGCTGTAACAAAATAACATAAACTGGGTAGCTTCTTAACAACAGAGATTTTTTGCTCATAGTTTTGGAGGCTGGAAGTCTGAGTTCATGACGTCAGTATGGTGAGGTTCTGGTGAGGGCCCTTTCCCAGGCTGTAGACAGGCAGATGACTTCTTTTATATTTTCACATGGCAGAAAGAGGGTTAGCCAGCTCTCACAGAAAGAGAGCTAGTCAACTCTCCTACCTCTTCTTTGTAAGGGCATTAAACCCATTCGTGATGGTGTCACTTTCACGGTCTAATTATTTCCGGAAGTTTCTACCTCTCTACCATCACATTGGGATTAAGGTTTCAACACATGAATTTAGAGAGACACAAGTTCCATAATAGTCAGTATATTACTCAGGGTTCTCCTGTAAAAGAGACCCAATAAGGAGTGCATGTGTATCCATATATCTCTGTATATCCCTCCCTTCACCCCTCCTGCCCCCTCCCCCAATTGATAATATGTTAGGGAATTGGCTTACATGATTGTGGCGGTTTGGTCCAAAATAGCTAGGCAGGGACGGAGGAGACCCAGGGAAGAGCTGCTATTGGAGGTGGTAGGCCAAAGACAGTCTACTCTCAGAATTCCTTTTTTAGAGGTCAGTCTTTTTTTTTTTAATTAATTAATAAATTTTTATTAAATCATAACAGTGTACATTAATACTATCATGGGGTACAGTGTACTGTTTCTGTATACCATTTGAAGTACTTTCATCCAACTGGTTAACATAGCCTTCATGTCTTTTTCTTAGTTATTGTGTTAAGACATTTATATTCTAC
>NW_003852429.1:8388788-8395326 GCF_000181295.1 Otolemur garnettii | reverse complement strand
TAATCTTATCTAAAAATTAACTTCACAGCAACATCCAGATGTGTTTGGTACCGTGTCTGGGTACTGTGGCCTAGCCAAGATGACACGTAAAACTTAAGCATCACAGTTAGGATATACTTTAGCAAAGACCAGAAAACAATGATTTATGAAAGCTACTTCCACTCTTACATAATAGCTGGGCTCTATTGTCTTAGGGCACCAGGTTCCTTCTATTTTCTTTTTCTCCCATTCTCCACATAGTACTTCCTTATAAGTTGAGATGGCTGCTCCAGCTCTGCTAATTTGTCTGTATTCTGGTTAGTAGAAAAGGGAGATGGTAAAGGAATGGTATACGCCTTCCCATTTAAGTGCATGACTTTGAAGTTGCACACATCCCTTCTGTCTGTATCCCATTAGCCAGGACCTAGTTGTGTAAATATGCTCCGTGTAAGAGAGGCTGTGAAGTGTAGTCTTTGGCTTAGTAGCAATAAGACCACTAACACTTCTATTACTGTATCAAAAGGGGAGAACAGATGTTGGGGTGAGGGAGACAGTCAGTGGTCTCTGACAATGTGCATTTGTATTTTGTGTTACATTACAGTTAATAGTTTGGTAGGCATTTAAGGATGTTTACAGTACTAATATTAAATCTGCTCACTCAAATTTGAGTGCTTGAGATTATTACAAAAGGTTCATAATTGATGTTATTCAGCTTGATTTTCAATACCTGAAACACAGCTTGGGTGAATGTGTACATGAGAATTTACATACCAGATGGGAAGCTGAGACAGAAAATAGGAACAAAGATTCAGAAACCCACCTTGTTAAAATTATTCTACTTCATTCTTTAAGAAATGAGTTGACTGAAAGTTTTAGAGCAGTGTGAGAATGTGACAGATTGGGACAACATAAAGATATCTGGTGGCTCCACATTGATTGGTGGACGATATCCAGGTGCATTAATATGGTTTACAAGGACCATAGTAATGAGGTGAGTTGCTTCACCTCAATTTTCAGCATTTGCCTTGTATTCTCTGTTCTGGCCACATTGAATGATAAACAGTTCCTTGACTTTTCCTTATTATTAATATTACACATGTTTCTATCTTCTGGCAATGAGCTCACCATTAGTATTACTTTTAAGAAACAGAAATTGGAGGTGAAGAAAAGGAGAGAAAGAGACCATAAAGTGAAGGAGTGAGTCTTCTTAAAGCTACCAGTCCGTCTCTGCCACTCTTCAAGTGCTCCTGTGTGATTCCATCTGTTATCCCTCTTCAGAGGAATATATTATTACCTTTGTTTTACAAATGAAAAACTGAGGCAGAAGTTTGACTGACTGACCTTAAGGTTACAAAAGTTGGAAGTGGCAAGAACCAGGAATTTTGACTGACCACTGAGCCTGGGTTTTTCCTACCACATACAGTTTTTCTCTTTGAGAGGAAGGTCTGCTCTTGGGCTTAAGATGAAGATTGTATCAGGGCGCAGTGGCCTGTAATCCTAGCACTTTGGGAGTCTAAGACAGGTTTGATTGAGACTGGGAGTTGAAGATCAGCCTGAGCAACAACCCTGTGTCTAAAAAGATAGAGAAAATTAGTGGGATATGGTGGTGTAGGTGCTTGTAGTCCCAGCTCCTCAGGAGGGTGAGGTAGGAGGATAACTTAAGCCCAGAAGTTTGAGTCTGCAGTGAGTTGCGATCAGAGATATACGCCTCTGGGAGTCTCACTGGGCAACACAGTGAGACGCTATTCAAAAGAAAAAAGATAAAGATTACTAACTGCAGTGTGTCAAGGGACTGTAGAATGTCAGTGAGCTTCAAAGTTGGGTTTGAGTTACACTGGCTGGGTGGGTGCCACTGGAGAACTTTTACATTGATTATTTATGAAGTGACCTGCCTTGCCTACTCTTTACTTATATTGGGAGAAACTGGGGAAATGGGAGAAGAAGCAAATTTGGAATATAGTTTGAACTTGCCACCTCCAGTATATGGGGCCGGTGCTCTACTCCTTTGAGCCACAGGCACCGCCTGTGGAATATAGTTTTAACCAGTTGGAACAAATTTGTCCTTGATACCCAAAAGCTTGTAATTTTTATAAACTTTTTTTTACCTACTCTATTTGATATGGGACATGGGGGATTGGATATATAGAGTCTGTCATCTTTACTATCTCTCTTTTAGTGTTATTATTTTGGCTATGAAGTGTGGGGTGAAAATGCTTCAAGGTTGTGTGAACTGCACAGTATTAAAAATGTGCATTTCCTTCATTCTGAGTATCTTCCATGAATCCACTAGATGGAGCACCTGGTTTTGAATACATTTCATGATTGAAAGCTGGAAGAACTTAACATCAGACCTAATATCAGAGCCATATTGCAGACCCCCTGAAGTTGGCCAGCCATTTTGATCTGATTTTTTCCCTATAATATATATTATATATAATTTAAAACTACTTTTATTTAGTTAGCACATCTGTGTGTAAGGAACATTTGAGGTTCTTGAGGGGCCTGACAGAGAATATTCAAGGAGAGCATAGAGAGTTCTAAACTGGAAGTCTAGGGCTATGAACTAGCTGTCCTTGTTCAGATACTCAGTACTCTGACTTTGGTTGTGTTATTATTGGCCATCTGTGAGCTTCACTGTCCTTTCTTGTAATATTGTTATACCAGGTGATATTGGAGATGTCCCCTATACACATTAGGTATAGGGATGTTCAACCTTTTTTCTTTTCTGTCACACTTTAGAATAATAAGAATTATCTTGGGCCAAACATTAAATACACAAATATTAACAAAGGCTGATGAATAGAAAAAAAGGTCTATGCATACTTTTTTGAGATATCTGACACCACAGATAAGCAAAACAGTCCTCACATAATCTCCATGTGGCCCATGGGCCACAGTTGAACAACCTCTAGGCCTCTGTACCATCCCTTCAGGTGTGACCAAAGATGCACTAGCAGCTCCCATTTTGCCTATTTGAAATGGCTGTCACAGCTAGTGCCTATAAAGTGGAGAATCCATCACACTGCAGATCGGAGGGACCTTGGATGATGTTAGTTCACTTATCATTGTGAAGTTTTTGTAACCCACTGGCATTCTCGGTCATGCAGAAGCATTGCCTGGGGCAGGAGTTTTGCTCCCTACCAAATAGCCTAGTCAAATAGCCAGCTTTAGGACAATACTGATTATTAGGGAATTTTTATGTTTTGGTACTGACTATCCCTTCCAGGGCAGCCCAGATCTTGTAAACCTGTCTTCCATATTCAGATTTTCTGTTTTAGAACTACGATGGAGTTTTGTTTTTTCCTTCTCTACTCCTGGGCCTGGCTGAATGAAATGATCTATAAGCAATAGAAAATGTGAAAGTGTTTTTCAGTTTTTAGTTCTCACTTGATGGATAAGAAGGTCGTCATATATACTTAAAGCTGTTACCTGTGTTCAGATAATGTCAAAAAATCGTAAGTCCTAAAATTTTTAGCTTTCATAGCAAGGAACTATTCTTTGATAGTTGTTGATAACTGTGATTAAATCGTAGGCTCTTGGAATTGGCTACTAAATACTTATCAAGGTGAAATTAAAACTTTATTTTTAGGTAGCTTTGAACTGTCTATGGGAATGCGAAGTTCATTATTCCTGATTTCTGTTAAATTTTAATTAATTAGACATCTGCTGAATTAAAGCATATTACATAGTTGACACTCTTATTGGTTGCCAAGTACACAAGGGTTTGTAATATCTGGAAACAGATTCCTCAGAATTTCTTTTTAAGTTGTATAGTTTTGATATCGTCAATGGAAAAGCAACAAAACTCTCCCTTCACTTTAAGTTTCATCATGTAAATTAATAGATTTTTAGCATTTTCTCTTTCAGTTGAAGAAAAGGACCTAGCTTCAGTCTTACTTTTTTCACATAGAGGGGTTTTAGGGGGGTGATATATTTGAATTGGTTTTGGAATCACTTTTAATAGCATATAATCTCATTGGCATTCCTTGGACTAAAGCCACTTAGTATAAGGATTTACCTTGATTTCCAGGTGGTAACCCACATTGGTGACTCTGATGGGTTGAAAGAAGGAAATGCATTGTTAGTTTTCCCCAGGAAATATTGAATCATCAAGATAGTTCTTTGGTTATATAATAGATTTAATCAAGTTCTTGTTTATTATAAAATTAAGAAGCATGTCTTCCCAGAAACAGCCTTGAGTTTGTTCATTTGTGGAAATTGGAGGAATCTACTCTTTCCCTATCTCCAGAAATGTGTTTTGGAGTGTCCCAAGCAGATAGCTATGACATCAGCCTTTGAATTTACTGTAGTTCTCCTCAGGAATAATAGGAATAATTCCTCACCTTCCATGGAAGTGAGAGACTTATGGTCTAAGTAGAACATGAAGCAGGTGTTAAAGCAAAAGCTTTACATTGGCTTACATGAGCCATCTTTTTGCTACTTAAGAAGTTTTTATAGGGGTCCTAGGATAATGAAAATAATACCCCATCACTTGTTGAACATTTTCATTGATGTTCTTTGGCTCTGTGGTTTTGGCTCTCTGTTCTTTTCAATTGATAAAAGAGGACCAGAACTATTTTTTTAGGAACCTATATAACTTTTTTTTTTTTTGAGACAAGTTATTGTCTCACTACTGTTATCACTCACTCTGGTAGAGTTCTGTGGCATCATTGTAGCTCACAACATCCACAAACTTGGGCTCAAGGGGCTCCTCTTGCCTTAGCCTCCTGAGTAGCTGGAACTACAGGCACCCTCCACAATGCCCAGCTAGTTTTTCTGTATATATGTATGTATTTTTTGTCTTAGTAGAGACAGACTCTCACTCTTGTTGGTCTTGAACTCATGAGCTCAGGTGACCTACCTGCCTCGGCCTCCCAGAGTGCTAGGATTACAGGCATGAACCATTGCACCTGGCCAGGAACCAATATAACTTAATAAAGAGCTATAAGTTCATATTCTTCTTCAGAATTTTACACATATAAATACTTTATAATTTTTAATTCTTCCTTGTATTATCCTCATTATTGTTAATAGGATTTAATGGGACATACTGGACAGAGCAAGGACTTTGGAGCCAGAGAACCCTGGTACATATCCCAGATACCAGCCAGGTGACTTTGGTCAGGTTAGTTTATTTCTCTGAGCCTTGCTTACATACATGAGCAGGAGAGAGTATATAGGTGACCCATGTCTCATGGGCTCATTAGTTCCTGGATAATATTTGAATTGATATCTGTTAAATTCACAAACATTTGCTTTAGCCTCAGAGTTAAAACTGAGATTGTATTGCAGAAAATCATTTTATATAACCCAGATTTTAATTTAAAAGACTGATAATAATGCTTGGTTTTCAAAACGTCAGTTATGGAAAACAAGGTATTATTATAAAAATCTGTTATTAATATTCCTTTTGAGATAATTTACATGGATTTGGGGGAAGAGTATTTTTGAAATATGAATGCACCAAACTTTGGGCTAAAGATTAGTTCTTTTTCTTTTAAATTCTCTGTAGCAAGCATGGACATTTTCATTATCCAGGAATCAGTAAGCAAGTTCAAAATAAGAGTCATTAAAAAAAAGTATCTGCCTGTCTTTGAGTGGTTAGTTTTGTGGAAGGAATGGTTCCCATCTTCAGAGTTCCCTTACTTTTACATTATATTGATACCTGAGTAAAAGTTCAAGTTTGTTTTCAAGGTCAAACACAATTTTAATGACATACTTGATGTATTTAGTTGAATTTGATGCCAGTGGTGAACCAGCCTTTCCTATTTTATAATGAATTATCATTATTTTGTTCCTTAGCAGTGTCACAGTTAAGAGGCATTCCTATAGAAAAAAGTAAAAGCATGTTCCTTTACAAGGGAGAATTTTCTCAACTTCAAAATGTTATTTTTCTTTTTTAATGACGTTAGCTAGATCTGAATGCTGGTACTATCCCATCTGTTCTGTTTTGAAGCAATCAAACCATCTTTCACTCAAGCTGGACATTTCTTTAAGGCTTCACACCAAATCTATTCTTAAGCATTTGAAACCTATTCTTTAAACATTTGCTGAAGTGGTTTGATTTTTAGGCATGCCATATATATCATATCATATGCAGAGACACAGAATGTTCCATTCTGCATATTAGTGCATTGTGCTTTTTTATCCTGTTAATGTCATGTGCTTGTGACACTAGATTTTCTTAACACAATAACTAAGTAAATGACATAAAGTCTGTGTTAACCAGTTTGATGAAAATATTTCAAATTGTATATGAAAACACTACACTGTACCCCATGTTTGCATTAATGTACACAGCTATCATTTAATTAAAAAAAAGAAATATTTTTCCTAGTCATTTATTTTACAACTTGCTGAGGTATAATTTTTATACTGTAAAATTTAGCCTGAATTTTAAATGTACAATTCACTAAGTTTTAGTAAATTTACAGATGTATGCAGTCATCACCATGATCTAATTTTAGAATATTTCTTTTGAGGGTAAAAGAATGCCCATAGGCAGTTACTCTTAGTTTCTACCCCCAGCTTCAGGCAACTGGTGATCTACAATCTGTCC
>NW_003852429.1:8377048-8388572 GCF_000181295.1 Otolemur garnettii | reverse complement strand
AGCAACCTCCAACTCCTGGGCTCAAGTGAGTCTCCTGCCTCAGCCTCCCAAATAGCTGGGACCACAGGTGCCCGCCACAGCACCCGGTTATTTTTTGGTTGCAGCCATTATTGTTGTTTTGGCGGGTCTGGGCTGGATTCGAACCTGCTACCTTAGGTGTATGTGGCTGGCGCCTTAGCCACTTGAGCCACAGGCACCAAGCTGAAATAGAATCTTTCAATATGCATCCTTTGTGTCTGTCTCCTTTCACTTACCTTAGTATTTCTGAGATTTACATGCTATAGTGCATATGATTATTTCATTCCTTTTTAGTGACAAATAGTATATCCTATCATGTCATCTAGATAAGCCACATTTTGTTTATCCATTCACCAGTTGATGGACATTCGTGTTGTTTGCATTTTTTTGGGCCATCATGAGTAAATCTGCAGTGGTTTGATTATGTGTCTTTGTGTGGACATGTGTTTTCATTTTCCCTGGATAGATACTTAGGAGTAGAATTACTAGGTCATAGAGTAACTTCCATGTTTTACATTTGGAGGCACTGTTCACAAAGTGGAGTTGCCAGCATGCTTAGTATGCTAATCTTTTAAAATTTTAATTATCTTAATAAAGTGATTTTCAACTGGTGTGCCATGAGAGGATCTTAGGTATGCCTTGATTTTTAAAGGTCATTAATTAAATTATTTTCAAAAGAAGTTCAAAGCACAGTATATTCTTTTTTTTGGCTCTCTTTTTTGATCAATATAATTTAAGTGTGCCACAAAATTTTAACAATAGATACAAATGTACTGTGAGATAAAAAAGGTTGAAAAACATGTTCCTAACACATGTGTGATGGAATGTCATTATAGTTTGCATTTCCCTAATGACTGATGATGTTGAGCATCTTTTTATATGCTTATCGGCCAGTCGCATATCTTCTGTGGTGAACCTAGTCTTTAAAACTGTTTATAGGATGAATGCAGTGGCACACACCTGTAATCCTAGCACTTTGAGAAGCCAAGGTGGGGAAGGTCACTTGGGCTCAGGAGTTTGAGACCAGCCTGAGCAAGAGCAAGACCCCATCGTCACTAAAAGTAATTGAAAAAAAGAAAATTACCCAGGTATTCTGAAGGCGCCTGTAGTCCCAGCTACTCAGAAGGCCAAGGCAGGAGGATTACTTGAACCCAGGAGTTTCAGGTAGCTGTGAGCTAGGCTGACACCAGGACACTTTAGCTTGGAGCAACAGAGTGAGATTCTGTCTCAAAACAAAAACAAAAACAATTGTTTATAACCTAGTGTAGAGTTACAGGTAGGGTCCAGCCAGGAAACAGAAGTGTCTTCAGTAATTTTAAAAGAATTAAATATAAAGAATTGTTATTGAGTAGAAAGTTATTAATAAGATAAAGAGCAGCACTAAGATATCAAAGAGGTAGTGACTAGCCCCAGCCATGAAATGTAGGACTGGGGGTTGGGGGACATAGGCCTGAGATAGTACTATTAAATCTTAGAAGCCTGGAGGAGAGGCCCCAAGGAGCTGAGACCCAGACCTCTAAGGTGTGGGTACGAGGCAGCTGGTGAAAGTGTTTCTTTCTTTCTTTAATTTTTTTATTAAGTCATATACACATAGATCATGAATACATTTATACATATGTAGGGTATAATGTGTTAATTTTTTTATATAGTCTGACGTGCTTACATCAAACCAGTCAACATAGCTTTTGCCTCATTTACTTGATTATTGTGTTAAGACATTTATGTTCTACACTTGACAGATTTGACTTGTACCCTTGCAATATGCTCCATAGGTGTGGTCCTATCATTACCCTCCCTCTGGTGAAAGTATTTCTGAGGGAGATGTAATGAGGCTGGTTCTGAAAGTGCTAAAAAACTGCAGACCTGATTCAGCTGCTGCGCAGAAGGGAAGGGGGGAACTGCTGCTGCTGGGGTGAAGGAGTGTTGCTGGAGAGCCAGTAGGAAGCAGAGGGGAAGGAGCAAGGCTTGCAGTCTCCCTTTAGTGTCCTCTGGTGGCAGAGCCTGATAGGAAACCAAATGGTGAACAAAAAAGGGGTTTTCAGAGTCAGAGGGCTGAGTTTGGAAGGGTGGGGTTGGAGCTGAGAGTTAATAACTTAATAACTGTCTTCACTTATCTCTTTGATAGTGAGCATCTACACACACCCTCCTAAACATATCTGAACTTCCACACAACAAAAACTATGCTTTTTAAGCCTAACAGAGTATAAACATCCTTGCACAAATGAAGATGTTCTCACCAGCTCCCTAAAATGTGAAAATGTGTTGCAAAGTCTTACAAGTCATTGTATTCATTTCTGAGAGAATCACACTAGCCATGGCCTGGGCTTTGTTATTTGTGCTTAAATTTAGTCTCAATTCTGCTTGAATATTGTGTGACTGAAAGTCTAAATTGTAGAGTTAAGTTTCAATAATGCATGTATAAAATAGTATGGAGGAGAGGAGAAGAAATTGGTACACACACACGCAGACACACACTTGTACTCTGAAGTGAGAAGGGGAAATGCAGTAGTTGGTGTTGACATCTTTTCTTCTCACATTGCTTGTTCCATGTTTCCTTTGCCCCTAGCCAGGACTTCACCTGGTTTCTTTCCTTGAAGAAACCTGGAAGGTGTGACTTCTCACTGGTTCTGCCTTTTTTTTGCAATCTCCCTTTAGTGTCCTCTGGTGGCAGAGCCTAATACGAAACCATGTGGCATTGTTGTGGTTTTCCATTACCTTTCCCTACTGGAGATGGAAGTACTCAGAGGTACCCCTGAAGAAGGAAATCAGAGTCCTTCCTGACCTTTGGGGGGTTGCCCATGCCTAACACCTGGTGGTTTCACCAGGGTGGGTTTCGCAGTCCCAGTCCTTGTGGTATCGGTGTTGGCCACAGTACTGCAGTGGGCCTGACCACAAGGATGGGTTTCTGTGGAAGTCTTGTTTTCTTGTCACAACGTCAATGGATGGCTATCATGAGTGGGATGGTGGGTTATTTAGAAGATTAAATGAGACCATGTGACTAAATTTGGAGTATAGTATGTGACATATATTAGTGTAGTTCTTGTGTAATAGACTGTTAAATAAAGGTGTATTCTGCACTGTGTTCTTATATAATATTTACCTTTAAATTTTACGTTAAATTTACACTTAAAGTTTAAATTCATACAGTCTCAGATGACTAGACTAGCCTAAATAAAGTCATTTCTTACTTGAATAAATTTTCATATCCTCTGTTAATTTCTTTTCATCCCTCCTCTGAATTTTTTTCCTAATGCTTTTTTTTTTTTTTTTCCTGGATCTTGTGAGCCTTGTGGTTAAAACAGAGATGAACATTTTGTGGGAAAATATCTGCAAAAGAAATTTCTTTGAATGAATTTGAATAGATGGCTCAGCCCTCATGTCTAGACCTTGCCTAACATAATGAATGAACCACAGTTATTGACCAGACAAAAGGTTTCCCTTAAGTGCTTTGTAAATTTAAAGCACAATAGCTTTAACTGGCCCTGGATGAAGAAATCATACCATTTCCTTCTGTACTCTATGCTGCGTTTAGTGCCTAGAATGCTTTTTGGGAATTCTTTGTGTTAGAGGTAGTGATATGTTTTGGAAAGATAACTATATTAAGGATAGAGTACTTTCAAGATAAACTCAATTTTATATAAATGAGCCCCCGACATGTCTTGTCTGTTTTTTTTTAAACACTTCTATCAGGATAGGATTCACATGTCATATAATTTTTAATTCAATGTACAATTCAGTGGGTTTCAGTATAGAGTTGTGCATTCATCACCACAGTCAATTTTACAATGTTTTTATTACCTCCCAAAGAAACTCTTGGGACCCCTTAGCTGTCACCCCTAAACTTTACTCTGCCTAACCTCTAGCTCTACCTAAGCAGCCATTAATCTACTTTCTTTAGATTTGCCTATTCTGGACATTTCATCGCAGTGAATTCATACAGTATATGGTCCTTTATGACTGAATTCTTTCACTTAGCATGTTTTCAAGGTCACCCATGTTGTGGCATGTGAAGCACTTCACTTTTTTTATTGCTAGAAATATTCCAAAATATACATTTTGTTTCTCCATTCCCAAGTTGTTGGATATTTGTGTCTCTTACTCATGTCTAAGTTTTTGTGTGAGCATGATTTCAACTGTGTTGGATATCTAGTTAGGAGAGGAATTGTGTGTGGATCATAGGGTAACTCTGTGTTTAACTGTTTAAAGAACTGCCAGTTGGTTTTCCAAAGCAGCTGCCCCACTTTGCATTCCCACCAGCAGTGAGGGAGGGTTCTAGTTTCTCACATCCTCACCGATACTTGTTATCTCAGCCATCTAGTGAGTGTGTGATGTGATATCTCATTGTGGTTTTGATTCACATTTCCCCAGTGACTTTTCACTTCTTGGGCATCCTTATGGTCTTATCTGCTTTTGATTGGCCAGGAGGGATGGCAGTAACTGTAATCTGTCTAATTCTTATGTGGAGGATGATTTCCCTTAAAAGTATCCCACTTCTTTGACCTAGTTAAATGCACTTAAGCTCCAGGGAATGTTTGATTGAAATAACACTCTTTTAAGTAAGACACAGTCAGAGTGAAGCCATAACCCACTGGCTGTATATAAAAGAAAATCTTATGAAGGTTCAGAATTTTGTGTCTTTGTAAAAGGAGATTAAAACCTTATAAGGAGTCAGATTAAGAAATTTTATGAGCTCCTATAAGCAGGGATATATGATACTTCTAGTTTTTTTAACTTGAGTAGCAGCTTTGACAAGAGGGTACATATTTTATTTTGTGTCTTTTTACTCTGCTTTTTCAAAAACAGGATAATTTTGAAAAATTGCACCCCCCTATATTTAGAGAGGTAACCACTTTAGTATCATTATTTCTTATCACCTACCATTTGATTAATCTAATTGAAAATGTGACTAAATTAAAATAGTTTAAAAATGTCAAACTCATACCTTACATATGTTTTATGTTTTCCTTTTTGCCCTTGAAGGATATTTGTTCGTGTTGAGATAGCATTTCTATATTGCCACAATGGAAGTAAAAGACTTAAAATAGTCATCTGCTAAAATGAGAGACACAAGTAATTCAGTGTGTGGGTTCTGAAATTTACTCTCTCCTTTCACATGTCAGAAGCACTTTTCAACTACCATAACCCTATATTTGAGGAGCACAAACTGTTTCAAGGGTGCATTTATTTGTGAATTAAACCACATATCTCTTCTGTTAAGTCAGTATACTTTGCCTTAAAGAGATTTTTTCAGATGTCTGTCTCCAGTAGAATTTCTTTGAAGAGGTTGATGGAGGCAAAGAGTAGGTCACTTCAAGTTCTGATTTTTATGCTGTTGTCAGTTTGCTCTGCTTCCTTTTTCTTTTTTTTTAAGAATTGGATCTTTATTTAAAAATGTGACCTGCTAACTTAGCATCTTCCACCAACTCGGAAGCAGAAACCTTCATAGGCCTCACAATCTTTTGGTTAGGTGCTGCCTTTGTGGGAGCTTTAGCAGCAGCCACTGCAGTCTTTTTAGGTGCTTGCTTAGCCTTTGTGTTTCTTTGAAGTCCTGACAGCTTGTTCCCGTCGAGCTTTTCAAACTTTGGGTTTCTGATTTTGCCTGACCATTGAAAAGATGCACCAATGATAATCCTGGAATTTGACTGCATGGCAGCTTCTTTTCTTTCAAATTTCCTTCCAACTGTCTCTTTTTGTGCTTTCTTCTGTAGAGTACAGTTTAGTTTATCTGCCGAGGATTCCTCTTAGAAAGGAATGCTGACTCGTGTTTTGCATTCAGAAATTGGAAAACCTTGCCGTAGGTCCTGGCATAGTATTGGGGTAGATCTTGTACCTGCTGAAACTGCACAACTCGATCCTGTGACAAAAAGTGAAAGCCCAGTAGAGAGGGTATCCACAGTAAAGAGAAGCCATGCCCATAATACCAGAGAGGTGTTTGGCCCAAAGACGGAACCCTCTGCTTCCTTATTCTTCATTTTGAGTGCCATTTGCAGTGAGAGTCTGGTGGGTTCCTGTACTTATATGAGCCTTTGTGCCATCAGCTACCCTCACCTAGCACCTGTCATCCAGATGTGTTCACTGAAGCTCAAAGTCTGCCAATAGCTAAGCTCTTTTTGGCATCCTCATATTTATAGGATAAGCATTTATGAATTTATTGGTTTCTTCAAAGAAACCATGATTTTGCTTCCTGACCTCCTGTAACAGTAATTGAAGTTGCCACTTCCAGCAGTTTCCTGAGGGGTCATTAGGAACTTTGTAAATTCTGTTGGTTGGTTAACTCATTAGGAACTTTGTAAATTCTGTTGGTTGGTTAACTCCGTATCTCTCAATGAAAGTAGGGGAAGTTGGGGTCAGGAGCAGCAGCTCATGAGTGTAATACTAGCACTCTGGGAGGTGGATCGCCTGAGTTCAGGTGTTTGAGACCAGCCTGAGCAAGAGTGAGACTCTATTTATAGAAAAAGTAGCTGGGTGTTGTGATGAGCACCTGTAGTCCCCACTACTCAGGAGGCTGAGGCAAGAGGATTGCTCAAGCCCAAGTGTTTGAGGTTGTTGTGAGCTGTGATAATGCCATGACACTCTACTCATGGTGATTGAGTGAGACTGTATCTCAAAAAAAAAAAAAAAAAAAAAGGCTTGGTGCCTGTGGCTCAACCGGCTAGCGCACCAGCCACATACACTAGAGCTGTTCGAATCCAGCCTAGGCCTGCCAAACAACAGTGACAACTATAACAAAAAATAGCCAGGCATTGTGGTGGGCACCTATAGTCCCAGCTAATTGGGAAGCTGAGGCAGGAGAATTGCTTAAGCCCAAGAGTTTGAGGTTGCTATGAATTGTGATGCCATGGCACTCTACCCAGGTGACAGCTTGAGACTCGGTTTAAAAAAAAAAAAAGAAAGCCGGAGAAGTTGTCTGTAAATGAGAAATTTAAATCTCAGATGTTTTCTTCTATGGTGGTACATAGTTCAAAGGGTTTTTCTAAGAGGTTCAGTATAGTCATGTCATTTATTGACAGGGATATGTTCTGAGAAACGTGTTGTTTGGCATTTTCATTATTGTGTGAACATCACAGAGTATCTTCACACAAACCTGTATGGTGTAACCTATCGCACATCTAGGCTGGATGGTAAGGCTTATGGCTCCTGGGCTACAGATGTGTGTAGCATGTGACTGTTCTGAATATTGCAGGCAACTTTAACATGGTGCTAAGTGTTTTTGTGTCTAACATATCTCAACACAGGAAAGGTATAGTAAAAATATGGGTATAAAATACAGATATTATAATCTTATGGGACCACTGTCCTATGTATGGTTTGTTGTTGATCAAAATGTCATTTTATAGCATGTGACTGTACCAGTTGGAATGAGGACATAGAAAGGAAACTCTGTAAAGCCTTTTCTTCCAGCTTATCTGCCCTTTGTGAGGGATGAGGGACCGAGAGAGAGAGTGGGAGAAAAGACAAGTTATCCTCCCCGGTTTTCTATTCTTATACCTTATCTGTTTCCAGAAGGGATAGGAAAGCAGTTCCCAGTAAGTTAGTTTTCTTTCTTTCTTTTTTTTTTCTCTTAAGCTGAGGTAAGGTATATATAACATAAAATTTATCATCTTAACCATTTTTAAGGGTACAATTCACTGACATTAAATACATTCACATTGTTTTTCAAGCATTGTACCATCCATCTCCAGAATTTTTCGACTTTCCAAACTGAAGCACTGTCCTGAAACAACTCCCCATTTCCCCCTTGTCCTGGCCCCTGGCAAACACCATTCTGCTTTCTATATCTATGAGTTTTTGACTGTTCTAAGTACTTCATGTAAGTGGAATCATGCACTATTTGTCCTTTTGTGTCTGATTTCTTTTCCTTAGTACGGTGTACTCAAGTTTCATCTGTATCGTAGCTTACGTGAACATTTTACTCATGTTAAGTCTGCATTATATTCCGCTGTATGTGTATACCACATTTTGTTTATCCATTTGTCTGTTGAAGGATACTTGGGCTGCTTCCACATTTGACTGTTGTTAGTGATGATGCTGTGAACATGGGTGTACCTGAATCTTTTCAAGGCCTTGCTCTCATTTCTTTTGAGCATATGCCTAGAAGTGAAATTGATGGCTATATGATAGATATGTTTAATTTTTTGAGGAATCACTGTACTGTTTTCCACAATGGATGCCATTTTATATTTCTACCAGCAAATAAGTGGTTTTTCTTAACCCAGATTTTTCTTCCTTTTTATTTATTTATTTATTTATTTATTTTTCTTCCTTTTTATTTTTAGAGACAGAGTCTCACTTTGTCACCCTTGGTAGAGTGCTGTGATGTCACAGCTCACAGCAACCTCCAACTCCTGGGCCTAAGTGATTTTCTTGCCTCAGCCTCCCAAGTAGCTGGGACTACAGGTGCCCGCCACAACACTCAGCTATTTTTTTGTTGTTGTTGCAGTTTGGCCGGGGCCAGGTTTGAACCTGCCACCCTTATATGGGGCTGGCGCCCTACTCATTGAGCCACAGGTGCCACCCTGACCTATTTTATTTTAAAAGCTATTTAATTTAGTCTCCTGCCAAAAAGGAGGAAGATTCCCTCATTTCTTTTGAGAGACTGTGGTCATTTCTGAAGATTACTACCCTTTGTTCCCTGGAGCTGGGATTAGCATCCTCATTTGCTTTCACTTGGTCATTCAGCATGCTGGTACCAGAGCAGCTCACGGTGACTGTACTACCATCATATGTCAGCACCAACATGGAGAAACCTGTGTTACATTGTGTTTTCTGCTTGTGAGTACATTTAAATACCACTGCTGGCAGCAGACCCGAGTCCAGTATTTTAGTGGTCCTAATGGTATTTTGCTTCACAGTGGTACAGACAGACAGGTGTAGACCTGAGCTTCCTTAGGGGCCTGCAACCCCCATCTGCTCCATGCTCTCTGGGCCTGCCTGTCATCTCTTCACCTAAAGGTACTGGGTACTGCTGGCATTTCAAAGTGTTCTAACTCTGTTGTGTTTTGAGGTAGGGCACTAGATAATGGATAAATCTAGATGGGTCATAAACCTACATTTTGAAGTTTATATTCCTGAAACCTAGGAGTTTACCGTTTGCTTATTTTTTTAAAGGTCCTTAAAAAAAATGACTTATTTAATAACACTTCCTTGATTTTCCCTTGTTTTTTAAAAAACTTATTCTAATGATCATTGTTGAAGCCTCCACTCCTTTTTTCACAATCTTCTGCACTCTTTTTTGATGTTCCAGCATCCCCATTTCCTTCTTAAATCATTTTTTATCAACCGAAATAGTTTAACAGATCTAAAATTTTTGTATCTTTGAATTTTGCATAAGAGATGTTTATATTTTTAGAACAATCATCCTACTTTTAATCTTAATATCAGGGAAGAAAAAAATTTAATTTGAGACAAAAGGGGAAGAGAGACCAACCAACATTTGTTGAGCATGTGGTATAAACCGGGCCCTATGCCAGATACTCTAATTACATTTGACTATATTGATTGTCTATAAAAGGATAGGGCACTGAGAGGCCAGCTTCCCTAAGGTTTCTTTGCTCAGCAGAATTTACTGCATTGATATATGAAATACAGAATGCCAGGGATGGAAATAAGCTCTTCAAATGCACTGGCTATCATAATGGCATTTAAATAGAATGAATGAGTCGTTAGGTTGAGTACTGCCCATGCTCTGTTTATTTAGGTTTGGTGAAGTGTGGCTATACCATGTATGATCTGTTATCATGATGTGAGATCTTCATTTTAACCACTGCAGAATGAAGGGAATTCTTTTCCCTTCCTGGCCTCCTAAGATCCAAGGTCTAACTTATATCTCTTTGAAATGTAATATTAATGTCAGTTTAGATTTTTTAGGTGTCACTTTAGATTCTTCTTTATTCACATTTTTTTTCTAGGAGAGTAGTAAGTCAGTCTAACAATAAAACGAATTTGACTTTTAGATTACATTTAAAACAGGAAGTTGGCAAGGAGAGCGCTGCAGATGGGAGCAGCAACTCCAGATGGATGAGCCTTGAGGAAACTCAGAGCTGGGGGCTTGTTTGCAATGGTCTGTGGCTGCGTGGCTGAGGTTTCTCAAGACCACCAAGTGGGCCAGCTGGTCTGAACCTGAACTCACTTGTGCGGGCTTTCTGGTGGTTTGTGCAATGCGGAGCTGAGCCCCTTTCCCAGGTCTAAACTGCACACCCTGAGGGCAGCCCAGACCACCTCTCCCATGTTAGTATTTTCAAGAAGCGAGACCAAAGCAACATTCAGAAATTGTTGAATTCCTCAAGAAAGGTAATTGTTTTTGTGTTACACAGTTAAGTCCTTTGTGAAGTGTAAAACAATAGATACTTTTATGTTCTTTGCAATTTCTTGGTCAAATTCTCTCCTGTCATTTTATTTGAACTTAACAACCTTTGTGATGGGCAGATTAGGTGTCATTCCTCTCCCTTCCCCCATTATTAATTACAGTTTCTTGAGATTTGATTCACCACTGGGGCCACTGCACAGAAACAGGATAGATGTCCCCCCATCTCCAGCCAAAATTTGTTTTAGTTGTTGAGACTGAAGTTTACTACTCAGATAATGAGGCTTTCTGAAGCAGGGAAGCTCCCAAGCAAATCTTAAAATGGCTTCAGAGAACTGAGAGACTGGCTTGGAGTCTTTGTGGTGATTGGGGGAAGATGGTGTGGGGTGAGGGTTCTCACAGTGGCTTGAATTTCCTGCTGGTGCCATAAGGGGAATCACCTAGACTTTCCTATTAGCCTGCCTAGATGTTACAAAGAAGGGGATAAAGGAGGGGTAAGGCTTAAAAACATCAAAAATGGAATCAGGTGTATTATTACATTTGCCCGCTATAGACATGTTCAATTCTTTGGTTTTTGTATAGTCTTAGACTGTATACTGTGTTTAGATATCTATATATTAGAAACACTGTCTAATTTTGGAACAATTTCATTACTCATAAAAGAAACTTGTATTTTTTATTAATATCTCCATATTCTCTCCCCACCTCTCCCCATCCCTAGGTAACCACTAATTTACTGTCTATCTCTATGGATTTTCCTATTCTGGACATTTCTTAAATGGAATCCTACAGGCTGGATACAGTGGCTCACTTCTGTGATCTCAGCACTTTAGGAAGCTGAAGTGGGAGGATCACTTGAGCCCGGGAGTTCAAGACCAGCCTGGGCAACATAACAAGACCTCATCTCTACCAAAAAATAAAAAAAATAAACCAGGCAAGGTGACATGCATCTATAGTCCCAGGTACTTGGGAGGTTCAGGCAGGAGGATCATTTAAGCCCAGGAGTGAGCACAAGCAGTGAGCTGTGATTGTGTCACTTTAGCCTGGCTGATACAGTGAGATCCCATCTCAAAAAATAAAATAAAATAAAAAGGAATCATGCCCCATGGGGGAGGGTCTTTTGCAGCTGGCTTCTTTTACTTTGCATAACATTTTTTACGTCTATTCATGTTGTAGTGTGCATAGGTTCTTTGTTCTATTTAT
>NW_003852429.1:8323450-8376638 GCF_000181295.1 Otolemur garnettii | reverse complement strand
TTTTTTTTTTGGCCTTATTGAATATGTCACTCTAAATATTTCCTGTTGCTTTTCTTTTGCCCACTAATTTTGTTGGTTGGAAAATGATTAATATTTAAATTGGTACAAGTTGCTCAAATCCTTATGTCTTAGTCTGTTTTTTGTTGCTGTGACATAACGTGTGTGTTACAGACTGGGAAATTTATAATGAACAGAAATATATTTGGCTTACAGTTTTGGAGGCTGGGAAATCCAAGAGTGTGGTGCTGACATCTGGTGAGGGCCTTTGCGCTGTGTCAGCCTATGGCAGAAGAGAGAAGAGGAATCGAGTATGAAATGAGAGAGAGAGAGAAAAGGGGGCCGAACTCATTGTTTTACGCACTCTTGAGATAAAGCCATTAATCCATGAGTCTCTGTCCTACTCACCTCTAACGGTGCCATCTCTCAACACTGTTCATTGGGGATTAAGTTTCCAACACATGAACTTTGGGGGATACAAAACACAGCATCTTGTTAATGTGTCTCTAGAAAACATTGCTTTTTCCACTGAATGATTGTTGGGAAATTGTTCTGTTCTCTCTCATTTTTTTAAAAAATTTGTTTAGCTTTGTTGATGTATGATTGACAAATAAAATTATGTTAATGTAAGGTATATAACGTGATGATTCGATATACGTATATACTGTAAAGTGATTACTACAGTCAAGTTACCTGACACATCTAATACCTCACTTAGATACCATTTTTTGTTGTTGTGTGAACATTTTAGACATTTGTTTGTTTATTTTTTTAGACAGTCTCACTTTGTCGAGTGCTGTGGGATCAGAGCTCTGAGGAACCTCAAACTCTTGGGCTCAAGCAATTCTGTTGCCTTAGCCTCCCAAGTAGGTGGTACTACAGGTGCCGGCCACAACTCCTGACTGTTTTTAGAGATGAGGTCTCAGTCTGGCTCAGGCTGGTCTTGAACCTATGAGGTCAGACAATCCACCTGCCTCAGCTTCCCAGAGTGCTAGGATTATAGGCCACGGTGCCCGGCCCAGACCTTTCAAACTTTGCTTGGTTATCATTTATAATCCTTTGTAAAGTTCAAACATAATCTTTTGTATCTCAAATAATATTCCCTGGCTTTTGTACTTAGGATGTCTAAAATAGGTAATAACAATTATAAATTAATTTCAAATTTCTAAATACTATCTTTATTCAATATTGAATGAACTGTTGCTTTTTAAGATGTTTCCTTTGCAGGACAGGAGTTAGTTTAATTGGTGGATTTTTCTGACTTCTCAAAACAGACAATTTAACATGTATATTTAGTGTCTTCATCTTCAGTTCTATGTAGATGAGTTTCCATGTTTATCTGCCAGCACTGTGATATCATGTGAAGACTTCGATCTCGTGACATGAGAACTTGGATATAACCTTAAACCTTATAGTTAGTTCTATTTTAGCAGAATCACCATTTGAAAATAGAATGCTCTAGACCCTGAAGTGTTACTCTGTTTTGTGTATGTGCGGGTATCTCCACCTCTTTGATCTTGTGTGGCAGTTAGACACATTTTGCATAGAAATGCAGGAGAGAATGAGCCTGGATTTTTGCTTTTCTGTGAGGCTCAGTAGTTAAATTGGCCACAGAAAACAGACATTTGGGATCATGTGACTAGATGGTATTCTCTATAGGTGTGCTTCTATCCCAGGTGTGCCACCCCCAGATGTGATCCCCCTACTCAATCATTACAATTCACTCTGACTTTGAAATCTGTAAATAATAAATGAAAACTATCTGTTGTCTTGTGAAATAAGGAATAATATCATAGTAGATTTTTAAAAAATGAGAACTTTTTTCCTATATGCATATTGTGGGCAGGAGAGGTTTTCATATTATAGTTACCCTTTCATTTTTTAGGAAACAGCAAGAGTCAACTTGGTATTATGTCAATGGCCAGCTTCCTTTTTAGCCATTCCCAAAGGTATAGTGTCACCGAGTTCAGTCTGCAGTAAAAGGACTTGAATTACTTATGTGCCAAAATAATAACCATATTGGCTGCAAGACTACAGCTGCATTTTACCAGTGGATTCAGAAATGCTGCTTCAGAATGCGTGTGTGTGTGTGTGTGTGTGTGTGTGTGTGTGTATAGCTAGCCAGATTGGTAACTTTTTATCCATATTCCTATTTGCATCTTTGTATATTGGAGATGGGAGAGAGTCCTTTTAAGCAGTCCAAACTCTCTAGCAAAGAGTAGGGGTGGGTTGAAGTCAAGATCAACAGGGCAATGCTGTGTTCCCTTGTGTTTTGCTGTCAGCAAGCTGTTACCCATACATGCAAAAGGTTGTTTGAAGTGGCTTGCACGTGTTTCCATAGCAGCAGTCATCTTAGCAATTTCACTCGTTTTTTGGACTTTTTTTCTTTTGCTTCTCTATTCTTTGCTGATGCGGGATTAAACAAACGGCATATTTAGGTCAAGGAAAGAGATGTTAGCTAATATAGATGCTAGGCTAAGCATTCTGGGAGAGTGATTTCTTGCAGCAGATGAACATTCTTTGTGCCTCCCAGCAGCATCTGCAGCAGTGTGGCTGTCTGGCACTGTCTTTTTCATTTTGGGCAGGTTCTGAGATTCAGAACATTCCCAAGCAAATCAGAGGAGCCGGCAGTTTTCTAGTAACCATATGTAAATCTTCTGCTTATTTGGTACTAACAGTGAGGCAATCCATTGGAAAAATGATACTTTAAAGGTTTTGGTGCATCCAAGGTGTGTCATCTTACGTTTGCACCACCCCTTCTATTTTACACTCGGAGCCTGGCTTTTTTTGTCAGGCAGTTGGGCAGGAGCGGATTCTTGTATGACAGCTCAGAGCTTCCCTTCTGTTCCAGTGCTGGGGACTGCTTGTCGTGAAGATGGTACAGTGGGAGCCTGTTTCTGAAGAGCCAAAGAAGAAGATGTGGAAATGGAGTAGAGATTGTTAAAAATCTGAACGTCCACACCTTGGGGATGGGTTGCACTACTAGTGTGATTCTGTTTAAAGGCATCCGCACCGTCTTTGAAAGAAACTGTGCTTATATGTGCAAACAGCAAGGAGAGAATAATGCCCTTGAATACACAGCATACAATTGGACAAAAGAAGATTCAGAACTATTGATCTCTTCCTGTCTGGTAAATGTTGCCTTGCTTAATTAACAAGTAGTTTAATGGTAATAGAATAAACTAGTCTTTAAAGGAAATATATTTATTTATTTCAATATGCTTATATATGTGTGTATGTTTGTAGTCTGTGTTTATAAATGCCCTTAAATTTAAATTATGAGGTACCTGTTTGTATGTGTGAGGATGCCATGTATTAAAGCTAAATACATACAGAAAGAAGAGTTATAATAAGACACTTTATTGAAGAATAGTTTTCTGAGGTAGCTTTATGAGCTTACGTGTTCTTGGTATAGCCTCAGAAATAATACCTGGCAAAGTGTATATTTAGGATATTATATATGAGATCCCCCTCCCAGGGATTCGAATTATGCAGTCCCTTTGCATGTTAGTTTTCTCTTTGGTTAGGTTTTTCTTACTAATGACTTGCGGTCTTTGATTCAGGAAGAAATTTAAAGGGAACATGAAAGAAAACTGTAATGGATATGAGACAGATATTTCTACTTTTTTTTAAAAATGCAACTCTTTACCCTGTTTTGGGATGAAGGGTCTTGAGAGTAAAGGGAACCTTAGTTTGACACAGCGCTTCTGTGTCCTGTCCCTTTACTGGCATGAAGTCACAGATGGGTGTGCCTCTTCATGGCCTTGTCACCAGCGCCAGGCATGTGAGGAAGCTACATGCTGGTCTCTCCTCCCTCAGGCTTCTATGCCATTTTTCTTTCTGTTCTTATCACAGTTTTTGTTAAAATGATTGGGGACGAATACATGTAAGATTTGCTGTGAGCTTTGCCAGCCGCTGCTAGGTATAGCAAGGCATGCAGAAACAGAGACCTTTCCCTGTTGGGGAGGCTGCCATCTGAGACTGAGAAGGGGGCGTTAGCACGCCATATGTACTTCGTGATCAGATCAGGTCGCCCTGGCCTTACAGGAGCCCAGAGAGATAATGCATTTTGTGGAGAGGCGTGTGTGATGTTAGCACTCAAAATAGGAGGATAAAAGGAGAGCATCATCTGAGGCATTGGCCGCATTTTAGAAGTCAGTGTTATGTGTGGTATGGAATTTAAGTGGTGCTAATTTAACAGGTAAATGTTTTAAGCTATGATGGACTTTGGAATGTGCTTTTGAGAACAACCAGTCTCAGAGATTAGAAGGACCAGCTTGTTATGGCTTGGTCCCATTGGTGTACCCTGACCTGACAGCCCAGGACTTATTTGGCCCTACTGGCAGAGCCCTTCTCCTGCTGCAAGCCTCTGCTCTCTCAGGCCAGACTGACTTGTTTTTGGTTAACTTGACTTTAAGAGACTGCTTGTTTTTTTTCCTTTTTATTTTATTACATGAGAGAATAGTCAACCTCCAAGGGCATTGTCAGAACTCAGGGCTTGTGTTTCTGGAATGCTGTTCCTGTTGGCAGCTCTCTGCCCACCACCTTGCCTGCACCAACAGGTTGAGCCATGCATGTGGCAAAGGTGCTGCTGGATGGCAACACTTACCCTGGTTGTTGTGTGTCCTTGCCTCCTAAGGCCTCCTGTCTGTGCTGCAGAAAGAAGGGGCCTTTGAAAAGAAAGTCAGGCTGTGCCACTCCTCTGCTTAGAAAACCTCTCCATCACTCAGGGCCAAATGCAGAGTCCTTATAGCAGCCTCCAGCTCCATCTCTGGCACTGCCTACCTCTTCACATATTTGCTGCTTTTTCTTTCCTTCTCATCATTTTTCTCTGTGCTCTGGCCACCCAGCCTGCCTTGCCATTTCCACTTCCTGGGACATCTCCACCAGGCATTGCGTGGTTCATCGTCTGGCCTCCTCCAGCTCTTGGCTCTCATCCGCCTTCCCAGTGAGGCCTCTGTGACCCCGTGGTTTAACTGTGCAAAACCTCCAGCTCATCCTTACTTCAGGCCCTGTGCAGTTTCTTCATGATGTTTATTTCTATCTGATGTGCTCTTGGTCTGGAAGAGCAGCATACATTAGTAGTAGTAACTGGTAGTGTTGCTAGAAGTCTGCTTACAGTACAACAGGAATCAGATTCATGATGAGGGGGATTTCTTTCTGTTTTAGTCACTCTTCTGTCCCTAATAGCTAGTGCAGTGCTTGGCTCCATAGTGAGGGCTCAATTAATGAGTGAATGTGGTTTATGGTCCTGAACTTAAACTTGGAGAAGCTGCTGAGAATATATAGGTTATATTGCTTATTCTAAAGCCAAAGTGTAACTTTTTTTTCTTTCCTTTTCTTTCTTTCTTTCTTTTTCTTTTCTTTTCTTTTGTTTTTGTAGTTTTTCCCCAAACAGTGACTGGCTCATCTTGATCATTCAGCTTCCTAGGGTTGTACTTCCCAACCCTTTTGTCATGGCACTATGCTATGAAACTGCTTGATTCCTGGATGAATATCCCCTGGGTTTGCTCTAGTCATTACGGCAATTCATTACACTGTCTTTGGACATTATTCAGACTAGCTCTGTTTACACCTTTTCTGTGGTCAGGCATTTGAGGACCTTATTTTGAGTCATATAAACCCTCTCTTAAGGGAGCCCTGCCCATCAACAGACCCTTGGGTCACCTCCCCACAAAGATAGGCTGACCTTATCTCTGGATAGATGTGGGTTCATATCAGGGTCCTCAGCCTTGGTTGGGACAGCGTCTGTTCTACCTCCAGGTCAGGTGGTGACTTTAGCCTGTGGCTCAACCTTAACCGTCAGCAGCTAAGAGGTGCATTTCACCTGCTCTCAGATAGCATGACCCCACCTCAGCCACTCAGTATGTTCCATACCTGTGTGGAGGGGATGTATTCAGAGGGGCAGCCTGAAGGGCTTGATGCCACCAGTTCTTCAGGAGACTGTAAATATCCCAAATATTCTGTCAGTCTAGACCTGATTCTCGGGCTGCCTTGTTTGGCCTCAGTGTAATTACAGCTTCTGAACTAAGCTTTGGATTTTTCTCTTGGCCTTTACTGAAATACCTCATGAGAAACATTGTTACAAAAGTAGTATCTACTATAAGGATGTTGTTGAAGGCACCCCTCACTTGGTCTTGGAACAGCAACAGGCACCATAGTGTAGTGGTTAAGAGTGCTGACTGGAGCCAGCCTTTGGGGGTTGAAGCCTTAATTTATAGCTTAAGAGCTGTGTGACTTTGGGCAATTTCCTTGACCACTCTGTTCCTCAGTTTCCTTATTGGCTAGTTGTATTACCCCATAGGGTTATTAAATGTGTATGCCTAAAGCTCTTGGACAGTGCCTTCCGCATAAGCAAGGGCTAATTGTTAGCTGTTGTGATCGTTGCCATACTTTCAATTTTTTAGCGTTTCCTTTGTGAGGAGCCCTGGAAGAAATTTTTTCTTCCTACTCTGAATTGTTGTGCTTTTCATAAGGAACTACTTTATCTTTATTTTATGTACATTATGGTTCGTGTAAATGATCTCAGCTAAGTTGTCAGTTAATTGTTTAAAGAAAGCTTAGTTCCAGTAATTCTAACAGATACACAGCATTTTTCAAAAAAAAATTTTTTTTTATATTTCTCTTAAATCTTGTTTATCCTCTATCATTTACCATTTTTATCATGGATTGCTTTTTTCTCATCTGCTTATTAAAATAACTATCAGTATTTTTGTTTATGTGAATAGTTCATGTACTTTTAGTGATTTAGCAAGCAAGGCAGGATAAAAATGAATAAGCTAACAGAGAACTATATAGTGAAGAAAAAAGCCTTTTACTGTCATTAAAGATGGCTGTGAAGTGAAAAAGAGGTATCTTAAATGTGGACTTTAGCTTTGTAAGGATGGGCTGTGCAGATTCCTACTAGAAGGTTCTTTTTATATTTAAACAGTGAATCAGCATCCATGGTGGGCGGTACACCAGAAAGTGGCCTGATCTAAGATAAGCGGACTGACCCAATTTCTCCTATACTACAACACCTTCATTTCAACTAGTAATTCTAGTTGAAACAATTGCTCACAATTGAGGGGCAAGACAGAATTGAGATATATTTTATTACTGATCAAGGATTCTTTCCTAAAGGATTTTCCCTTTTCTGATTAATTGAATGTGTTGGTTTAGCTTGTTCAGGAAGCCATCTTGAGTGCTTATTTCTTCTGGGAACGCTGACACATAGGATTCACAGGTACCCTCTGAGGACAGGAAGGAACTGCTCAGACCAGGACCTTCCATAGGTAAGGTAAGCTTGAGCAGAAGCAAAACACACTGATAGTTCCACTTTTCCTTGTTTGGAAAAGTTTGTGATAGCCCTAGTCTTATTGGTGAGGATGTGACCTCTTTTACTCACAGCAGATAATATCATGTACCCCGTTAAGGTGACTGAAAGAGTTGAAGAGCCTTGGATGATTCTGTAACAGGTTCTGTTTTTGCCCATTATAACTGAAGTGGAAGAAGTTGCTCAGTTTTGACCTTGACAGCAGCCAGGATCCTATCAACTGCTTAAGAAAGGCAAACTGCTTAAAGTCACAAGGGGAGAAAATGTGCTTCTCCTTAATTTCTCTTGTGACATGTTGGGATAATGCACTTATAATTTAATATTTAATCTTTTTTTCGTTGTCTCACTGCTTTATAGCTTGATGTTCTTCGTGGATCTGCTGTTACAAGATTTGTTGTTTTTAACATGTCTTCAGCTTTTATTATGGTAATTTTTTATCAGACCATTTTAGTCTCCCCAAATTAAATAGTCCTTCCTTTTTTTTTGAGATAATCTCACTTCGTCACCCTGTGTAGAGTGTTATGGCATCACAGCTTGCAGCAACCTCAAACTCTTGGGCTTAAACCATTCTCTTGCCTCAGCCTCCCAAGTAGCTGGGACTACAGGTGCCCACCACAACACCAGGCTATTTTTTTGTTGTAGTTGTCATTGTTTAGCAGGCCTGGGCCAGGTTCGAACCCACCAGCCCCAGTATATGTGGCCGGCACCTTAACTATGGGGCTACAGGTGCTGAGCCTAAATAGTCCTTCCTAATTTAAAAAAACCTCTTGGCTGTGAAAATCCTTTGAAAGTCATTTCTTGCACTGTGCAAAGAAAATAGATTTGAAGGCCATGTACTTCCTGGCCCGTAAGAACCTCCAGATGTGCTTCTGTGTGTCTGTGAGTATGAGTTTTGGGGTGAGGATCGGTGGGATGGCAGGGGCAGGGGTAAGTGCTATAATCAATGACAAGTGATGAGTGAAAAATAGTGATAACCTTTTAGCTTGAGGCAGTTGGGGAAAATAAAGACTGGATCTTGATTATTTTAGATCTTCTCTAATGCCTTTTTCGTGCTGTAAGGGAGACAGGAGCCTGGCTTGGCTGCCTCTGGTACTAGGCCGTGCTCTTGGGGTTCCATGTCCTAGCGCAGGACCATGATTTTACATAGATTATGTTTTTCTATTTTATTTCTAGTGTCCTTCTTAATGATTCCTGATGAATTTTGTTGTCTGTTTTGATCCTAACAGTAAATTGGGCTGGTATTTTTAAGGCAGTCTGCTCTGGCTCCTAGATCCATTTCCTGCATTGTAATTGAGATTGCCCTGCTCTATAGTGGCTGCCTGTCCTGAATGCAGCCAATGTGAGTGGGTCCAGGAGAGGATGAGATCTCTTCCCAATTCTTGTTAAAATTTGGCATGTTATTTATCAGTGGATTCATTTACTTCAGTAAAACAAAGACAAGTAATAAACATTTATTGTAGAAACTAAATATGTTTATGTCTTATACACAGAGGCAACCACTATTTTAAACATTTTGAGGCAAAACTCTTTAGATATCAGTGCATTTGGAGGTAGTACCTTAAAGAGGTAGTAAAGGTTAATGGTGTCATAAGGATGGGGCCCTAATCTGATGGGACTGTGGCCTTATAAAATGAGGAAGAGATCTACCTGCCTTCCCCAGAGAAGCCAAGAGAGGATGACCATGCTGGCATCCTGATCTCATCTCAGACTTCCAGTCTTAGAACTGTGAGAAAATGCATTTCTGTTGTTTAAAGCCACCTAGTTTGTGGTATTTTGTTATAGCAGCCAGAGCTGACTAATTCACAAGTACAGAATAACAAGAATATTATTATGTTATACATGTATAGTCTTATATGTTTCTTTAAATAGATTCTACATTATATCACAGACATCTTTCCATGTCAGTAAGTATGTATTTCTGTCTCTTCTTGAAGTCATTTCATTTTATGGATGCAACATATTTTATTGAATCTATACCCACTAGTCCACTTTTCTTTTTGATTATAAATGGTACAATAAACATCTTTGTGTATACTCATATACTTTAAACACTTGTCAGATTTTCTTAGCAGATTTCTATACCTGGAATAACTGGGTCAATATATATTTACTTTATACAATTTTAGTATGTGGTGCCAGATTGCCCTCCAGAAAGACTATTTTGAGATTTTTAAAATCTCAAGACAAGGCAGATTGTGTTCTTTCCTTGTGACTGCAAGCAGTTTGCTTTCAGTATGACTATTTAGTAAGGTGTAATGGGCTTATCTGATAAGTAGAATACAGTGATTTAGATTGCAGGTATACTTAGGCAAGTAACAGAGTAAGTGAGGATGAAATTAGCACTAATTTTGCCTCTCCTCCTGGATGGTGACTACTAGCATTCCTAAACATCCCAGGAGGATTTTGAAATGTTCCTTTGTGGGGGCGGGAATGTACTGTTCTGGGAGGTCTTCACCCTTGTAGAATTGGGGTAGCTGTTTCATGCTAAAGGAGGGAGCAACAGAAATACTGAGTAGAACCAGATGAGTTAAGCTGATGCTACTTTGCTCAAGTCTTACTTTTTAGATCAACAAAGTGGTGGATTTATATGTTTCTCCCATAGCTTTAATGAGAAGCAGTGACTTTTTAGAAGTAAATTTGTTGTTTTCATTTTAAGAATGCATAAATTATTGTAGAAAATTAAGAGACTATAGAGAAGAACCAAGAGGGAAACAGAAATCACTCATAACCCTTTAGCCCCTAAATAATTACTGCTTGATATATGGTTTTCTGATATTTTTCTCTGTTTATGCAAGTATTAGAAATGGGATAATATTCTATTGCTTCTGATGCACTTTTTATTTACTGTTCTATTGTAAGCATTTCCTTTTTTAAAAAATTTATCATTATTTTTTAGAGATGGGATCTTGCTAGGTTGCCCAAGCTAAATTTGAACTTCCTGGGCTCAAGCAGTGCTCCCGTCTCAGCCTCCGAAGTAACTGGGACTACAGGCACATGCCTCTGTGCCCAGCTATTACAATTTTTTTTTTTTTTTTTTGAGACAGTCTCACTATGTCGCCCTGGATATAGTGCTGTGACATCACAGCTCACAGCAACCTCTAACTCCTGGGCTTAAGTGACTCTCTTGCCTCAGCCTCCCAAGTAGCTGGTACTACAAGTGCCTGCCACAGTGCCCGGCTATTTTTTGGTTGTAGTTGTCATTATTTGGCAGGCCTGTACTGGATTCGAACCCACCAGCTCTGGTGTTACGTGGCTGGTGCTTTAGCTGCTTGAGCTACAGGTGCTGAGCCACAATCATTTTTTAATGCCCATGTTACACTAAAACATGATTTAATACATGCATAATATTATTGTTATATATATATATATTACAGTCCACAGCCCCATATATACATCTATGTAATATATACACTACTCTATGTAACATATATGTTATATACAGTATATAAATGTACTAGAATTTATTTAATTATATCTCTGTTAGGCATATAGGTTGTTATAAATTAAGAATATAAGTGGGCAGTGCCTGTGGCTCAGTGGGTAGGGTGCTGGCCCTATATACCGAGGGTGATGAGTTTGAAGCCAGCCCCGCCAAACTGCAACAAAAAATAGCCGGGCATTGTGGCGGATGCCTGTAGTCCCAGCTACTCAGGAGGCTGAGGCAAGAGAATCACCTAAGTCCAGGAGTTGGAGGTTGCTGTGAACTGTGACATCACAGCACTCTACCGAGGATAATAAAGTGAGACTCTGTCTCTTAAAAAAAAAAAAAAAAAAAAAGAATATAAGCTGGGCACAGTGGCAGGGGCCTGTAGTTCCAGCTACTCCAGAGGCTTAAATGAGAGGATCACTTGTGGCTAGAAGTTTGAGCCTAGCTTGGACAATATAGCAAGACCCCATCTCTAACAAAGTCAACAAAAGGATTACAGAGGACATATTTACCCCAAAATCTTTGTGTACATCTATAATTATTTTTGTATGCTAGATTTATAACTGTGAACTTGTTAAGGCAAGAATGAATTTTTTACAGGACCTATAAAGGCATAGTTTTATTGCTTGATGGTCAATCCAAGTTAATTTGTAGCAGCAGAGACTCTAAGTGTATGTTTTATGTACTGTTAATATCATTTCTAGCATCATTTTTGCCAGTTTGAGAGACAAAATATATACCATTCAAAAAATCTTAAGTCCTTTGGTATATTCATTTCACATATTTCTGTTTTACCATTTGCCTTTCAATAAAATTGAATCTTATTAATTAAAACAAGCGCCATATCTTTATACAAGTGTAAATGCACATGATACACGTAACCATCTTTTTGTCTAAGATTTCTTTCATTACTTTTTTGCTTAGAAATTCATGCCTCTTGAGACCAGATATTCACCAGTATTTTCTTTTGTAATTTTTTTGTTTATTTACTGTTTGTCATTTTTGTCCAGGGGTCAATAAACTATGGCCTGTGGGCAAATCTGGCCTACTACCTGTTTTTATAAAGAAAATTGTTTGAGCCCATAGCCACACTTACTTATTTATACATTGTCTGTGTCTGCTTTAATGGGGCAGAATGGAGTCATTAGGACAGAGATCTATAATATTTATTAGATCTATAATATTTATTTATATTGATTTAAAATATTTATTAGTTGGTCCTTTGCAGAAAATTTGCTAAGACTTCCATTAGATTTAGATTTATTTGGATATATGGTTTAGTTGAAATCCTAAGTTGATTCCCTACTCATTTTTTCCCCAGTCCCAGTTGTAGAACACTTCATTCCTTAGTCATTGGTTTGTGATATTGCCTACATTATATTTTATGTTCTTTTATATACTAGGCTTTGCTTTAGCACTACTTTCTGTGCACTGTAGAAGCAAAGTTCTTATACAACTGTCAGTTTAATTGTAATTCAGGAAAACGGAAACAAGAAATTTAGAGATACTAGACATCAATTCTATATTTTAAAGATAGAATCAACAGGCTATATTGTGTAAGTTGCTGAATTAAGTGATCATATAAAGCATATATTGGTTAAGATTCAGGAGCTGAGGGTTAAAGTTTGAGCATACAGTGAAGTATATTCATAAATTTGTTTCCTTTGGAAATGGCCTATTCAAAAAGTAGATCAAGTTTGTCTTTATATGGACTTTGGTGTGGCAGCTGTGTTCTTAAGTAACCTTGATGTGAATGTACATGTTTTTTGCATATTTGGTCTGTCATAAGGAGTCCCAGCAAAATATAAGCAGAGATATTAGAGGGGTTTCCACACAAAGTTTATTCATGTCTGTGGGAAATATGTCTGTATCTTTACAGATGAAGAATACATGCTAGTTTTTCTTTTATTATGCAGATTCTAAAGATAATTAATTTCCTTCCTTACCTAGACTTTATGCATTTATGCAAAGGTTTAGATATGTGTATATGTGTATATGTGTGTATGAAATTACGTGTGACTATGTATGTATGTGTGTAGTTTCTGCTGTCAACTTATTATTGAAATTTTGGATAAAAGGCTACTTTATGGTTTCTCAAATGTCAATGAACAATGAACGACCTTATCCTAGGGTGAGTTTTTATCAGCCTTTACTTCCCTGTCAGGGGAAAAACATATACCCTAGGAAGCTCAAGTAGATGTGATTTGTGACCTGAAGAGTAGGGATGGCTTAGGGCTAATTTCGATGATAGGAGGTTTTTTGTCTCTTCTTGAGTGGATCTGCCTTTGCAGGGTCTCTGTGGTGATTCTTAGATGCAGTCCTGGTGGCTGTCTTGTGAACTAGATTACTGTTATGAACATTTGATATTCCTAGTGTGTTTCTAGGCTTATGAAATAGGTGACAGCATTACCAAAGCACAGTTTTGGAAGTTACTCTTACTTCTTGGTGTTCTCTTCATCATTGGAGAACAAATGGAACAGAACCCCAAAGCTTTTTCCCTGTTGCCCCACCTCCCATCTTTTCTTCATTTCTCAAATATTGGTTGTTTGCCTGCCAATCACAGGATGGGGCAGTGTCAACGAGCCACAGCCTCACTCCCAGAGGATTTGTGGAACTGCCACATGGGACAGGCTGTGATGAGGAAAACCTATGAGGCCTCCCCTTGGAGAATTTGGGTGAAGGGGAGGGAGAAGGATGTTTCTGCAGAGGGAATAAAGTCTCAGGGAGGGAGAGCTGAGGCCTCCTTGAAGCTGCTGATAATTCCACAGTGCAGGAGTGGGTTTACTGGGCTTAAGGACAAGGGTGGGGTACAGGCGTGACCACTGGTGCTAGAGAAGTAAAACAGGGACCAGATCATGGTGGGTCTTGTTGGAACTTCATAGGAGAGCTGTTTTAAATAAGGAAAAACATGATCAGATTTGATTTGATTTGATTTGATTTTGTATTTTGGAGACAAAGTCTCTCTCTGTTGCCCAGGCTAGAGTACAGTGGCACTATGGCAGGTCCCGACAACCTCAACCTCAAACTCCTGGGCTTAAGCTGTCTGTTCATTAGCAGGGACAGTCATACTGCTTGGCTAATTTTTTTTTCTTTTTTTCTTTTTGAGTCTCAAGCTGTCACTCTTGGCAGAGTGCCGTGGCATCATAGCTCACAGCAACCTCAAACTCTTGGGTTTAAGCGTTTCTCTTGCCTCAGCCTTCCAAGTAGCTGGGACTACCAGCACCTGCCATAACACCTGGCTATTTTTTGGTGGTAGTTGCCATTGTTGTTTGGCAGGCCCGGGCTGGGCTCGAACTCACCAGCTCTGGTGTATGTGGCTGGAGCCCTAGCCGCTTGAGCTATAGGCCCGAGCCATTTTTTTCTATTATTTGTGGACAGGTTCTTGCTGTTGCCCAGGCTGGTATCAAACTTCCAGCCTCAAGTGATCTTCCCACCTTGGCCTCCCAAAGTGCTAGGATTACAGGTGTGAGCCACCATGCCTAGCCTGATTAATGTTTTAAAAAAAATCCCTCATATTGCAGAGTGGAAAACGGTTTTCCTGGCACCTATGGAAAAGGGAAATCTGAAAATAGGAGCACTAGTGAGGAGGTCACTGCAGCAGGATGACTGGTGATGGTGGCCTGAATTAAGGTATCAGTGGAGATGGAGAGAATCAACTGGATTTATGAGATTTGGAAGTTAACTGAGAGGAAGGGAGTCAAGCCTTGGGCCCCTCCAGGGTGCCACCTGCTGAGCTGGGGGGAATGTGGAATGGAGAGGAGGATGCCAGCTCCTGAGTTAGAAGCTGTAAACCACCCATCTATAAGCCAGTGGGGCGTGACTGTTAGAACTGGAGTGAGAGGTGTGGATACCAGCATAGCTATGTGTCTGGTGATGAAAGAGGGGAGTGGATGAGGTCTCCCTGTGAGGGTATTGAGAAGCCAGAGAGCCAAGGGCCCTAGGAGGGCCCAGGAAAAAAAAGCTGGAGATCACAGTTGGAACTTCATGGTAAGGGAAGTAGAAGGTGGCTTGCTTTGCCTTTGGAAACAGAATTATAGCCAAGGAAATGCACAGAGCTTGAAGAACTTTGAGCATGTGCATTCAAGCTTCTTGCCTCTAGTTCACTGACACCATCATCTTTATTATTCATAGAAACATGTAACAAATACTAATATATCTTGTGCATAGTATCCTAGGCACAGCAGAATTTCAAAGTATGCCATCTGCTCTTTAGAAGGGGTTTTTGTAGTAGACTGGGGAAGAATTGATCAGTGATTAAAGCTACACTCTGTCTCTCCCTTCCTCCTCATCAGAGTCGCTACCTTTTTTTGAGGGTGAACTAGTGATCAGCCCACAATCTAGCTCTTTATTTCTCATTTAATCTTTATGACAACTCCTTAAGGTGGAGACTATGGTTACTTTTATTTTACAGATGAGGAGACTAAGGAACAAAAAAGGGTTAATGTTATGTAAAGTAACACAGCTAGTGAGTAGGATACCAGGATTCAAACCTTGGTTTTGTTTCAGAGCCCTGTGCTCTCACCTCTGTGCCAGAGGCTGGTCAGTGGAGCTGTGGTGTAGAAAGGCTGACGCTGGAGAGTGCCTGGAAAAGTAAGTGCTCAGAAATGATTGAGGCCACAGCCTTAAAAGAGGAAGAAAAAGACAGGAAAATATGTAAATGGATCATGGTCTAGCTTGGGAAGCACAAGTAACCATTTATAGGAAGAAACTGCTGGACCCCATGAGCTATCAAAGGGTTGTGTGAAATAGCTGACTGGGGATGTGAAGAATTACACAAGAGATGAGATAGGTCACCTGAGGCAGCTGTGGATGTGGTGTGTCCTGTGGTGGTCCAAGAAGATCAGGATGCACCTGCAGCTTGTGTGGTGCCGCCCTGTGGGCTGAGAAGTCTGTGCCCAGCCTGGATACCGGCAGGGACACTTGGGGATTGAGACCCTCCTCTCACATTAGAGTGGGCTCAGGATCATAACAGGAGAGCCTGGTGACAGGGAGGCAAGGGTGAAAATGCCAAGCTGCCCACACATCCTGTGACTGAGGGGTTTGAAGAGAAAGGGCCCACCTGGAAGGAGTGTTCATGGGGCTTGATTTACTCAATTGTGGCACTCTGAAGCAGAAGAGGGCACAGGGGTGACAGTGCCCCGTCTTCTGACCCAGGTGGGCTGGCAATGTCCTTCATCAAATGCAGGACCCTGCATGTGGGAGACTGGAGTGGGCCTGGCCCAGAAGCTCACTGAAGAACCTTTAGGTCAGGGACAGGGTAGGGCCCTGACATTTTTACAAGTTGGATCCCTCTCTAAATAGAAAATTACAAGTACCAGTGAGGGAAGGACTTGCTGCCAGGGGCTCCCTTAGCTTCTTACCCTGCTCTTGCTTTCTGGGAGGTGTCTGAGGCTCCTGGGGTCTCCTCTCCTGTCTCCACGCTGTGCTTTTCTTGGTGTCAGGAAGGCCCAGGTCCTTCTCCATCAGCCATAGCTGGTCATTCTGGTCACAGTTTAGACTGTGCGAGCTAATTAAGTTTATCCAAGGTCAGTGATGTTTAGGAAGGCCCAGGTGCTCATGGTGTGCCTTCTGATTATTCTGCCGAAAATGTACCCTGCTACCTCTTGCTAACACACAAGGGAAACCACAATAAAAAGCCACAAAGTGTTTGGATGGGATGAGGACTCCAGTCTGTCAGGACTCCTACCCATGACAGAAAGTGGATGAGAAAAAAAAAAGAAAGAAAGGGAATGAGAAGTACACGCTTTCCATTTAGATTATCAACAGGAATTGGTGGCCACGTATATAATGAATGTCATACTTCTGGCTTTTCCTGTTATGAAAGAGTTCTGGGGAAGTGATTTCACCTGAAGCCTCTCACTTTGAATAAAACCTTTTAAACCAAATTTAAGTGGTTTCCAAATAGAGATTAAAAGTGTTTTCAAACTAGTGAGTAAGTGTAAGGCAGCACGTTTAAATAATTATCCCAGTCACCCTTACAAAACGAGTTCTGTAGCAGTAAGGTAGGAATAGGGAGGAGAATGCTAGAATGTTGGTTAGTCTGAGGCTTTGGTAACTCAGCTCAGATAATTGCTGACACTGCCAGGCATAAGGTTGTGTTTGGGGAATGCCCCTTCTACCTTTGTGTTCTCTCCTGCTGCTCCTCGGCCCCATCCAGTTCCTCATCCTCCTGGCAGCCACCCACCCACCCTAGGTGTTCCTGAGCTCCTCCCCTTTCACTGTCAAAAGTTCACAGTTTCCTGTGTGTGAATGATCTCAGATGTGAGGTTATCTGATTTTTAAAAATCACACTATGGTATAAATAGCTAATTTACTGCTGCCTGCCAAAGCGTATTTACATTTTAGAAGGGAGTATGTTGTTGAGGGTGGCTCTGGAGGTGATTATAGAAGTTTTGGGAGCATTTTATCATTCATTTCCACGCTGCACGATGAATGGAGTTTGTATGCCAGAGAGTCTTTGGGTGCGAGTTGGGGTTTTTGTTTTGAGTACTGGAGGAGAATGCTTTTACCTCATTTTTCTTTCTTTTACAAGTAAATGACAGTTTTCTGTGTCTGGTTTCCTGGAGCAAATTTCACATGTTTAGTTGGGGAGGACATGAGATTTTGGTGTGTGGCCTTCCCTGCAGTGTCCTGCCACCTGAAGGCCACTCCCCTACTAAGCTCTTCTACCAAGCTCCCGGGTAGAAGGGTTTGGGGATCTGGTACCTTGCTTGGGAAAAATTGGCTGCTGTTCTTGTGAAATGAAATTCTCAGCAGGTTGAATTGCTGGGCCTAAATCCCAGCACCTTGTAAAGAGAGGACACTATAATGTTGCTTTCTCATTAAAAGCCACAACTTGCTGGTGTGCTGGAGTCTGTGCTCAGAACTGCTGCTGCCTCTTTAGAAGGATGTAACAGGACAGGAGGAAACCCAGAGAAAGGCTGTGGAAAGGATCACTGCATGTTTATAGCTAAAGTTGGTGGGTAGGAGCCCCTTTTCATATGTTTCCTCCCAGAACCCTTAATCAGACTAGATCTGGGAGGTCTGGTGGGATGGAATGTTGAAATCAGGCAGAGCCCTGACCATTTGAGCCGTTCTCCAGAAGGAGACATCATTGTTTTATAGTTGGTTTCTCTTTTCCCCTAACTCAGTGAGATTTCACCAGTACTTCTTTGCCAAATAACAAGCAAGGGTGCAGTGATGGTGCCTGGGAACTTTGGTGTGAGACATTTGATACCCAATTTCCGTTTTCCCTTTACCCTCAGTATTCAGTTACCTTTCAGACTGGGTTGCTGTGTTGTAGAGGATGCAGGCTCCTATCCAGGTCATACCCTCTTGGGACCAGTGTGGTAAAACAAGTGGAAAAGCTGATAGTTTGTGCAGATGTGTGTTTATCTGAAAAATACTGGACACTGTCCAAAGGCAAAGTATGCAGTAATGGTCTTAATTTTAAAAACAACCTCTCTCTGCATAAAAATTTAAAACTTTTCCCAGTTTTATAGTTTCTAATTATCCTCTTTCTGTTAAAAAATTTTTTTAAAAAAGAAACATTGAGGATACATTTAGGACTGTTTTTGTTGCCTGTCCTTCAGCCCCAGACACATGGGGTTTGGCTAGAAGCAGGCTATTAGAGAATTCAGGGGGAGTCCAGATGATTTGGAAACAAGCAAGAGAATTCATCATTTCAGAATTCCTATTAGGAAATGAGTTCTGAATACCAACTTAAAAGTATTTTTGCTTTTCTTGTTAAAAAGTTGTTTTGGTATCATCTCTTCAGTCAACTTCCTATGTGTGTACATGTGTGTGTATGTGTAATGTTGATGTTTGTTAGCTGCTCCTATGACCTATCAATTTTCTTGTTCACATGCTCAAAGGGTAGGTGTGTGGCCCCTGCTCCTCTAACCCATTAATTTTCTTGTTCACACTCTCAGAAGGTAGGGGCCACACACCTGCCCTCTGAGCATGTGAACAAGAAAATTAATTAGTTGGAAAGACCATTCAAGGAACTCAGAGAATTGTCACACTGGGTTTTTATTTCCAATATCTGCAACATCTCAGCTTCATGGTCCAGTGACTCTTTGAAGTGTAGGGTAGGTCTTTTTATCACAGAAGTCACAGGGGGAAATGATACATACCTTTAACTTCTCCTCCACTCTGTTATCTGTGGTTAGATGATTTATATAGCAAAACTGTGATTCTTGCTTCCCTTTTCTCTCACCTGAGGGATGTTATGGCCATCTTCCTGCACTATCCACTTGCTGTGTGTTTGGGATTACAAACTAAGTTTGGTAAGGGCCAAAAGTGCACATCATTAGGAAGATGAATCTGGTTGCCAAAAATCCAGATGGGATTCTAGGTCCTTTAAATTGTCCACCTAGATGAGCAGTCTGTACCATTGCCTCTCTCCATTCCCATCTTGGACATAAGGGATGGTAAACTGAGTAATCTGGAGAAGTTTGTGTGCCTTGAGTTTAGCAGCCACCTGCCATCCCTTTTGGGAGTGTTTTTCTTCCATGTTGGGGTGGGGAGGGGAGGTGCTGACCAGGGACAGAGCCATGCTTCTTGTTACCACAAGGCATCCTCCTTTCTAGATTTTACCAAGTCTTTTGGGTCAGAAACTCTTAAAAGAAATTTGGTGGCTTGGCTTGGGGTTCTGCCTGCATTATTCAGATGGAAACTGAGGCCAGGAGTGTTATACGTGCGCCAAGGCCATCAAATCCACATCACATAATTGGTACCAGACGTTTTCCATTGTCTGTCTGCCTAGACATATGATCAGCCCTAGTTGATACCTAGAGGGTGAGCACAATTTACACCACTAGGGTAGGGGACATCCATGTCATTTAGTGAGATGAGACATGTGTAGGGGTGTGTGGTACCCAGACCTTGTTACTCCCTGTCTGGCTGCTCTGATGGCACATGCCCACCAGCTGCTTTCACCCTTGTCCCAGGCCCCACATCAGCTGTGCTCATCGTGACTCACTCACAGAGGCCCACGAGGTGCAGAGGGAAAGCTGAGGAGATTGTCAGGTGGTGCATGCCCTGGAGTGTTACTTTTACCATCATCCGAGAGATGTTTCTGGGCTTGGCAGCCCATCTTAGAAAAGCAGAATGGCCTCGGCCTCAGTCTGAGAAAATCCTAGGGCTTTTACAAAGAGGATTGTGGAGACTTAGCAGGGATTTGCTGTGTGGATAAGGGGTGGAGCACCCTCCAGTGCCACATAGAGGGAGGAGAGCAAACCCCTCCCTAACTACAGCGTTGGAAAGCCACATGCCTCTAACTGTTCCTCCATGCTCCCCACGTGGAAGAGTATGCTGTTATATAACAAAGATGTACAAAATCAGAGGGTGACTGAAGTATTCCTAAATATCTTGTCCAGATAAGTTTTGCAGTGCACAGACAGGAAGAGAATTCCCATGAGGCAGCAGTTAAGGCTTTGCTGTGCATGGCAAATCCCAGGAAACAGTCTGATGTGGCTGGAGTGAGGAGGGCAGTGTTGGGAGACTAATGAAAGATGTCAGAAGAGTGGGCAGTTTTAAATATAAATTTCTTTTTGTTTGAGACAGAGTCTCACTATGTCGCCCTAGTAGAGTGCCATGGCATTATAGCTCACAGCAACCTCAAACTCTTTGTCTTAAGCGATTTTCTTGCCTCAACCTCCCAAGTAGCTGGGACCATAGACACCCACCCTCAGCTGAGGGGTTAAGCAGAACTGGAAAGGTCAAATAAAAGGCTGTATTTAGAAATTTGAGCCAAGTCAGTGAGTTCTTCTTTACCCTAAGAATTCATGTTTTTTACATTTGGGCATGGGGTGGAGGACTATGCCTAAATTTACAAGTGGAAAGAGAGAGTATCGGCTTGGCACCTGTGGCTCAAGTGACTAAGGCGCCAGCCACATACACCTAAGGTGGTGGGTTTGAATCCAGCCCGGGCCCGCCAAACAACAATGACGGCTGCAACCAAAAAAATAGCCAGGCGTTGTGGTGGGCGCCCGTGGTCCCGGCTACTTGGGAGGCTGAGGCAGGAGACTCGCTTGAGCCCAGGAGTTGGAGGTTGCTGCTCTAGGATGCCATGGCACTCTACCCAGGGGGACAGCCTGAGGCTCTGTCTCAAAAAAAAAAAAAAGAGAGTATCTACAGAGGGCCTCAGCTCAGCGATCTCACTGTTTCCTGAAGTTCCTGAGATGTGTGGACCCACGGGCAGCAGTGGCAGGCATCCCCACAAACTGGTGTGTTCTAGAATAAGTGTGCTATGTGTGTCTGCTGCACACACTGACCACACATTTAAGGAGGCCTCTTCCTTTTCAGAGGTTGTGGGAGGGGGATGCATGTCTTCGGTTTTCTTTCTGTTGCGCCACCTAGGAAATGAGTACAGATTAGGCTTAATGCACAGGAGTTTCCTTGGATTTCAGAAGACTCACATTTTTGGTGGAACACTATGCCATTTGCTTTACTACTGGCAGAGCAACTTAATTACTAAAAAAAAAAAGTAATAAAATGAAGGTAAAAAATTAGACTGTCGCTCGAGGTCAGAAATTCTTTGATTTTAAAATCAGTTATTGGATTGTATAGATAATGCAAGCACTTGTAAGGCACAGTCCATTTGGAGTATGAAATATAAATATACGAAGAGTTAAATAGCTATGTAATATTAGTATTGATGTTAATGCAATACTAATTTATCAATAGCTGACTCACGCTCTATGTGTACCTTCTATTGCCAGCAGCACAATTCATACATTAGTGATTTTAAGCTATGTGTACATTTCTATAGCTGACCCATTCATTTATACAGTCTCTTTGTAAAATGGTAATAACCATTTCTCACTAACATAGAATTTTTCAGTTGTTGGCAACTTAAGGTGGGCATAAACACAGAACTTAAGTGTTTACTATTTTGGGACTTCTTGAATGTACTATTTTAAAATGTAATAATTATATGTTAATAAATTTGGCACAGGGAATTAGTTGCCATGTATAGGGGCCTAGATTTTTGCTGATCATTTTCTTAATTTTTTTCTAGAAGTTATACAGAAGAATTATGGAAAGGGGAGAGGAACTACTACTTCATATACAAATTAAGAACATTATATTAGAAGTACATTTAAGAGGAAGGAATGATGACAATGAATTAATTGACCTTGATCAGGGACATAATTATAGATGTGTATGTGCGTATGTAATGCTACACTCATGATTATATATAAATAACATGATTATATAAATATAGCTATAGGATGAATACACTGAACTCTGCAGATACACATTCCGTTGTGCAGAAGAAGATTCTCATTTGAAAAGTGATTCCTCTGGGAAAAAAAAAGAAAGAAAAAAAGAAAAGTAATTCTTCTGATTGGATTGGGGCAGAGTTTCTGAGCCTTAGCACTGTTGGCTGTTTGGGCTGGATAATTCTTTGTATAGGGTCTGGCCTGTGCATTATATGATGCTTAGCAGCCTCCCTGGCCCTACCACTGTATGCCAATAGCAGTGCCACTTTCTACAAGTCAGGACAACCAAATATATCCCCAGATAGAGCCAAAGGCCCCTTGGAGGGAGGTAAAATCACTAGATTAGAATATCTCATGCTTCAGGTTAAGCCTGTAGTTGTATAGTACAAAGGGTAAAATGCTCAAAATAAGCCCAAGGTAGGCAGAACAGAAGAACAGAGGCATGTCTACATCAGATGTGTGCGTGCCCCAGCCTCTATTTGGGACTCATGTAGTGGAAGTAGATGAAACTTAGTTCACTGATTTTAAAAAAGATTTTTTTTTTTAAAAGCACCAATACAAATCATACTTATTCTTTAAGAGCTAGTCCAAACCTACTGGATTGCCTCTCTCCTAGGTTCCCAAATGCTAGTCCTCAGACCATGGCAAAGCTTTTTCTGGCCTGTCTGGAAATGAGAAAAATAAGAAAAATGTAGTGAGTTCTTAAAATTTTCATTTAAAATCTTAAAAAATATTCCAAGATTACTATTCCTGGTTTTAAGTGTGTGTGTGTCTTAAAAGCCTTTCTTTATTAAACAGTGGCAATAATTTATGTTATTTGGCTTTGTTTGATTGGGTTTTGTATTTTAGTATTATTATTTGGCAAAATAAATGTTAAAACCCATGACAAGGCCCTGATAAAATTAAATTTATGAAACTTCTTTGAAAAAGTTGTATGTGAATGCAGGGTATCAACAGGTACCTCATATTGCAGCTTGATGGTGCTAAGGTGTATTGCTGAAGGTAATGTCTTTTTTTTTTTTTTTTGCTTTAAAGTAAAACTCATTTACTCCCTTGAATGTTCAACATAAGCAAATTTCATGTATTGGACATATAATTCAAACTATAGTGAAGAAAAACATTTAGTAAACTCTTTCTTAAACTATTTTAATTACTTTTTTGCCTGCAAATGATCACAAAGGGACTATTAAATATCTATGTGGAGTAAAGATTATATTTAGCTCAAATAGAATTCTTCCTCTTAGCATGTTTAGAGAAACAGAAACACTAACTAAAATCTTTTCCCCAGCATTCACTTGGACACAACTAATAACAGGTCGATGTTGGCACCTTGTGCTTGCTTAGCTGTCCCTCCTCACCATTTAGTTGTCCTGTAAGCACTCAAACTTGTGGCAGATGTACTTTTTTGTTTTGTTTTGTTTTGTTTTTTTGAGATAGAATCTCACTCTGTCAGCCTGGGTAGAGTGCTTTGGTGTCACAGCTCACAGCAACCTCAAACTCTTGGGCTCAAGGGACCCTCTGATCTCAGCCTCCCAAGTAGCTGGGACTACAGGTGCCTGCCACGTGCCTGGATAGTTTTCTATTTTTGGTAGTGACGGGGGTCTCACTTTGCTCAGGCTGGTTTCAGGCTAAGCTCAGGCGATCTACCTGCCTCAGCCTCCCAAAGTCCTAGGATTACAGGCATGAGTCACTGCACTCGGCCGCAGATGTGGTTTTGTACAGTATTGTTGACAGTGATCTTAGAGGTTATCTATCCCACTGCCATATTTTACAGACACTCAGAGGACATTAACATCTGGCTTTTAATCTACTTTGGTGAGTTGGGAAGTGTTTTTTGGTTTATGTTTTAATTTTGGTCTGTCCCAAGTGGTGGGAAGGGGTGCACTTAGAATTGAACTACTGGGAGGTGTTCCTAGTGAAGACACACCGTTACTCATAATTACTGCCTTCCTCAACCAGTCACAAGCTCATTTGTCTTCTTTTCTTCATGGCTTGTCAGTTCTTTCCAAGACAATTAGCCTTTCCTATCATATCACATTGACTTGTACCTGGTTAAAATAATAGATACTCTTTACATGCACATTATATATCTCTTACTAGGAACAGTTTTTTAAATTTCCACATCTAATCTCCCAAAGGCTTCCTTCCTTGAAATAGATTTGAAGGCAGGTGTTACTCTGCTTGGAACACAAACACAACAGTTAAATTTTTTCTCAGGTCACATAATGAGGTAACAGTAAATGAGTAGTGAATCTGAGAATTATGATTTTGGAGTCTTGTACTGGGACCATAATGATCAAGTTACCATACCAGTACCCTTGTCATCTTTCCAGGAACTTTGCATGTAATTGAAGTATTAATAACTATTCATATTTACTTTACAGTAGCTATTTTGTTACTACAAACACTGTGGAGAGGAGGCTCTGCTTTAAGTTCTCATTGAAGAGGCAGAATCCAGACTCCTGACTGCAGAGTACAACTCTTCCTTCTGAGTCCTTCCATCTTCTGGCCTTTTCTCTCTGCTCTTTTCCCACGCCTGTGGTACTGCTTTGTTGAAAAGTCTTGCTGTTCCCATGCCCTTCCAATTCTTCTGAATATGTAGTTCCTTTCCCCTTAAGTACCTTTTATTTGCTTCTTGACAAAATCTTGCTTATCCTCTGCCAAGACTTGTGTGTCTCATGTGTGCTGCCTGGGCCAGCAGCATCAGCACACCTGAGAGCTTGTTAGTGCTGAAAGTCTTCAGCTACATCCTGGACCAAACTAAGAGGACTGGGGGTGGTGGGCGGAAGGCTGATGGAGGCTCAGAGAACGTGCGTAAGATGACCTGGGCGCCCATAGGAGGGCCAGCACTCCCTCACAGACCTCCTTGGCTGAGTCATCCTAGAAAGGATTAGAAGAGGGCCCACCAGTCTGTGTTTTAAGAAATGGTCCTGGTACAGTGGAGTGTGGGAACCCCCATTACCAGATACCTTTCCAGTGGCACCTTGTCCCCGGAGCCTCCCCTGACAATGCTAGAAGGTAGGCAGTAAGTCATCCCTCCTGTTGTGGCATCTGGTTCATAGTGTAGTAACTAGGTAAGGTAGGCCCACTACTGTAACCATGTGGCAGTGGCGTCACACTGTAAATATTTCTCAAGTATAACATGATCCCACTTATTGCACAGTAGGTGGCCTTATCATTTTTTTTCATTCCTTAGGCTGGAACCTAATGACATCGTTTTAACCTAACTGCCAAGGAGGTTGGAAAATCTGTGTGCCTAGGAAGAGACAGGTTTGGGGACCATCTAGTCCAGCACTGCACTGTCTAATAAAAATAAAATATTTTTATATATGTAATTTTATATTTTTATATATAATTGTACGTATATTTACATAAGTAATTTTACATTTTCTAGTAGCTATGTTAAAAAATAGAAACATAAAATTGATTTTAATATGTTAAAACTCAGCATGTTCAAATGTTTTTCAACATGTTACCAATTAAAAAATAATATTTTATATTCTTTGTGTTGCACAGAGTCTTTCACACCCAGTGTGTTTAGCACATCTAGGTGCAACTAGCCAATGTTGAGTAGCCCACGTGCCTGGTGGCTGCCATGTTGGGCTGTGCAGCTGGCCACTTCCTGTCACAGTATTGAGATGACTTGTTTGCATCCCTTTGGGAGCACTTTTAGACACCTTTCTTCTGAACTAGATTGTGTGTTCCTTAGTCTCATTTCTTAAGACAGTGCTCTGTAGTTTAGAAACACTTGCTGAGTGAGCAGGCAAGGGATTTAATGAATGAATCAACCCATTTGTGAATAGAGGAATGAGTAATTAAAGAGTAATATAAAAAGGCTGGTACTTTTTGTTCTTTTGACTACTTTAGTGGAAGTTTGAAGGTGTTCTGTTTTGTGGTAAGTGCTGGATTGCAAAGTATGACACAATGGGCGTTTCGCTAGGAGGTGAGCCCATTAAACTATAGCTCTAATAGGTATCACTGAATTGCAGACAGTTTGAGTTGAAAAGAATTTGACCATGAGATAGTTTAGTGTCCCTCATTTTTCAGATGTGTATTCCTGAGATACTGGAGGTGGCAAACCAGCCTTGGGGAGTGAAACACTTTTGGTTGCTTTAACTTGATTACAGTAACTCTAGAAGTCTTGTGTTTTGCACCAAATTGATGAGCACTTGTATGTGCTGCAGTTATTTCAAAAGGAGATGTTGGGGAAAGTGTTTAACATAGTCTCAATTTAAGAATGCTGCTAGATAAAACTCGTTTAATTTTTTTTTTAATTTTACTATCTTTTCTTCAAGTCTTATATCAGGGAATAGAAAAACTCATGAAAGTTATATCAATAAAGTACGCAGTCTGAGTAACAGATTCTATTTAAAAGGAAAATAATAGTATGTTAAGTCTGTAACATTGGCATTTTAAAAAATTACTGGCCTAATTGCAGTGAATTATGGAGTATGCATATGGAAGATATGACTTTGATTTTTTATGCCTGTTATGGTAAAGAAAAAGAAAATCCTTAGAAATGCACTTTTCTCTAAACAGGTTGCTTCATTGCTTTTAGTTAGCAGCCATCCTGCATAGTGGTCACAATTTGAACTTGAATGAGAGTTTGTTACTCAGCCTACAAGCAAGTAAAGTGTTTGCAATGGGGTTGTAGGCAATGCAGCACTAGAGTTGGTTTTGTTCTAGGTCTTCTTTAGGAAGGTCAACTGCTGAGCAGTGTTTCCATAGCGATCACACCGTTACAGGCACCTGAGAGATGTGAGAAATTTGAACTGCTCTGTAGGTCCTTTCTTACTGGTTTGAAGTTGAAAGGCATATTATTTTGGGGATTGGGAAAAGGCATAGGGGAGGTAGTGGACTCGTGATTCTGGTAAAAGAACCCTCTACAACGTTTTCTTTCTTTTTCTTTTTTTTTTTTGAGACAGAGTCTCACTTGGTCATCCATGGTAGAGTGCTGTTGCGTCTTATCTCACAGCAACCTCAAACTCTTGGGTTTAAGTGATCCTCTTGCCACAGCCTCCCAAGCAGCTGAGACTACAGGCACCTACCACAACACCAGGCTATTTTTTAGAGACAGGATCTTGCTCTGGCTCAGGCTGATCTTGAACCTGTGAGCTCAGACAATCCACCTGCCTTGGCTTCCCAAGTGTTAGGATTACAGGCATAAGCCACCGCACCCGGCAAGTTTTCTTTTTTCTGAAAAGGTCAGCTAGGTAAAAACTGATAGTCGTTAATGAGTTGAAGTTTACCATGGCATTTTGAATAAGCCTAAGGTGTGTGTTTCATCCTGTAGGAGAAGGTAAAAATTTTTTTTAAGGTAGAACCTAGCATTTTATTTAGATCAGTGGTTCTCAACCTGTGGGTCACGATCCACAGGAACTGAAAGGCCGTGGCATTAGGAAAGTTGAGAACCACTGATTTAGATCTTTATTAAACTGTTGGAATTGAGAACCAGACATATGTAATAAACCTCCAAAAATAGACCCTGGAAGGTACTTTCTCCTTAGGACAAGCAGTCATGGCATAAGCATGTAAACAAGCTGGCTTCTCTGTACCACACCAGCCAAGTCAGCTTTCTCCATGGCCAGCTGCACCAGCTCTGCCCTCCCTTCTATTAACACCAGCCAGACCCCCCGTAGGTCTAACCCAAGGTTTTTCTGTAGGACACTTTGGCCTACCTGTGAATGCTGGAAACATGTTAAAGGAATCATTGTGTTGAGAGAAAAGAAACGTTTAAAAGCTGCCATCTGAGGTGATGGCTTCTCTGTACTTAAGCCATACCCCAGAATACAATAAATAAGCAATTAGAAAACGTTCAAATATGAAGGGATTTCCTCCTCCCTGCCAACAGCATTGCTCTCTGAAGGCAGCTGGTTTCTCTGTAGCTACACCAGCTGTTCAGAAAGCTCATTGGACCTGATTTTGAAAATAAAGTTAAAACCCTGGGAGGAGTTATTGTGCAGTATGGAGTACTCAGCCTTTCTTATAAAGAAAAAGAAAGTTATCTGGTACCAAAGTGTGCAACCTACAGACCCTCAGGTACTGCCCTGTGACTTCTCTCTGTGACATCACAAGGGCGCCAAGTGCCTGTTTTCTTAGAACTAAGAGTTGGTGAGGTTAGGCTAGTGCTGAAACCATGCATAGGATTGATTTACTAAATAAAAACCTTATTCCGTATGTCCTCCAAAAGACAGCTAAAGTGGAGAAATTTCTATTTGGTGCTGTTAAAGAGGTGGCAATTAAGAGTATAAGCACCAGGGAGATGGTTTAATGGTAACAGCCTTTTTTTTTGATGTCAGGCTAGAGCTCCAACTGGGAACTTCTGTGATATGCAAGATTGATTGGATAGGGAAGACTCCCTGTGACAAAGAGCTACATAATTAGAAATGGATCAAGTTACAGAGAGAATAAGGGGAAGGTTTCACATTCATAATAGAGCTCAAGACATTACAAATTTATGCTGACAGGGCTGTGGCTGCCAGACAGGCTGTAGTGAAACTACAGGTACTTTACTTGCGCATTACAAGGACATTTTTAGCATCTGGTGGGAAAGTTAATACAATTAGGACTTTGGAGCATTGATAGGGCACAAAGGTTTGATTTCAAAGCATTATTTACTTCACATTGTTTCTAGGCAGTCACATGGATCACCTATGCTTGCTAAACTCATTATAATGGTGAACAAAACACCTAGGAACAGAATAGCAAGCCCAACTTACAGTTCCCCACAAAAGCTAAAATTCATGTTGTTGACTAGAGTGACTGCAACTGATCAGGAGCTGAAAGAGGACAGGAAAATTTAGGATGAAGGGCCCTTTCCCTCAGAGCTTGACAGCTTCTCTGTAGCCTACACCAACAAGTCTGGGGGAAAAGGCTAACACTTTTAATATTTAAGCTTTTGGGGCAATTCCCACGGGAAGCTGTCCTACCAAAGTGGCCCTAGGCTGCAGTCCTTTGATAAATTGGCTTCTTCAGATCCAGATCCCTGACAATGATCCTCAGGGTGGAGATCAAAATTCTTCTTCACAGTCTCTAATAGCTCTCTCTCACTCTTCTGAGAGGTACCATAATGGAAAATGGAGATAGATAATACATGAGAAAGTCCAAAAGTGTAAGAGACCTGAACAAGAACCCTCCTGCACAGACCTCCTTTAACAAGGGATTTTGCCACCCAACGAGCAGCATAAGCAGCTGAACGATCCACCTTGGTATAATCCGTTCCTGAAAAGGCACCTCCTCCATGAGCTCTACAACCTCTGTAAGTGTCCACAGTGATTTTCCAGCCAGTCAAACCAGCATCAACCTGAGGCCCACCAACAGTGAATCTGCCACTTGGCTGTAGATGGTAGATTGTATATTCAACAAGATATTTTGCAGGTACAACAGCTTTGATAACTTTCTTCTTTAGAGCATCCCTCATCTCATCAAGACAAACTTTTTCATCATGCTGAACAGATATAACAATTGTGTGAACTCTGATGGGAAGCACAGCACCTTGATCCTGCATATACTGCATAGTCACTTGAGTTTTAGAATCTGGGCGTAACCAAGGCAAAGTGCTTTTCTGGAGTAGTTCTGCTAATTTGGCCTTGAGCTTGTATGTTAGGACAATGGTTAAAAGTATACACTCCCTCAGTTTCATCAGTGGCATAGCCAAACATCAAACCCTGGTCTCCAACACCAATGCCTTCCTCATTCTGGTCAAGGTGAACCTTGAGCAGTATGTGGTGACTGTTGCTCCAAGGCTACCAGCACATTACAAGTCTTATAGTCAAACCCTTTGGAAGAATCATCATATCCAATGTGCTTAATGGCTTCCCGAACAACTTCTGGTAGTCAGTAGCAGCTCTGGATGTATTTCCCCAGCAAGAAGGATCATTCCAGTCTTAGCAACAGTTTCACAAGCCACTTTGGCATCAGGGTGCTGCTGAAGGTGCACATCTAGGACAGCATCACTGATCTGGTCACAAATCTTATCTGGGTGTCCTTCCGCCATCAACTCTGAGGTGAAGAGGAATGTGCCTTCCTCGATGAACACTTCATGGAAGCCATTGAGCTGCCTATTCATGTTGGTTTTGGTGAGTTAAGGTGGTCTTGAGGAGAAAGAGCTGCAGCAAGGTGGCGACTGCAAAATGGTCAGGCTGAAGACTGTTCTACTCGAAGTGAGTGTTGCGGGGCCAAGGAAGGTAAAGTTTTGGCTTCAGTCTCCACCCTGATCCCCCTGCTGCTTTTATCCAAACACTGTCATCTGTGTCATCCCCATGCAGAGATTATTTCTGAGAACTCACTCATGTCCCTGTATGGGATCTGTGTTTAAACACCGTGGATGTTCTCCTAGTATCTTAAGTTAGTATATTAAGATCAGTGATTCCCAAACCTGGATGGGTAAAAGCCTGCTGCATAGATTCCACCTTGGGAGCTATGAAAAGTGCAGATTCTTGGGCTTCAGATCAAGATTCCAATTCAGAAGTTCTGGATAAGGTCCTGGAATTTGTTTCATTGTATTGTATTGTATTGATTTTCTTCTTTATTTACTTATTTATTTTGGAGCCAGAGTCTCACTCTGTCACCCTGAGTAGAGTGCCTTGATGTAATAGCTCACAGCAACCCCAAACTCTTGGGCTCAAGGAATCCTCTTGCCTAGCCTCCTGAGGAGCTGAGACTAAGGCGCCCACCACAACACCTGACTAATTTTTCTGTTTTTGGTAGAGAGGCTGGTCTCAAACTCCTGAGCTCAAGGATTCACCCACCTAGTCTCCCAAAGTGCTAGGATTATAGGAATATCGTGGCTTAGAATTTATGTTGTTGCTGTTATTTTCACGCTCCCAAAATGACCGGAAGCAGAAGGGTTTGGCAGTCCTTACAAGACACAGGTATTGCCTCACCTCACTTTAGCTGGAGTACAGAGAAGGAAAATACTCTTTAGGGCAGAATATTCTGGAGGGCCTTCTGAAAGAGGAGCCTTGAGAGCTGAGCAGGCACTTGACTGGTTAAGATCAGGAGGTGGTAGATGAACATTCCAGATTGACAGATAGCTTTCTGGAGACATGCAGGAGAGGCTTCAGTAGGAAGGAACAGGCAGTGTTCCCTGGGCTGAGGGTTTAGGCATGGAGTGGTGAGGAGGGGGTGAGGAGACCACAGAGGGGCCAGGCTGTGAACCCAGCAGGCAGGTGAAGGATGGACCTAGGCCAGCAATCTGCCCTACCCTGCCTGGGGAGCAAGGTCTCCAGATGACACTGTTTGACCCTTAACTTCCTCCCTTCCTTTCTTCTTCCTTCCTTCCTTCCCTTCTCTTGGGAAGATCTCTGCTCCTGCACGTCCTCTTTTCCTTGCTCAGGAGAGTCACTTATGTGTGGACAAGCAAATAAAATTTAAAAGGTTCCAACAGAGTGGAGTTTTGGTCCTTTGTTCAGGTTGCCTTGTATTACTTACCTTTCAAGAAAGGAGGACACATGTTGAGCAGAGCCTCAAGCTGTCCCCCTGGGTAGAGTGCTATGCCATCACAGCTCACAGCAACCTCCAATTCCTGGGCTCAAGCGCGACTCCTGCCTCAGCCTCCCAAGTAGCTGGGACCACAGGCGCCCCCCACAAGGCCTGGCTTTTTTTTTTAGTTGCAGCCATCATTGTTTGGCGGGCCCAGGCTGGATTCGAACCCGCCACCTTAGGTGTATGTGGCTGGCGCCTTAGCCACTTGAGCCACAGGTGCTGAGCCTGAGTTTTAAGTCTTTCAGGTTGTGGATGGTATCTGAAGATATGAGCCCTTGTAGCTTTAAAAGTAGGTGTTGATTTTATCTTTATGGTCAGGGAAATGACCTCTTAATACTCTGTTTAAAGTAGTTGTGTCCTGTGACAGCTCTGTGATTTTAGTCTGGTTCTTTAACTTCTGTGCCTCAGTTACCTCATTTTTAAAACAAGATGCCTGTCTCAGGATTGTTGGAGAAAGAGATATAGTGCTTATTCCCATACTGGGCACAGAGTGAGCCATATGGGAGCCTGAGGCAAAAGAAGAAAATCAGTAATACTGATCTTTGATTTCAAGAGTTGATTTGTTTATCATGTCTTTTGGGAATATTAATTTTGATTTTTATTTAAGTACTTCATTAAAATACTATTTATTTTCTTGGTTGGAGTTTTTTTAACTCTTATAAATTTTGTTCTGGAAGTGAGTACCTTGCTTACCTGACCCTCGTCCTGGCTCTGGGGAAAGCCTGGTAAGTATTAGCCACTTCTGTGGACATTATTTTAAAATATTTCCTAAGTGGTAGTAAATGGCTTTAAAATTTTTTAAAAAGGTATTTAAAGTAATTTGTGATTTTTATGGAAAGTTTAAAAATAAAGATAAGTAGAAAGAAGGGAGAATAAAAGCCATTTGTTCCACATTTTAGACAGAACCACTATAACATTAAATTTCCTTTTGTTTTTTATATCTTATCTTGTATCCTAATATTCTTAGGCCTTAGAAAAATGTTCCTGTCTATGTAATTACCAGGCTTAAGGTTCTTGTGGAACATAACTTCAAAGCATTGCAACTTGTGTGAGCACTAGGTAAGCTATTTAATTTGTAAGAGCACCATTTTCTGTAAGCAGTAATACCTGATTATAGTGTTCCCTTGTAAGGGTTCAACTGGACTACATTAAATAAGAATGTATGTCAAGTGCCTGGGGGCTCCATAAATGTTTTCCTTGCTCATCTCTGCCACAGTTACAAATAAAAAGGTAGGTATTGACTTCTAGCTTTAGGTCTTGGCAAAGCTTAAATGGAAGTTCCTGAATGCTGTATGTGACATTGGGAGCTTCATTTATTTTATATTTAACCTGCTATTTTTGAAAGCACAGCAAGGCTTTAAGACTTGGCTTTTCTTTGAGGAAGGGCCAGTGGAATACTCACTCATATCCACTGATGGTTTTCAGTGCTTGATTTAACATCTCACTGTCTCTTTTTTGCCATACTTTTCTTGGAGGAGTTTTTATTTGTTTGCAAGCAGAAAGATGAAGCCCATTGTGTTGCATGTATGACTTTTTAGGAAAAATTTATTTTTGACAAATAATATTAATGGGATAAAATGTGTTGTTTTGACACATGTTTACATTTGTGAAATGTAAACTAAGAACTAAAGATCACTGCAGCTCTATTACCACTGTCACCACAACTGGCACCATTAGTGGCGGTTTTTAAGTTAGGTGATATGTGCTTTGATTTGGCAATATGGCAGTAAAGAAGAGGGAAGCTTTGACCACCTTCCCCAACATTCATCCTTCCCACCAACTGTGTTTGTGTCTCCAACAGTAGTTGCCTTTATTTGTAGCATATCTGTGAAGAAATTCCTTTAGCTTACTTACATATTTTACAAGCACTTGGGATAGTTTGACTTCTTATTTCGGATTGCCTAGGAAATAACCTGTGAGCCCTCTAAACTGGATGTGTTTTTGGCAGTCTCTTGAATTGACATAGGAAATCAATTACAATGAGCGTGGAGGAAGTAGAAGGCCCTCCTTTAGGTAGCAGGATGAGGAGGGATACATTATCTGCTGCTATTATTTTATAGAAAGGATGTAACCTACGGTTTTTTAAAAAGAGGGGACTTCCCAATTATTGTAAGGGAGCTGGTATTACAGTACATGATCATTGTCTTCTAAATCAAGCTAAATTGAACCAGAAGTGTTAGGGGAAGCTCTGCAGTGCCCTTTGCAAAGTTTCCATAGGGTGGACTTTCCCCTTGTAGCCTGGGAATGTTTTCGTTTTGTAGAAGTAGGTGTCCAGAGTTGGCCTGGAGACCTATCCTCTCCCCTGCCCATGTTAGATAACTGATGGCCACTTGCAGGGTTATACCTGGGAGTAACTAGAGCCACGTGACCCTTGCCAACTCCATCCATCTCCATCATTTATATATCAAGATCGTCCATTGGCTTTGTACCTTGTAATCATTGATGTAACTTGCTTTAAGTAAATTTAATGTATAGGTTAGGGATTCTGCAAAACCAGTGCATTTGGATGGTGGTAATTTTGCTTCTCATTACAGTGGTTTGGAAAGTGGATGTGGAGAGAAGTGAAAGGAAGGACATTTGTCTTCCACTTGTACTTCAAAGATCCATTTTATTTAGAATGAAAAACTTGAGTGCTGTTTAAAAAGTTTTTGGTCATTTTACTCACCAGGAATACCATCTCTGACCCTTAACTTCAACATTTGTGATATAGTGAGGACAGTTAGAAAATTCTAGCTCTTTTGAACTCCTATGATGGATCATACCAAGGTGAGGCAGTTTCATCATTTGCTCTTGAAGCAAACGATTGTGGACTGCCAACTGTGTACATAGTACTATTGTAGGCACTGGGGACATAGCCTGCACCCTCCTCTCCTAGGGCTCCGAGCTGACAAGGGGAGATAAAACACTGGCAGATAACCCCAAACAAGGCTGAGGTTGTGTTCTGGTAACTCATACTTGGAGTTTAGTTTCCTGAGAAAAATTTCAGGCACATTATGTTTCTCTTGGCTTTGTTTGTAAGTTTCCATCTCTAAAATAAATTATTGACACTGCTGGCCAAATTGTGACTATCATGATCAAAATAAATTTATAATTTACAGAAAAACTACTCCTATCCAGAGTTTATGAGGCTGAGGGAATCCTAAACTTTAGGAAATTCATTCAGTGTGTGTTTTTTTGAGCACCTGCTATGTTTTAGGACCTAGGGATAGAGGAATGAGCAGAATAGGCAAAATCACTGCCCTCAAAGAGCTGCTTTTTTGGAGGCATTGGGAGGTTAGAAAGATATTAACTAAGAAAAATAGAATATAGAATGCCAGATCGTGATAGATACAGGTGGGGGTGGGGCCATCTTTACTGAGAAGCTTCTTGAACATTCTTTGGCTGCAGGCAAAGCCTCCTCTGCACAGTGGGACACATCTGTCACCAAAATGACTCTCCCCATCTTTGTCTGCTCATCTGGATACTCAGAATTCTTTATGGCCTATGGGCTTTTTCCAGAGCTGAGTAACGGGAAGCAGCACCCTCTTCACCATAGCCGGTGCTGGAGGTCTTGTCTGCTGGTCTCTCAGCTCTGCCCCTGCTATGTAGGAAGTGAGAATCAGACAACCTTAGAAGTGTATGTTGCTTCTTAGTCCTAGTGTTTTCCTTTTGTGTGTAGTGCGGCAGTATGACTTTTAGATGTTTAACATTCCATCAGATGGTTTGTTTTTCCCAGATGTCAATAAGGACAGTTCCAATAGTTAATATTACAGATAAAGAGAGCTGGAAAGATCTTTTGGTGTAAGTCCTTCATTTTACTGGTGAAATTTGTGAGGCCCACAGAGGGGAAGTGACTTTTCTAGTGTCAGAAGGCCATTGAGTAGTGTTAGTGGAGAGGCTAGAACCCTAGTCTGGGCTTACTCTATATCATTACCTTGTAAGCCAGACCAGTCACTTATTTCTGACTAAAGAAGTAATAAAAGCTTTTGTAGAAAATTTGCAAAATGTAGACGACCTTAAAGAGAAAAGAATCACTTATACTAGAGGTATAAGAATCCACACGCCAGAGGTAATCAGTAGTCAGGGTTTGTTTTTGTTCTGTGATTTCTTTTTTCAGTCTTGCACTCCGTGTGTATGTGTCCAGAGGCGCGGGTGCACGTGTGTTGATACTGTGAATATTTTTTAATGTCCTTAAGAAGTTTGTAGAAAACAATTTTCATTGGTTATCATGTTTACCCTGACTTGGAGAAATAAATATCCCTTGAGTTATCTAAGAAGCATTAGGCTTCCTATGATCCAGTTGCTAACTTGGCCATCAGTCAGCAAATCAGTAGACTGCACACATGTTGACACTATGGAGGGGCGTCTAATGGTTTAGCTGAGCCTGGTGTTTAAATTGCTTATGTTATCCCTACTTAAAAGGGATCTGAACCTGCCCATGTGAAGAGACCCCATGTCCCTAAACTATGGGGGGTTCTCCTGCTGGTCTCTCCTGACCTTAGTGGTTTCCTTACTCTGCAAGTGGAGGCACTTCCTTTGGTCCCATCTCTGAGAACTCTCTGGGCCTTGTCTCAGAAAGGTCATAGGTGCACACAACTTCTTATGCAATTTTAGAGAGTTTGTGGACCACTTACCCTCTAAATCAGTGGTTCTCAACCTTTCTAATACCGCGGCCCTTTAATACAGTTCCTGTGGGTCGTGACCCACAGGATGAGAATTGCTGTTCTAAATTCAGCCTTGGATTGCAAGCTAAGACACAGTAGGCTCTTAGGCTATAATGCAGATTATATTTCTGTGACTATTTGATTAAATCTCTAATGATAAAAATAATCGAGGTGACCATCAGACTTTATAGCAGAATGTGTTGTTTTTAATATGACTCTTTTAGAGCCCTCGAAGGTTCTGGAGCAGAAACCCTCTCTCCTCTCCTGCTGCCATTGGTGTCTTTCTGTCCCTTTGCCTGTCCTCTGCTGCAATGATGCTTTCCTGCCCTGCTCCCTGAACCACATGCCTGTAATGCTGTTCTCCTTTGGCTGCTTCTCATCCCTTCTACCTACCATATTTCTTTCTCAGAAGAGCAGATCAGTGTCATGACACTTTTTCTTTTCTTTGGCCAGCAAGCTGACCAGTAACAATACAGGTGGGAAATCTTTAGTTATTTGCTCCCTTTTGCAATTTTTAAAAATTTCTACTTACTGTTTCTGTTTTCCCAGAACAAGAGAAAAGGAATGACCATTTAGAGGAGAGATATAAATACACACACACATGCCTGTGTAATGTGTATTTTTCTTTTGCCTTTAAAGTTGTCATATTTTAAATATCTTTCTGATATGCCAAAACTCCTAATAGAGTAAAAAACTTCCAGAAGGTTGAGATAATTGATATTTATTCCTTGTACAGTTATTCATCATATACTTATTAGCTACAGCAAATAATGTTTCAAAATCTATATAGATTTATTGCTAAAAACAAGTTTATTTATACTTTTTAAAGGTTCAATTATACTGTTTGTAAATATACCTTTGTCTTAAAAAATGTCTAACAAATTCTGCAGAATAACATTTTTTTTTAGTTGGGAGAAAGGAACATTTTAATTTTTAGTAAATTATATGTTGGGTTTCGATTTATGAGCAGCTGAAAACTTCTTTAATTCTCAGCCCTTAACAAATGAAAATTTGCATATTTTAATAAGCACTGCATTTCACTTTAGGGCTAAAGGTGACCAGTAGGACAAAACTGACATCAGCATTCAGTACAGCAAATACCTTGGCACTGCTTCCCATCCCTAAGACACTGGAGACTCAAAGGTGGTTAAGATACTGCCCCTGCCCTCAATGAGTTTATAATGTTACCAGAGAATTTGACAGGAATAAACTTAATAAAAGGTAGACTCTGAAAAGCTCCATTATAGAGGTAAAAGTAGTGCCCAGATGGGTAACAGAGGAGGGAGCTAGTTCATTCTGTCTGAGAGGATCTTGGGAGGAGTCACTGGAAGGAGAGGTTTACACTGGGTCTTGGGCATGAGTTGGAGTCTCTCAGGTGGGAACCAGTAGGAAGAGGAAGATGGGGCTCTTGGATCTAAAGCTAGCCTTCCTTAGAATAAAAAATTGTCCGTAGAAAACCCCTTAAATTTCCTGTGAAGCTTTCGTGGTTTTGAATATCCAGCCTGTATGATGAATTTGTATTCTTATTAAAGTTGAGAACTAAAACCCATGTACAGAGACACTCATTCCGTCTTGCTTCTGAAGTGTTCTTGCTTCCCCAGAGGTTTACTCTCTTCCAATAGTAAAAGTCTATCCCCTGCATATAGGTTATAGATGTGTTTGTTATTGTAAGGGTTAAATAAGTGGTATGTGAAGGAGCTTGAGGTTAGTAGGATAGAAGGAGGAGCCTGGGGAATGTTTGTGGAGTCTGAATCCTGATGTCTGACATATACCTTGTTCACTGAAATGTTTAACTTGGCCACCTGCTTCCTGTCCTCCTCCAATGGCATTTCCTCTAGTGGCTGCCCCAACCAGATGTCATCCTCACATCCTCAGTCTCATGAGCCCTTGAGAGAAACCACATCCTATTCAGAGGTTTAGGATCTAACGCCGAATGCTGCACCATGTGATGCTTTTTGACCGTCAGGTTTCTGAAGTGTCCATCTGTCCTCCATGAGCAATGGAGAACTCAAGTGCCTTAAAGGGCCTGAGGATTGTTGTGGGGGGAGAGCTGACAGTGGCATCCTCATTCTTTGAAGCTTCAGAATTCCCTTCTTTCCTAAGTTGGACCCACTTGAAGGTGGTGGACTTTGATGACTGTCTTGCTCTCAGAATTGCTTTACTCAACCTGGGATTTAAGGGTAATGCTCTGAGATGGGGGTAGGGAACAGCTTTGTGATTTTTACTGTTTTTTTCTGTTAATGTGTAGAGAACCTTGTCTAATATCTAATCAGGCTCCATTTAGATAAATCTCTCTGTGAAGAACTCTAAAGTCATTTTACTTACTTTACAAGTTGGTATATTTTTTCTTTTTTGATGATGGAAATTATGAAACTCGCTACCTGGAAACTCAGAACTGAGTACCAGTTTTTTCTTTGATGACAAAACAAATGTAAAATAATTGCTAAAAATTTTGAAAAAAGGAGAAAAACATCAAGAAAAACATACCTGATTCATGGTAGGAACATTTGGGGTTCAAGGTGTAGCTGTTATAACCAAGCAGCAAAGAGGGGAGAATGGTTGTTTTTTTAAATTGCTGAAACATTTTGTAATTTTTGTAGCAGCACATTGGTGGAAGTGCCCTTTTAGATCAGACAATCCAAAGTCCTAAATTTAAGGCTCTAGTTAATTTCTTCAGGTTGGAATAAAAACACAAAAACAATAGTTACCATTAAATGAACACCTGCTTTGTGCTAGGCACTTAAGACATTTAAAGACCTTTTTACCTTTTCATTCAACTCCCTTAATGGGATTAAATGCACATGCTGCTTTTATCTTTAATTGCTGACTGATGATCAGTGTTGTGCCTTTTAGCAGTTTGAGTGGTGGTTGGAATAAACAGTTGGTTCAGCATAGTATGCTGGTGAAGAGCGTGCACACTGGATTCATATTGCCACTGTTCACTGTGCAGCCTTCTGCACGTATTTGACCTTTCTGGGCATTAGTTACCTCATCTGTAAAATGGGGACAACATTGCATAAGTTGTTATGCATATTAAATGAATTAGTATCTGGGCAGGGTCTGAACAGGTCTTGGGACAAGGAGAGTACTTACAGTGTTTGCCAAATAAATAATCTCTTAAGTGTCTTCTTATTCCTTACAGAAAACTAAGGTATTTTGGCCCAACAAATAGGATAACATTTCTCACGTTAAAATATAGAAATTCTGGTGGCTTAATGACAATGGGAATTTGCGGAAGAACTGGGCCATTTAGAACTTCCTGAGCCACCTCAGAAAGGTTTAAGAGTTGTTGGTTATGCTGTACTTTACTGAGGCTCAGTTTGTATTTTGTGCTTACGGCTTTATCCTTTCTTCCCTTGCTGATTTTATAGGACATTTCTAAGTTTTGACTTACCTGTTATTTTAGTTCTTTATATATGTAACTGAGACGGTTTGAGGTTTTTTCCTATCTTCCTGTAACTTTACAAAGAAGGAATTTTTTTTTTTTTTTTTTGAGACAGAGCCTCAAGCTGTCCCCCCTGGATAGAGTGCTGTGGCATCACAGCTCACAGCAACCTCCAACTCCTGGGCTCAAGCGAGTCTCCTGTCTCAGCCTCCCAAGTAGCTGGGACTACAGGCACCCACCACAACGCCTGGCTATTTTTTTGGTTGCAGCCATCATTGTTGTTTTGCGGGCCCAGGCTGGATTCAAACCCGCCAGCTCAGGTGTATGTGGCTGGTGCCTTAGCCGCTTGAGCCACAGGCGCTGAGCCACAAAGAAGGAATTTTAAAATTCATAGATGTTATTTTGGAACACAGATTTGGTTGGAGAGCTTATATTTACTCAGAAAGATTAGCCAACATTGAGAAATTGGGCAGTGTATAAAAATTTTATTATAGAAGCCACTGATTTATTTTATGAGCTATAATTAGGTTATAGCTTTCATATGAAAGCTATAAATTAGTTTCATAATAGGGCTGAGTACATTGGATATTTTTTCTTCTATTCTTGAGATACTTTGCTAAGAAGAACATTTTCCAGTTCCATCCTTGTAAACATGAAGGAGGTAAAGTCTTCATCTTTCTTTAGGGATGCATAATATTCCACGGTGTACATATACCACAATATATTGATCCATTTGATGGGCACTTGGGCTTCTTCCATGACCTAGCAATTATGAATTGGGCTACAATAAACATTCTGATACAAATGTCTTTGTTGTAATATGATTTTTAGTCTTCTGGATATATACCTAATAAAGGAATTATAGGATCAAATGGCAGGTCTATTTTTAGTTCTCTAAGTGTTCTCCAGACGTCTTTCCAAAAGGAACGTATTAGTTTGCATTCCCACCAGCAGTGTAGAAGTGTTCCCTTTTCTCCACATCCACGCCAACATCTCTGGTTTTGCGATTTTGTGATAGGGGCTAATCTTACTGGAGTTAGGTGTTATCTTAAAGTAGTTTTGATTTGCATTTCTCTGATGATTAAGGATGGTGAGCATTTTCTCATATATCTGTAGGCCATGCACCTATCTTTTTTAGAGAAATTTCTTTTCAAATCCCTTGCCCACCCTGAGATGGGATCACTTGTTCTTTCTGAGATGGGATCACTTGTTCTTTTCTTGCTAACACGTTTGAGTTCTCTATGGATTCTGGTTATTAAACCTTTGTCAGAGACATAACCTGCAAATATCTTGTAGTTTCCATTCATTTTTGCTTTCATTTATTGCCATGCCTCAGTTGATTTCTAGCTCAGCCAAGTAATCAAACAGGTCAAATAGGTTCAGTGAACTGGGACCTCTGACCCCCAACAACTGTGATCCTCTCAGTACCTGGTATACCCATGTGGATGGATTTGAATTAATATTCTGTTTAATAAAAGCCTTTGTCTTGATATATGGTATCTCATGAAAATATTAGATGACCTCATTTTTCTGGTATGAAATAGTACATAAATTAAGTTTGTGTGCTGCGGTCTGTCATGCAGGGAAAACTCTTTGCACACCTGTGTCCATGAGGTGCAGGCTACGTTCACAGAGGTTCACGGGAACACCCTTGCTCATTCTCTTCCCTGCTTTGATCATCAGCCAAGCATTTGATGTTCAGCCAAAACCCAAACGCAAGCATTCTGAAACCTTAAGAACTTTAGGACAACCAGACGACCAAACTGTCTCTTAAGCTCTGTGAGCTTTGGCTTCGAGGTCGTTATGAAGGAGTCTGACTGTGTCTGGTTTTCTTTTAAACATTGCAGTGTTTTGATTTGGATTTGTTTGGCCCACGCCGTGTGGAACAGGCACAATGAGGCTGGTCTTTATCTGAGAGGTAGTACACTGTGTATTGTTTGGTTTGTTTTCCCTCGGCCAGCGGGAGCCTCCCATTCTCTGAGCAGTAAGTAGTAACACCCCTGGAGGCTGGCCTTTGCTTCATGCCTGCCCGCCCCGGAGGCTCTGCAGACCCAGCCAGGGGGCTGACCAGTTGTGCCTGGGAAGCCAGTTTCCTTTCCTTCCCCGGGCCACTGGCATGTGTGTGCCCTGCACAGCCAGGGATTTGCAGCTGTCCCAGTTGCAGACTTGCCGACTTGCGTTTTTAGCCGAAAATGCAGGCTGATAAATACAGGACAAGTAGTAGAAGTGTTAAAAAGGAGCTGGTGATCGAGTCCCCCCTGCAATGCAAGGATGCAGCTCAGGGTGAAGTGGAAGCAGAGAGCCCGTGCCCCGTGTTGGTAAGAGGGTCTTGTCCAGAGTGTGGCTGTGTCTTCTCCATCGGTGTTGTTACTGTGTGTGTGTACGGGATTGACACCTCTTGCCTTTGTTTGGTTTTAAAAGTTGCTGTTTTATCTCTTGTGAACCCCTTTCTCTCTTTCCCCGCAGATTGATTTTGGTTCCACTGTGATCTTATTTGTAAGGAAAGAAATGTTGACATTTTGTGGGTGAACGTGGTTTCCAGGAGGCTTCTTTGTATAGAACAATCATGTATTGTTCAAAATTGTGTCCCACCTAGCTGCAGTGTTTCCAGATGTAAACCCAGGGAAGCTCATTTTAAATGCAGCTATAGGGTTGAAACGATGTACTTTGCAAACCTGTTCTGCATTGTCTATTTATGTTATTAAGAAAATGAGGCAGGTGCCGTTAGGGGGTTTAAGGAACATAACAGCTGAAATTACGTATTTTCTCTCTTACTCATTTTAGAAGGAGGTTTGCCTTGAACAAAATAGAAAAGAACCTGAACTGTGAACCAACTTATAGAATCTAAAGTTTTAAAGTTTCTGTTCCTAATGTTAGCTAAACTCTCGGCAGTTAGGAGAAAGTGAGTGCTTGAAGGGACTTTGTACGGGGAGGAATTTGAAAATGGTTGTGCTGAGTAGGTTGTGCTTCTCTCTTGGAATTTCCTTGGTACAATAAAGACACATGATTTTTAAAGCAAGCTGCAAGAAACCACCACCATGTGCTGCTGTAGAGGGGACAATTGAACCTTTCAAATTATCTTTTAAAGGGATTGTTAAACTACTACTTAGTGATTTTATATGGTGAATTATTTTAACCTAGAGGTTCAGTTGCTGTTACCATAAAGTGGTTATGCATGCACTTAATTTTCAATTAACGTCTCTAAGAGTGTGCACTTATTAAACTGTCCTGTTACAGATTTGATTTAAACTCACATGCTTTCCTCTCTGATATGTTAGACTGTCTTATGTATTTTGTTGCCTTAATAATATATTGGTAACCCTAAGCTGAGAAAGTCAGTAAAATATGATGGTCTTTTTCACTGAAGATTTTCATGTTAGAGATTTAGGTTTCTCCCTCCCCCTGCTATTTTGTTTGGAAATGTTATTCATTATCTTGGATTCCTTTCTGATAGTATAATAGCTTGTTTATCTGTGGAGTTGCTTGAGCCTCTCACAGGCCATATAGATTTAACTGCTTAAAGCTCCCAGCTGATTTAACTCATAATTTCTTGGAGGAAGTTGTGTGGTTTGGGTTCCCTTGTGAATATTCTGAAAAATCGTCTGTCAGTGATTCTCCAGATGTGTAGAAATATTTGTCTACAGGACTGAATACACTGTAGACAGTTGCTGGGTGATTTTTTTTTTTTTAATTACATAAGGGACTTCTTAAAAACTTCTCTTTCTAGTACTCAAGAAGTTTGCTATTCATATCTCTGTTATTTGTTTAGGTAAATCTCACTCCAGGTGGTTCCACAGGGAGGTCTTTTCTCACTGCAGTGGATAAAGCTGTGCTGGCTGCATCCCCACCTATCAGGGCCCAGAGCTCTGGCTCTGTCCACCTAGAGAGGTGTGAGGGATCCGTGAAGGCAGTGGTGATACGAGAAGACTTGGCTCTTCTTCCAGCAGAGCAGCAAGATTAAAAAGAGCTCTTACCAAATAGGAGCAGCAAGGATGTTCAGATCTCCTTACTGTAATGCATGTGGCAAAGGACAATTCAACAAACTGCTGGGAATACAACGATTTTTTATTTTAGAGACAGGGTTTTGCTCTGTCACCCAGGCTGGAGTGTGGGGCTCAATCATAGCTCACAGTAGCCTGGAACTCAGGGGTCATACTATCTTACTGCCTCAGCATCCCGAGTAGCTGCAACTACAGGCATGTGCCACCATGCCTGGCTAAGTTTTTTCTTTTTTTCTTTTTTTACTTTTGGTAGAGACAGGATCTCACCAAGTTGCGCAAGTCGGCCTTGAACTCCTGGGCTCAGGTGATCCTCCCAAAGTGCTGGGATCACAGGCATGAGCCACCATGCCCAGCCATCAAGATGAGTTTTTAAAAAGCAGGCAGAGACAATCATGAGATCTGTTCATGGTAGTGATTGCTGTTCATTGTTATAATGTCAGCAGCCCATGGGCTTGTCAAGAACTCCCAAGTCTGTTTATAATTTAAGTGAGCTATACTGAGGGACTTTTAAATATAGGTGATACACCTTATTTAAGAGATAGCATTTTGAAATCAAGTTTTGCTAGTTTAAGTTATATACACAAATTATCACATGGTTTAGAAAGGATAAGAAATGTGAATAGTGTAAAAGTGGGGTAGGGGGAAGTGCACCACTATTAATTTGGTTTATATACTTCTAGATTTTCTCTTGTGTCTATAACAGCATAACTTGGTATGAGTGTGTATTTTAGGAAAATGTACTAGTACATTCAATTTCTGTGTTACTTTTCTCCTGGAACATATCAGTAATATCTTCTTTTGTCACCATATGTGATTTTTGCCATAATTTTTAATGGCTGTATATGTCTGTACCACTATTTGGTGGTTATTCAGTGTTTGTCTAATTGTTTGTAGTTAGTAACAGTGCTACAGTGAATGTACTGTAAATATATCTTGAAGCATTTAGACAAGTCAGAAGTAGTGTTCTGTAAACTTTTTATCAGAAGTTTCCTCTCGCCCTTAAGTTCGGGGCCACAGTGAAGCTTTCCTTGAGCAGTGGCTGCTAGGGAGAGTCAACGTTTCTAAGAGGAATGTGTGTTTGGACTTTATAAAGTTACAGCAGCTTCAGGGTTCAACTTACAGGCACCTCTCTGGGTGTGGGTGGGTCTTGTCCCCTGCATTCCCCTGTATTGTTACAGTAAGTGGGGGAGGAAGCATATGGTGAAACTTCCCCATTCCTATCCAGGCATGCTGCCAAAGCCATTGAGAAGGGACTTGGGAGCTGGGACTGCCTACCAGGGGGAACATTCAGGATGTTCTTGATGTCTCCGTAGTTAGCCTCCTCACACTTGTGTATCTGCTTTTTACCTTCCCCCCAACCCCCACTCTAAAGTAGTTCCTGGAAAGAATTTAATTGTTACTGTTCAGAAGTTGAGAGGAAAAAGGTGTGGTTTCAAAGGCTGCTGGGGAGGTGCCTTTCATTGGGCTACTTCCATGAGGCTGGTAGGGACTGCAGCACAGGTCTTATTTGGGGAATTTTGAAGGTCAAAGGATATGAAGATAGAAGAGCTGAATGTTCACATATTAGGTGTACTCATGGGGTATTTCTTTTTAAAGTATCTATTCCAAGACGCCTTTAGAGTTTTAAATATTTTGTCAGGGTCTTCAAGTGATGAAAACTGAATGTGAGTTCTTATTTTAATGTTTGAAAAAACACGATTACACTAGCCAAATAACTCTGTGGGATGGTAATGTGTGTGCCCAATGCAGAAAGGAGTAGAAGGACTTAGTTTTTGTTTGGACAAGTCATTATATTACCTGGGAGCTCCTCTCTTCCCTGATGAGAGAGGGAAGGGAGACTAGAGAACCTTTGCCATCTGAAATTCCATTTGCTCTACACATAGCAGACTTAGTAAATTAAGACACAAACTCTAAAGTGTAAGCATATGGGTAACGATCATGTTGTAATGCCCTGTAAGACTTCAGATTCCTGTGATTGGCTTAATTAAATTTTACTTAGTATAATTAAATTATACTTTCTGCCTTATATATTTTTCTGCATTTTTGTAGACAACTTTAGAAGTAATTAATGATCGGCTCAGCGCCTGTGGCTCAAGCGGCTAAGGTGCCAGCCACATACACCTACGGTGGCGGGTTCAAATCCTGCCCAGGCCTGCCAAACAACAATGATGGCTGCAACCAAAAAATAGCTGGGCGTGTGGCAGGCGCCTGTGGTCCCAGCTACTTGGGAGGCTGAGGCAGTAGACTCACTTGAGCCCAGGAGTTGGAGATTGCTGTGAGCTATGATGCCACAGCACTCTATCCAGGGGGACAGCTTGAGGCTCTGTCTCAAAAAAAAAAAAAAGAAGTAATTAATGATGAGTATTACATTGGTGTTATTTAGTAAGTGTTTTCTTTGTTTTTAAGATGTTGATGGTAAAGGAAAGACGTTCCTGTAAGCTTTATGTACTGACATATTCCTAGGTGATAAAACCAGGAAATTTACTGATTCAGAACTACAAGCCTTCACTACTGTGCTCTTTTTGTCTCCCCATTTGTTTATTCATTAATTCATTCAACTCGCATTTATAAGTACTGAGATTTGACAGAATTACTACCGTGCACTGAAGTGAATGAGACCAACACCCCCCCTCTGCCAAGGCAGCAAGGCCTGGGTAATGAAGAGGGTTCATTCCTCAGAAATGCTTTCACCTGATATTATTCAGTGAGCGTGCATGTCACCCATTCGTTCCAAACACTTACACATACAACACTTAAATCATCAGAAGCCTTAAGTGGAACTGTGCTCTCAGAATTTTTAGCACCAAAGGTGGGCGGGCATAGCCCTGCTTTACATGACATAGGAAGAACCTGAACCTGTTTGTGTGAACAGTTTTCATGAATGAGGCTCCTGCTGTTGTACACTTATTTTGTAGGGTATATCCTTAGATAGGATGGGAGTAAATTTAATAACCGTACCAGGCCTAGAAAACAGCCTCCTCAGCTTGTGTCATTACCTCATTATAGTGCCACACCACTCTTGCCTCTTGGGGTTCTTCCTTGTATAGATAACGAAAATCCATGCAACTCTGGTGTGTTTCTTTCTCGTGTTCTGTTATCAGTGTGGGGGCAGAATCGTCGCAGCTCACTGTTTTTTTATTGAAAGATAATGTGAGGTGTCTTTTTCTTTTTGGTATAGTAAGAAGAACAGCAAATACTTACATGTATGGTGCCTTTCTTTGTGCCACAAACTGTTTTATGCCTGTTTAATACATTGTTATTCCAGTGAATCCTCACAATTCTAGGTGGCAGGAATTGTTATTATCCTCCTCCTTTACAGATGAGGAAACTGAGTAGAGAGGTGAGGTAACTTACTCCAAGTCATACGTTAAGTGGCAGCACCAGGATTGTAGTTTTCTGGTTACGTTTTCTAAAATCCAGACCTGCACACATATTCACATACTCACTTGAGCTTGGTGTTGTCCCAGTTGTTGGGACAATAAAGATGAACAAGAAAGTAAATACACATTGCTCTTAAAAACTTAAAAATGGCTAACAAAAGTCCAAGTTATAATACAGAGTAATGATGGGATACCACAGATAAAGAGAATGACAGTCATACCTGCAGGAGTTGGAAATAAGAACTAAATAGAGTTGGGATCAGGAGATAGTCTTGTCTTGAGTGTTAGATTTTATTATCTTCCCAGAAAGTTACACAGGAGCATAGATTGGTGGAATATCTCAGTCTCTAGAGGCATATTGTTTTCCTGCCTAGATTATTTTTTAAAATTAGTTTATAGCATGATTCAAGATAATCCCAAGATATTTATTCCTTAATAAAGTGGGCACTCTGGTCCTTGTAGTGTTTAGAAGAGGCTACCAGGTGCCCAGGTATGTGCTGCTGTTTGAAAGGCAGTGGCTAAATACAGGTCAGCAGAACACTGTCACAGGCATCTTTTGGCAATAGAATGGTCCAACAGAGAACACTTTTGGGGCAGACACAATGGCTCACTCTTGTAATCCCAGAGCTTGGGAGGCTGAGGATCTCTTGAGGCCAGGAGTTCCAGGTTACAGTGAGCTATGATTGTGTCGCTGCTTTCCAACCTCAGTGGCAGAGCAAGACCTTGCCTTTTTAAAGCAAAACAAAACAAAATAAAAAAAACCACTTTGGAGACTAGAAGCCTAAATTGGATCCCACATCTGCTTCTTCTCCATCTCTGCAAGTCGTCACTACCACCATCCCCTCATCCTCCAGGGCCTCAGGCTTCTTATTTGTAAAATGAGAAGCACACAGTAATAGCCTTCTGACACTCCTGCTCTGGATTTGATCTCAGAATAACCTTTGATAGAGTCAGATTTAGGACTGTGGAGTTTCAGTTTGGTGTTTTAAGTGTAATTTGTGTAAAATTGGTTGGGTTTTGGGTTGTTGGAGCTGCAAATGGGACCAGTGACTGGATCAGCCACCTGTAAATGAATAAAAGTGGCAGCAGAATTTGGAGTCAGCCAGGCACACTGAAAGGAGTTACAGGAAGACATAGCTTGAGCCTTCAGATAGCTCATGACTGTGAGGATAATTTTAGAACCAAGACGCCTTGGAAATTATAGTTTTTCCAGAGGTTTGAAATACCCTGTAATGTGATATAGCTAGTGCTAAATTTCTCTTAGAATGACATTTTGAAGCTTTGGAAATTTTCAGCACTTTCTTTCCTGACAAGTATACCTGCCACTTACCAGTGGGTCTGCCAGGTTCCTGGGGAGAAGCCAGCCTTATAATTCTGTTTTGAGATCTCCATAACACATTGAATTTTCACTGCCATGGGAAAGGTAGCAGTGAGTGGTGCAAAGAGCCCAGCACTCACTTTCCAGATACTCACTTGACATTTGTAAGCCCACACCAGGTTGTGTGTCAGATGGAGTCTGTCACAGTGGCTCCTCTTCAGACCCCTGTCCCTGTAGGTTCCCTGGGTTACCTGATTAACTCGCCACATCCAGTCTTAGCTGTGCTCTATCATACTAACAGGCCACTTTTAATAAAACAGAGAGGGTTGCTAATTTTCTTCTTTAAGCCCTCCTCTGACTATTCCCTTGCAGGGAAGGCAAGGCAAAGCATGCCTCCTTGATTGGCAGAGGCTGGCCCTGAACTTGATTGCTGGAAGCATCTCCTGCAGCTTCCACAGTGTGTTCTGACCAGGTTCTGCTGTTGCCAGGAGTTTGCAGCACGGGGTAAAAGGATGAAAGTCCCATTTATCCTTCCCTATGGGCTTCTTTAGGAAACCTCTTGAGACCCTCTCCCCACATTTCCTAGTGGACTGTGTGCTCCTGTATCCCTGCATGGCATGGTTATTCCAGGATGTCATTAGGCACCTTATTGTAGCTGAGGTTTCTATTCCAGTCTCTCTCACTAACGGGCCCAGCAGGGAACCACCTGGATGATTTGCTTTCTCTGTATCTTATCTCTGAATTAGTGTCAATGTTCTTTCCTTCCTTCCTTTCTCTCTCTCTCTCTTGTTTTTTTTGTTTCTTGGCGTGGTCTTGGTGACTCTTTGGGGGAATGTATTGGTAAAGAATGGATGCAGAAAAAGGCCTCCATTGGAGAGACTAGATCTGAGGATTATTCTCTTCCCTTCCACCTTCAGTGGTTTAGCCACCAATATCCCAATGTGTTGAATTCCCAAAAAGTAAAAAGAAATGGAACTTGCTTAACTTATATGGTGTGAATTCTCCTGTTATTTTGATTCAGTTAAACTGTTTGTTAACATTTTATGGGAACACTTGAGGACAGAAGCACAAACATAGGTTCCCAGAGACAAAGCCACCACTATTTCCCTTAGCCAGCACCCCTTTCTGGTATCAGTACCTCTTTTTTTTCTGGCAGCTGTACCTGAAATCTTATGTCATCTTTGATGGTCTAGTGCACTTGGAAAAATCTTGTGATCTTATCACAGGAGCTTCCCAGTAAATTGATTAAATCTGGAAAAGGTGGTGGAGTGCCATAAGATACAGATCAAAGAAGATAGCTGTTCACAGGGGAGAAACAGCACAGAAAGGTGGGGCTATAAGACGCACTGAAGAATGCATCACCTGCTTTACACAACCAACACTAGACCTGTTTTGCCTCCCATGTGGTAGTTTTTCCAAAAGTTTTGTTTCTCCATGTAAAAATTTCAGGAAATGGAATGTCCTCTGTTTTGCCATTAAGTTTTAAAATTACCTTTATATTTTAAAACTTTATACTGTGTATGATGGTACAGTCTGACAGAGATAAAATGTGAGCCATATATGTAATTTTAAATTTTCTAGTAGCAAAGTTAAAGTAAAAAGAAACAAATGTAATTAATTTTAATGTAATTTTAACCCAATATTTTAAAAAATTGCCATTTCAATATGTAATCCTTATTTAAAACATCTACATATTTTACTAAGTCACTGACATTTTGGTGTCTTATTTTATGTTCACAGCACATCTCAACTTCAGAGCAATCACATTTTAAGTACTTAACAGTCACATGTAGCTAGTAGCTACTGCATAAACAGTACAGGTCCATAAATTTACACTTTCTATAGCCTAAAAGCCTCAAACTAGAAAGATGTTATTTTAGGAGTGAGTCATTGGATGAGGTACAATATTTGTGACTCTACGGGGAGGAAAAATGCATAATTTTAAGTATACTTATAAGCTTGAGTTTTCTTTGCAGAGATTATGCCTTGAAATATTTGATGGCAATGCGAATTGCATACTACATATTGGCATTAATATGTATCCAAGCACTCACACCTGGTTCTTTGGGAGGATTTAGTATTTTAGAGTATGATTTATATTTATTTATTATTCTTTTTGGACAGATTCTCTCTGGATAGAGTGCATGGTATCAGCCTAGCTCATAGCGACTTTAAATTCCTGGGCTCAAGTGATCCTCCTGCCTCAGCCTCCTGAGTAGCTGGGAGTACAGATGCCCGGCTACAATACCTAGCTGATTTTTCTATTTTTAGTAGGGATCGGGTCTCATTCTTTCAAATCAGGTTGGTCTCAAACTCCTGAGCTCAAGGGATCCTCCCACTCTGGCCTCCAAGAGTGCTACTCAGCAAGGAGTAAGATTTTTTAATATTCTTGAGGTAGAAAACAGTATCATTCAGGAAGAGACTCTGCTTTTTATCTCTGCAATGGTGAGTGTGTGAAACCTGGGCAGCTCAGTGCCTGGTAAATTTCAGAGCAGAAAGCCTCATATGTCTGTCCTCTCTGAAAGTATGGAGACTGAGGCACTGTTAGGCATTTCCCATGTAAGGAGGAATGGAGGCATTGGCAAGGCACTTCTGGTTCTGGAAATCTGAAATTCCATTATGCTTACTGTTTGTGTGTGATGGGGAAGGTCCTGGCCTTGGGGACAGGAGCCACAGGGATTACCATGTGTATGACCTTTATTAAGTCATCTGATTCCCCTGAGCTTTAGTTTCCTGGTCTGTGACATGATGATGCAGCTGTGCAGAGTATCAGCAAAGGTATTAGAGGGGCTAAAATTCTATTGCATCTGAACTACTTGTAATTGCGTATGATCTCCATGGCCACCATTTGGTGAGTTCCTACTCTGTACCAGGCACTATATTTTGTGATGATGATAACAGAAATTATTACTTGTCCCATTTACATATGTGGAGATTTAGTGGTTAAGTAATCAACTTGTTCTAAGGCCATATAGCCAATAGGTAGTAGAGCCAGGAATTTTTGAAAATACTTTGTGATATGAAATTCTCTCCACACAGAAGTAAATAGAGTAGAGTGGGCATTGTGGTCAGCTGGAGTATTGTTAAGACAGAGAAAGCTGGGCCCATCCTTAGAGTTTCTGATTTAGTGCGTCTGGGGTGAATTTGCATTTTTAACCAGTGCCAGGTGACACTGCTGCTGGTGGCCTAGGACTGAACTTTGAGAACTGCTGGACTGGTATAGTGAGCCCTCGTGTACCTGTCATCACCTCTAACAGCAGTAAACATTTTGGGGATCAGGATTTAAATTCTAACCCCTAGTATCTGCCCTTAACTGGTCTCTGTGCTGCCTTTCTGGAGATGAAGTCTATAAAAACATTCCATCCCCAGTATCTTAAAATAAGTAGCTTAAAGTCAGTTGTTTTGAAATCTGAATAAATCTGGCTTTTAGAGCCTTTTAGCTTAATTACTTAACCTCTTCATTTTAGAGTTCCAGAAATAGCTTTTATTGACCTAGGGAGAATTAAGAATTTCAGGCCACAATGTTAAAGGGAAAAAAATATTGGCTGGAAAAGAGTCTGTAGTATAGATTTAAGATAGAATTTTTACACACCTACCATGGTGCATCTTTTTCTTTTTTTATTTCATTATTTCTTCTCACATGTGAAAAATGGCAGGCAGAATTAGAAGGTAAGACTAGTGTGTGTAAGAGACATGTGCTGGGCCCACCCTCCACTCCCTTTTTGGCTCTCTTTCTCTTACACTCCTCCTGGCCCTGCTTTGGCCCTGCCCTGTGTCAGGATAGAAAGAAGACACTTTAAGCACTGTATTTGCAAGGGAGCTGTTACCATTCCACTTGGCCTTCTCCTCATGTGACTCTGCGGGTGCAGGGTGTGGAGTAAATCCCCTAAATTCCTGTCTTGTCTTCCTCTCCTCATTAACATTCTCAGCAGCATCCCTACTGAGCACAGCTGACGAAATGCATGAGCAGTTTTGTGGGTTTCAGTTATTAATAATTAGCATTATTATTACGATATTACTGCCTAAATCTCCATCATTCTGATCCTCTTACACATTTTCTAGATGCTAGTTATTTGATAGTTTTTCACAGTCTTTACTTCTATTCATTTTAGTAACAGGATGATAATTTTGGAAAGCCACGGTGGTTTATATAAATGATAGATACAAAACCCAGACTCCTCTTCCTTGCATCACATTGATTGCTTTTGAGTGTCCAAGTTTTATTTATACGGATAAGCCTTATTAAATAAAATCTTTATTCAGTGATAAGTTCTCTAATTTGAGTGCTTTTTAAAGTGCTGTATAAAAAGGGAATTCAATATTTTATTAATGTTTATAATATAAAAAACTGAATTCACAAGTGTGTCATTGTTTGTGTTAGTCTGTTCTGAGGATGACACCACATTGTAGCGTGAGTTACATTTAAATGTCTGAGAGTCTGGTACTCTATGGATTCTTCTAAACAGCCTTATCTAAATCATTAACTGTGTGATTTAAAGCTCAGGTTGGAGCTTATTTCTGAATTTATGTTTCGATAAGTTTCTCTTCTACTGTCAGTGTTTATATTACTTTTGCATGTCATCGCTGAAAGTGCAAAATTAAAACAGGAATCTTTTTAGTAGGACTGAGATAAGAGCCTGGGCCACTGCTCAAGGGGTTGTCCTGGCACCCCAGAGCATCCCTTCACTCCTAGGCTCCTGTGTCTATGGAATGAGAGGACTAGACTGGATAATCTTCAGTTTCTGATGTTTGCACAAGCTTGTAGCAAGTGCCCAATAGAAGCTTATAAGCTGGATCACTGAATTTCCTGCGTCTTTTTAACACATTAACTGCTATGCAAGTTGTATTTAACTTATACTAATTTTGAACCTGGGGCCTCATGAAGCATATATAACTCACACATCTCTTGACCTAATGAAACACCATGGCCTCAAGAGGGGAAAAATATTTTTTTCCTAGTGCGGCAGTCAATGTGTTAAAAAACATGTTTCCATACAGCTTCTAGGTCATTGTCTCTATTTACACTAGT
>NW_003852429.1:8311417-8323182 GCF_000181295.1 Otolemur garnettii | reverse complement strand
TGAGCACCCCTGGTGAGCTAATAATTGGCATCCCCTCACATGAATACTATTCCAGTACTTGTCTACATTTTAGAGGAGAGACTGAGGGCGGCAGGGACCCCTTATGAAGAGCTGAAAGATCCTGAAACTTCGTTAATTTCATGATAAATCCTCCCTGAGGATGGTGAGTTCTGGAAGCAGCCAGTAGTTCAGAATAGCTAGATCAGAGTTACATAAAGAAGCAGCAGGGCCAAGTCCCCAGTATCTGATATGCTCACTGGAAATCCAAGGTGATGGGGAAAACTGTGCTTATGAGAACACCTTTTTGAAAGGAGATGCTATATGGCTGCCACCTAGGGGGGGCAGAGGTGAGCTTTAGGCCTCCCTAATGGACATGCTGACTCCAGTGTTGTCCACCATTCAGAGGAACAAGGGCTGTTTGGTTGACCAGCCAGCACTATTCAAGCATGTCCATTTGGGAGGCCTACAGCTCACCTCTGCCCACCTTAGTTAGCGGCCATATAGCATCTCCTTTCAGAAAGGTGTTCTCATAAGCATAGTTTTCCCCATCACCTTGGATTTCCAGTGGTGCTGAAGCATACTGGGGACTTGGCCCTGCTGCTTCTTTATGTAACTCTGATCTAGCTATTCTGAACTATTGGCTGCTTCTAGAACTCACCATCCTCAGGGAGGATTTATCAGGAAACTAATGTAAAGTTTCAGGATCCCTTTCAAGGCCCTGGAAAAGATTCTAGTAATTTTATATTCTTTTTTTGTTTGTTTGTTTTGAGACAGGGTCTCACTCTGTCACCCAGGCTGCAGTGCAGAGGCAATCATAGCTCACTGTAGCTTCAAAGCAAACAATCCTTCTGCTTAGCTTCCCAAGTAGCTGGGATTACAGGCACATGTCACCATGCCTGGCTAATTTTTCTTTTTCCCTGGTAGAGATAGGAACTCACAGTGTTGCCCTGAGTGGTCTCAGGCTCTTGGCCTTAATTGATCTTCCTGCCTTGGTCACCCATAACGCTGGGATTACAGGCATGAGCCCATATTTTTTGATTGTGCAAGTTTCAGGCCCTACAGAATCTCATTCCATTTGTGAGCATGGTCCCTGGTGACTCTTCTCTGTAGGGGATCCTCAATCTACCCTGAATCCTGCTGACTTCTTCATCTTTTAGACTGAGCTCCAGCTTTTAGAAAACACTCCAGATTTGTCAGATTCCTTCATTCATCCAACACATGGTCATGGGGATCCATATGATGCCAGGTGATGTTCTAGGTGCCAGAGAAAGCAGTGCATAGAACTGGGATGTCTTTGCCCTTATAGAGCTTAGAATCAAGCTTGGCAGAGGTTAGATTTGTTGTAGTAGGTCAGATGCCACCCCTGGGTTCCCCAGTGCTGCCATTCATTCTGCTCTGATTGTTCATACATCTGTCTTCCCTCTGACTGTGAGCTTTCTGGGCCAGAGACTGTCTTTTTTAATCTTGGTGTCCCAAAGACCTGGCACAGTAGATGGGGACGGGTTCAGTAAGTATCTGTGGAGAGAAGGAACACATACTACATTGTACACGAAGGAGAGAGGCAGCTGTTAGTTTCCTGTGCCCACTCTACTTATAGGAAAATAGGATCCTTCCTGCATATTTAACAATTTCAAAAAGTTCTTGGTGGGAGTATGTAGCAAGGGTCATAAACAAGATAGCAGCGCAGGAAGGCTTGTGTAACCCACTCTTGTTAGCACATGGCCTCAGAAGCCCCTTCCTCCTTAATTGCATGCTGCTACACTCCCATCCCCAGTGACAGTGCTAGTTGTCCTATAGGCAACACTGAGAAGCACCTTGAAAATGAACTAGGTTTTTTGCAGATTTTTAATCTCAGTCTATCAAGTAGCTTTCCTAGCCATGCAGATAAATCAAGGAAGTCCTAAATTTTTTATAGGCAGAAATGATGAATTTCTCATTTCTTAAAATAGAATGCTCCAAGAATTGCCATTTCCTCAGTTTGCTATTTCAAGAAATAGCATTCAGGATTTCAGCTCATTTTAACATTTAATCATGAGAGACAAGGACAAGAAATGACTAGAAAGTTCACCATGATGTCTGGAGGAAGAGCAATGAAATTTCTCTTTGCTCTTTTGAGGTTAGCTCATCCCACAGTTTTCTAGGCTTTGTGCATATTTGGCCCAAACTGAACTCATTTTGTGGGCCAACACTCTTCAGGTCTGTTGGATTCCAGAGGAATCTTATTTTCCTGGCTCTGAGAAGATTCCCTGCTTATGATTGCCTTTCGATCTGGAATTTCAATTTCCATGATGTCGGGCTGCCAGACTCAAAGCAGCAAACGCTGAGGTGGGGGGTAAGGGGATCTCAGAAGGCCTACACAGAGGTCAGTGGGTAGGGCACTGACAATCCCACTGCACTCCTTAGTCCCTTAGCACCGTGACTACTGTGGGGAGTGTGATAGCTGTAGGTTCTCTGTGCTGCCGGTTGCCAGGCTCAGTGGGTGGGAAGTGATGGGCATCCCTGTTAGTGGCTGACCTGTGCCTGTGTTATCCCTTGGAATAAGGGGCTCTTTCTTCCTAGTCATTCTGATCATAGGGCCATTGCCCCAGGCCATTCCCTTATGAAACTGTGTGGGTCCTAGCCTCCCAGTCTTCCTAGCTGAGCTTGCCTTCCTCTTTTCCCTGGGTATGTGCCACGTAACCTCCTGTGAGCAGTGTCTCCCTTCTCTCTTCTTCCTAATCCAAGATCATGCTGTTGTTAGGGGGCTGCCCCTGTGGAGTGGGTCAGAAGGGCTCCTCTGGACACCTAGTATGCCTGGAAGAACCCAACTGTGGTCCTTTCCAGTCCTCCCTGACACACCACAGCAATATTCCTTGGTTCTTTGCTTTTCTCTCTTTGCTCTTGTCTATGCTTTGTTGTCTGTTTTTTCTTGTGTTCCTGGAGGATCACTTAAAGTTTTGGTAAACAGACTGGTAAAATAAAAAAAAACCTGTTATGTAGACAACGTATGTAATGATATGAATAATGCCTGCATTTATTATATGCTTACTGTTTGCTCTTTTACATGTGTTGCTCAGTTGAACTCACTTGCATGTTGACTCAGCTTTCCTGACCATTGTCCTGTCCTGCTGTCTGTGCAGCCCACATTTGTGTGGTGTAGTAGGCAGGTCTTTTGAGAGACAAAGCTTATAGAATTTTGGGGGGCTTTCTTTAATGAAAATAATTCAAAATTTAAAAAACATAACTGGGCATGAAAGTATTTATTTACAATTTGAAAAGAAATCACAACAATTTACAAATTTTTAAAAAGCAAACCAAACCATAAACACCAGAAATCCAGGGAAACAACACATTTTTGTCAGCAAACCTCTTGACACAGCTCTATAATGCTTTCTTCCCTGCACTTTTTGGCATCGTATTCCTTTATCACCTGATCATGATTTCTTAACATTTTTTAAATCACAAAAACTAATCATTCAGTCTTTCTCTTGACATGATTAGTCAAAAATTTGTATTTTATTATTGAGAGTTCAGAAAAGTTTCTTTTAGTTTCACAATATCTGGTAACATCAGAGGAATTTTCAGGATTGGAAAAACTTCTATTAAATTTCTTCTGTATAATTTTAGGTCATTCTTAGTTTGTGCAATGACTAATCTTACATGCCCCCAAATAATTCTGGGACCATTTGCCTTGAAAAGTGTCTGTATTGCTTTTTGGCCTCTTGTCCTGCATGTCTGTGTCATGACATTGGGGACATTGGTTGGACCCTGTGGACGTGTTCCTGGACGTCTTTCTAAACCAAGATGCCCAGTGACAGTTGAGCTGTCCATGACTCATCTAGACAGGGGCTGTGCAGGCAAGGGCTGTACATTCTAGGAGTCTCATAGTAACTATGTCACAGAGTCCAGGGCTGGATGCTGGTGGGGCCCAGGCATAGCATAAGGCCCATCCCTACCCAAGGCCTGCTGCTCAGGAAACAGCAGCAAGGGAAGGAAAGGCTCCTTCTTAGTAGGTTGAGGGTGGTGGTGCTTCAGTTATATAGCAAACAACTGGAGGCCCCAGGGCTAGAGCAGCTCTGTTCTAACATTTTTGTGCCGTATTTGCTTTATGTGTGAGATTTGTTTTAGAGGAAAGATTCTGCTGCTGCTGGCTTGAGCATCTGTACCAATATGGGGACTTCAGGGCCACCTGAAGAATTCTCACTCCCCATTCATAGGCTTGAAGTCTCACTGAGTTAATTGTTTGCAAGCCTGGCTCTCCCCCTACCCCAGGGCTTCATAAACTCAGTTTTACCCAGGCCATTCCCTAGGGAATTATAACCTCTCTTCCCTCACCAAATCATGTATATAATTATAGAAAGCAATGTAGATATACATTTGCAGGGGAGAAGACCCTGGTCCTTAAAGGTGTCTGTCACCTTGAGGAGGTTAGAAAGCTCAGCACTGGATGTGCTTCTTCCTCTCTGAATTTAAAAATTCTAGCACAGTTCCTGGGCATCATTATTGACCGTGGGGTCTTCAGAACTTACTGAAGAAGAACTTACTTAAACACAGGTATTTGGTCCTAGCTCCTAGAGTTTCTGATTGGGCTCTGGGCAAGGACCTTGGAATTTACAATTGTAACCAGTTCCCAGGTAATGCCAAATTGCTTATTCCTGAGAATACACTCTTAGAACCACTGAGGAGTTTAGCCAGCACCTGCCACACCTAGGGAAACACAGCACATGGGGTGCTCATGGCCTTGGAGCAGTTCCATTCCCCACTGTGTTTCATTTGGGTCACTCTGGCTTTCTTTTAAAGGTAGAAAATTAAGCACTTCACCCTGGGAGCTCTGTTACCTACCTGAGGAAGGATTGAACTTCAGTGTACTGCAGTGGCTTTAAAACCAAGGCCATGCGTTAAGTCTGTGCCAAGCCTTCTCTGTACCAGGAGTAGGGACTGGCAGTTTGGTATTTAGCCTGTGTCATTTTGCAATTAGTGTGACATTCCTGCCACCAGCCATGCTGCAGACCAATCTGTTCTCTACCCTAAAGGGCTATCCTCACCCCCAGCACCTGAAAGAGCTTAGTGGAGTTGAAGAACAGTGAACAGCTGAAACCACTGAATCATCAGTTTTAAGAGGAATGGAAAATATGTGATTATACTCTTAACCCATGACACAGTAGATACAGTAGTGTGCCTCCCACAGACCCACCTCCAACTCTCTCAGTCCCCTCTCTTCTGGCATGTATTCTCATATCTTCTTTCTCTTCCTCCCTGTGTTGCCCCCATCCCTGCTTCCTCCACCCCAGGGGTCTGTCTCCTGGTCCCATCTCCCTCTGGTCTCTCACCAATCTCCCTTTTCCAGCCTTTTTCCTCTGGTAGTTTCTCACCTCAAAGGCCATGTGTAGAAGGGAGGCATGTGCCAGGTATTGGTATTTGAAGCAAGGTATCTGCCTTATTCTTCGTTTAGGCAGCAGGTGAACCACTATTGGGGACCTCTGTTCCCTGGAGTCTGTCTTGTCCTGCATGTCCCCAAAGCTGCTGAAGACCAGTCGCTCAAGCCTTGTCAGGTCTCTAGGTGTTCCTTCATTAAGTGACCCTCCTTAGGGTTTGTGTAAGTCTCACATTCTCACAGTCCAATCTTCTGTGAGGATCTGGCCCATGGAGGGCTTTCCCAGGTCACACGGGCAGCATCCATTTTTTTTTTTTTTTTAAGGTTACATTGTTTTCTATAAAGTTCAAGTTGTAGTTGAGCCCTTCACCCAGGAGGCGTGCTGAACACCCTCATATTGCAAGAGTGTTAGGTGAGATCCTGCCATTTTCCCTCCCTCCTCCCCTCTGCCTTCTCTCCCCTCCTCCTCACTAGACTATATTTGTGTTTCAACTCCATCCAGGTAAACACAAAAGATATCAAGTCTCCATCTTTTCTTATGGCTGAGTAATACCTTATGGTATACCTTATACAACAGTTTGTTATTCCATTCATGGACTGATGGGCACTTGAGTTGCTTCTATGTCTTGACAATTGTGATTTGAGCTACAATAAACCTGTGTAAATGTCCTTGTGGTAAAATGATTTTTTTTCTTCTGGGTAGATACCTAGTAATGGGATTGTGGGGTCAAATCAAAGATCTACTTTTAGTTCTTTGAGAATTCTCCATACTTCTTTTCATAGAGGTATTAGTTTGTAATCTCACCAGCAGTGCAAAGTGTTCCCTTCTTTCCACATCCAGGCCAGCATCGTCCGTCTTTAATAGAAATGTTGTCTTATCAAGTCTCTTTCACACACGTACTGGGGTTGAGTGTTGGTGAGTATAGACTCTTAAAAGGGAGGCCAGGATGGGTGAAGAGTTATTTTGGACAAAAGTCTGTGTCCTAATCCAGTTGGGCTGGGTACTTTGGGTGGTTAGTTCACCTTGAAAGCCTCAGTTTCTAGCCTCAGTTCTTGCGATGATTAAATTGTGGAGTGAAGACAACTGGAACGTTACCCTTTGGCACACAAAAGCGAGTTAATACCAATACCCACAACATTACATTCTGACATTAGATGCCTCCCAGATACCTTTAAGGGAAAGCAATAATTCATCTAATTAACAAAGCATTATTTGGTGTGCTAGGCAAAACTGACTTATGAACATTTTCTTTATTAAGCCTTTTAAGAAGCTAAGTTTAGTTAAATAGATGAGAAATAATCATTGGATACATTTAAGGGTCCCATATAAGTATGTAAAATTAACATAAAGCATTATTAAATTGATGAAGGGATTAATTGTTGAGGGCTAAGGACAACTTTAAAGCACTAGTTAGCAAATGATGTCCTTGGGCTAAGTCTGGCTGTTGCTTGTTTTTGTGACTTGAGTTTTATCATAACACCACTCTGCCCATTAGGTTGCTCTCAGGCCTGGTTGGAGATTGTGGCTGTGGCTTAATGGGATGGTGGCAAAGCTTGCTGAGTGGGGCGTCCCTCCCCATGCTTATGTGGCAGATACCTTGTAAACCAGCAGAGAATGTGTTATCTTTCCCATTCTGCAATATTTGTCCACGTGATCTCTTTGTTAATGGGATTTTAGAAAGCTGTGTGCATATTTGGGTTTTATTAGGAATATGGGCATTGTTTGTTAGAAAAATGTTATAAATCATCCATTCATTTTGCCAGTAAGCATTTATTTACTGGTTACCAAATGCAGTGTGGCAAACAAATCATTTTTTAAACATTGAATTAAAATATTTTGGAAATATTTTTAATTTTTGTGGCAATTCTTATTTGCAAAATAATTACTCTGGGCTGGGTGTGATGGTTCATACCTGTCTAGCACTCTGGGAGACCGAGGCCACTGGATTCCTAGAGCTCATGAGTTCAAGACCAGCCTAAGCAAGAGTGAGACCTTGTCTCTAAAAAATAGCTAGGAGTTGTGGCGGGCACCTGTAGTCCCAGCTACTTGGGAGACTGAGGCAAGTGAATCACTTGAGCCCAGGAGTTTGAGGTTGCTGTAAGCTATGACACCTCAGCACTCTACTCAGGGCGACAAAGTGAAACTCTGTCTCAAAAAAAAAAAAAAAATAATAATAATAATTACTTTGTATAAATCTTTTCTTGCCTTTTGTGAATGTAAAAACAGTTTAACATTATAGACTTTTATAGGAATTATACTTTACTATTAAATATTTCTTAGATTTTTTAGTCTATGGCTTTGCTTTTTGATTATGCATATTTTAGTTCCTGTCTATAGCACATCTTTTACTTAATTACAATAATTGTACTGTTGTTATAGTTTTTTTTTAGCATGTCAAAACATCTTTGTAGAGTCCAGTTAAATATGAGCATTTGTACATATATTAGACAGAGCAGGCCGACTACCACAGCAGACAGCTCTGTAGTCTCAGTGGTGAGGCTGAGCCACCATAGAGGTTTCAGTGCTTGCTCCCTGGATATTGCATGCTTATTTCAAGCAGGCAGCCCTGTGCATGGTGTTCAGGATGCAGAACCTTTTTGTCTTTGAGCTCCATCTATTCCTCAGGCCTCCCAGTCCCCTGCTGGATCCTTTGTGTATGGCTGGCAGAAGTAGAGGGAGGGTCAGATGAGGCAGTGGCTACATCCTTTCTACTCAAATGTCATTGGTTAGGAGACCTCATGTAGGCATACAAGGCCATGGGGAGATGGGGAAATGTGTCTACCTGTACTGGGAAGAAAAAGAGTCAGGGCTTGGAGCCTGTAGCTCCACATATATCAGGCTGGTGGGTTCAAACCTGGCCCAGGCCTACTAAATAACAACTATAGCAAAAATAGCAGGATGTTGTGAGGGGTGCCTGTAGTCCCAGCTACTTGGGAGGCTGAGGCAAGAGAATCGCTTCAGCCCAAGAGTTTGAGCTAGCTGTGAGCTGTGACACCATGGTACTCTACAGAGGGTGATATAGTGAGAGTCTGTCTCAAAAAAAAAAGAAAAAAAGAAAGAAAAGGAGTCAGGTTTTAGGAACACATAACAGCTTGGTCACGGTTATCTACTTAGATGCCATATACCAGGTATCTTTAATGTAGAGGGCTGTTGAAAAGTATCCAGCCATTGTTAAAACTATATTTTATATTACATGGCTGGTTATTTTCTGGACATCTGTCATAGCTGCCATATATAAATTGTCATTTTAAATATATACAGCATTTCTTGAGATTTGTACATCAGATGATTTTTCAATTAATAGTTTCAGAAATAATCTTATAGTAACTACTGATGTAATGGACTTGGTTGCTTCTGATAACATTCTATGTACGTGTCGAGTTTTAGCATTTGGCATGCTGTTCTCAAGTTAGCTGAACGTGTATCTTTATCCCCAACCTAGCCCAGTGGTGCCTTGCGTGTGGAAAGTGATCCATAAACAGGTGGCAGTAATGGACAACAGATTTTAACCAAAAAGACTAACTTTGGGAATAGCTAGAAAAGGCATGTTCTCTTCCCTTTCTCCACTTCCTACCTTTTTCTTCTACTCAGTGTGTGTGAGTGATAGATACCCCTGTCCTCTAGAGTGTACCTATAAGCTTCTCTCCTCCACTTGCCTGATTTTGGTTCAACTCATTCTTTTTCTATGTTTAGATGCTACGTATGTAAGTATAGATACTTTGTGATGGACAGGGATATTTTGAGACTCAGAGAAGTGTTCTGTGTAGTCTTATATGAAATAATGCATTTAGGCCCTGGGCCAGGAGGGGACAGTGTCATGGCTGGAGCTATTCTGGGCATTTAACTTTGACTGCCAGGTCATAGCTGACTGGGTCAGGATAGCTCTGGCAATACCCTAAACCTTGAAAGGGGACAGATCTAGTCAGGGTGACCTGGGAAATGACTGGAAACTCCACCAGAGTTCAGTGCATCATTGTAGACAGGATTCTAGGAAGCATCTTTTGTCCCTTTGAAAATAACTTTTATTTTTATTTTTGTCTTCTTTCTAATAGCAAAACTAGTATAGTATAATTGTAGAAAATACAAAACAGAGTAGAACGTATTAAGCCCTTTAATCTTAAGAAATTGCGTTTGTCTATAAGAATGTCTCCCTTTTTGCCTTGCAGGCAAAGCCAAAGCTAATTGAGCCATTAGATTATGAAAATGTCATTGTCCAGAAGAAGACTCAGATCCTGAATGACTGCCTAAGGGAGATGCTGCTCTTCCCTTACGATGACTTTCAGGTAAATAACTTTACATTTCTTTCAACAGAACCGTGTACTTGGTCTTTACAAATAGTGTTTTTCTATTTATTGAAGTATTGTGTGGTTAGTTTGTGATTTTTAAAAGGTGAAAATAAGATATTAATAGAAAAAGTTATGTCATATTTTTTCAAGCATTCCTTCATGAATTATTTTTAATGGTATTAACTCTGCATGTTAATTATATATTTGCAAAAATGTGTGTATGTTTTATCTAGAATACAATTGTTATACTTTGAGCTGATTTGGTGGGTGCAGGTGCCCTTTGTGTTGTAGGAGATTTGTTTAGATTTAAATTTTGATTTAGACGTTTTGATTGTGCACCATAGGGCCTTAAGGCTGGGCTTTGCTGGGAAGCAGTGGAGGTTTATGTTGTGCATTCTCCCAGGATAGTACTTTGGGAGGCCCCACTGAGAGGCCCTAAACTGTGTGGAGGCTCCCATTGCAGGGCTTGGGGTTAGCCAGAATGTCATGACATCACTCCCTGGTCTCATGTAGGTGCTTTCCTTGGAGGAAATGTGGAGGACTCAGTACAACTCTTTATGTGAGCTGTTGTCCACAGAGTTGAAGTCTTTCAGGCTGTGGCCTATGACTGAGTAACCAAGAAACTTTGAGACTAGAGAGTAGTGAGAGGAACATTCTTTCTCCTGGAAACCTCTGGCAGCCTAGAGTCACCTCAGTGTATTTAGAGGTTCTGGTTACTTCCCTTGGTCCCCTGGGACCAATGCTGTCTTCCTTTTTCTCTACCTCAGTGCTCTTGCCTGGACATTTCTCTACCTGATGCTGTTTCCATCTAAGCTCTGTTGTCTGTGAACTGATCTGCCTTATTTTTTAAACTTCATTGATTGTTTATTGTTTAGTTTAAAAGGTACTGCACAAAAGATAAATGGCAGACAAATATTAAAATAATTGATGTTATAATTTCCTTCTCATCACCTTTCTAATCTCACTCTCTAAAACATAACCTTTTCCATATGGTTCTGTGTATATTGAATTGTCTTTAGAAACTTTCATGTTTACAATAATTATAATCCTTGAAGTTAGTTTTTCCCTATCAAATGTAAGAGACTCCAGTTAACAACAGAGGTGAGAATTAGCACAGATGTTTACTCTTTCTAATTTGTTAGAAATGCATGGGCAGAAAAATGATTATTCTTTACGTCATCTTTCCTGAAAAGAAAGACTAGCATGGAAATGAAATTAACTGTCAGTATGATGCTGTGAGGATATGTTGCACCTGTAAATGGGCTCAAATCATGCCCCCAAAATACCATGCTTTGAAAACTTCATTCCATGAATACTACATGGGAAAGGACAAATAAATGCGAACCTCAGAATAATACCTTTTGCCTGTGATTTGGCAACAAATGAGAAACAAAATCAAATGATTATAAATTTTCCTCCATGGTGACAAGTTCTTTCTGTAATATTCTTTGAGGAAACCGAAGTTTGATTTCAAGTTTCTCTGATCATGAAGTATATGGTCTTCTTGGTATTAAAGCAACACTGTTTTTTTTTCCTTTTGCGTTTGTACCTTTATACCTATAATATAAAGTCAAATCAGGCCTGAGATAGAATTACTTAAGAAACAAACCAAATAAGCAAGATACAGTTAATTTAGTATCATCTTTTACTCCAGGAACAGGATGTCTTGATGTTTAAGCAATTATAGAATCAGATAATTAAAACTTTGAAAGAACCCCTTTGTCCCTTTCCCTGTAACTACTTGCCCAGTGATACCAGACACATGTATCTTAGGAAAGGCAAAGAATTCACTGACATTTTGCTGGTCAAGAATGAATGAGCAAAAGTTATTTTCTGTTTGGTAAGTTTTCCAAAGATTAAGGAGCTTAAATTTCAGCTTTGATCCCTATTATAGGAATTGTGAGGGCCCCAGTTGAGGTTGGGTTCAATTATTAGGGTTTTTAAAATATATATATAGAATTCCTCTTTCTCATCAGAAAGGCCGTTACTGTGCTTTCTTGTTAAATTTTCTTGGTGAAGTTATTAACTCTCTTATCAGCTAGATGAGTAAAACATCTTAGCAATGCCACGGACCTCTACCTTCTTAGAATAAGAGCAGAATTAGCATTATATTATTAGTGGCAGG
>NW_003852429.1:8277616-8310956 GCF_000181295.1 Otolemur garnettii | reverse complement strand
TGACTTGTATGGAGAAAAGATTTATTGGTTAGATATATTTGCCTAAGGATGGGAAAAGAGTGTTGAAAATAAAAAAGAGAGAGGGATGAAGTAAATGTAGGTTTAAAACAATCATAAGATGGTTCCCAACTCTCAGAATATTTATGAAGTAAAGTATTATCTGCCATGGCCAGAGATAGGAATGTCACAGGAAATACAGCCATCATTAGCTGATGGCTCTTCTTTTTTCAGACTCAGGTCTTTGTACCTTGGGATCCATCTATGCCATGGCTCTTGTGCCAGCAGCGTCTCCTCTTCTCCATCTGTTTCAGTCTTTAGAGGTCACTTGCAATCTCACATCCCTTGAAGCTATTTAAGTCCACAGTGACTTGTTTTCCCATTCTCTTAATTCCTCTCCTCCTCCCTGTCTACACTGGATCCGTTAACACATCATTCTGTTGTCTCAGTCCTTTACTGATTGCTTCTTGTGCTTTTTGTGTTCAAGTGTCATCTTATGCTGTGGTCCTGAAGAGGGCTCAGTGCTGGGTTTTCATGAGTGCCCGCCCACCTCCATGTGCACATTATCACTGGTACTATGGGTCCTAGAATACCTATCACTACATTACAGATGAGTAAAATTATTATGAATTTAGGTTACTTTTCTTTGATTCATAAATATTAATACTATTTGCCACATGTGTGGAAGTTTCAGTGACTAGATTTGTAAAAGTGTCTGCCAGATCAGTGATTTGGTTTGGTGGCAATTAGATCATTTCAGAAATTAAAAAATATAGGTGAAACATGGTGAGAGGTATAGTATACCTCCTAGTGATTAATGAACCTTTATTGTTCTTAAAATTTTGTGGCCCTACGAAGTTTACTAGCCATAAGTCTGAGAACTTACTTTTCCATTAGCAAAATTATAGGTAAACTTTAACAGGCAGTTAGATTAATGTTTTAGATCAAGCAATGTAAGTCAACTGGCTGCTTAAGAAATGACAAACCTTTGTAAAACTGGAAGTAATCCTTGGGACTCCTACCTTTCCTTTCAAAGACATAGATCTGGGGCTGATTATTGATTTCCACTCCTGAGTCTCCTTCAAGTGGATGTCCTTTACAGATGATTCTGTTGGTGGTGACGTTCTTATTTGTTGAGATCAACTCACTGAATCTTCAACTGGCTTTTAAGCTGCTTGTATCTCGACACAACTTACTAATGTTTGTGCCATTACGTAAAGTGACAGACTCTGTAAAAGGCAGTAAACAGTAAAAAAGGATATTGGGAGGCAATTTATGGATACTATTCATATTTAATAAAAATTAGACTTTGGTGCCTGGTATAAACAAACAAGGAACAATGTGTGCATAGAGTAATGGTTCTCAACCTTCATTTTTACAAAGGGGTCGTGACCCACAGGTTGAGAACTGCTGGCTATAGAAGGATAAAAAGGGCATATTGTGCTGACTTCTGAGTATATGCCCAAAAGACTTGGAGGCAGGGACTAAAGACATACTTGTACACTGATATTCATGGCAGCACTAGTCGTAGTAGAAGCAACCCAAATTCCATTGAGGGACAAAAAGATAAAATGTGGTTTTTATATACAACGGAGTATGTTAAAACATGGATGAACCTTGAGGACATTATGCTTTGTGAAATAACCCAGTCACAAAAGGACAGATACTGTATGATTCCTCTTATATGAGGTCCCTAAAATAATCAAATTCAGAGAGACAACGTAGAATGGTGAGTGCCAGGGGCTGGGGGAGGGGCAATGGGGAGAGAGTATTTAATGGGTACAGAGATTCAGTTCAGGAAGATGAAGAGTTCTGGAGATGGATGGTAGCAATGTCTGAGCAGTGAGAATGCACTTAATGCCATTGAACTGTACACTTAAAAATGGTTAATATGGCAAATTTTATGTTTTACGTATTTTTGCCACAATTAAAAGAGCTTATCATTATAGGATTTCTGTGCTGTACTTATGGGTGTGAAACTTGTTGAACCAAGTGCAAAGTCAGGGTGAGGAATGATTCTTTGGGTGCTTTTCCTACTAATACTTATGGTATGTTATCAACATCAGTATCTGAGCAAGACAAATTAAAAGGAAGGATGGAAATATGAGCAAAGATGATTTAAAATTTGAGAATCCTAGAAAATTTTCTTTGTGAAATGTTAAAATGCGAGAGAATCCTAGACCATTTTCAACAGTGTTTAGAAAAAATGTGGTTGTTCCATTTCTCTTTCAATAACATCCTGATTTTAATTTTTCCTCTGGTTCTTTTCCTCTTCTACTTACATGAGACTGATAATCATCTACAAACCATTGACCTGGGGAGGAAGCCAAGCCCTGCTACTTACAAAGGCCTGGAAGTCACTGATCTCACTTCCTATCTGTCCTTTTGAAAAGAAAATATTTTTTTCTTCCTGGCATTTTGTCCTTAATTTTTTATTATATGTTTCCCCCGCCCCCCTCCCCCGTAAAAAAACAAAACAAAAAAACAACTCAATACTTTGTTTTTGGCTTTTTATTGAAAAGTGTTCTTTTTATAAATTCCGTGAAAATTTTATCAGTTATAATTCAGTGGCCAACAGTATAACTTTACATGAGCATTGTGGTTTCTGGGATAGTAAATCATGCCCAGGATTGGACCTACTTAAAAAATCTGGATAAATAATATTTCTGAATTGACGTTGGTCAGACCTTCAAGAAATGAGAATTAATTCTAGTTCAAGTAATGCCTTTTACAGAAAAAAGTGACCAATAATATATATGTATATTTTTTTTTATTAAGTATTCCTTAAAAAGAAAAGCTTAATTTTCAGACAGCACTGATCTACTGGGTTGAAGAATGTATATTTATTTAACTTATATTTATACTACTTGTAAAAGGGCTCAATTTCATAAAATGCTTGGCACTATAAATATAAGATAGGATCTCTGCTCTCAAACTGCTTAAAACTTAGGAGAGTGGAGATAAAGGCATGTGTTAATAATAAGCAGGAGACTGTGACCAAGGTCAATACATAAATCAAATACAGCAGGAATCTGTTTTAGGAATATTCGATTTGAGAGCTTAGTGAGGCAACATCCAGGTGTTGGCAGTCCTTTCAGTGGCTGGAAACACAGTGCAAATCCAGTCTAAGACAGAAGTCAGGGTTAAAGAGAAAGATCTGGACCCACCCACAGAAATGTGAGACAGTAACCAAGTAGGCCAGGAGCCTGCCAGTGCTCCCTGGGGCCTGAAGTCCAGGGAAGCACCTTCTGGGAGGTGGGGAGCAGAGACAGAAAGTTAGGATAAGAACCAGTTAACAGTTAGGATAAGAACCAGTTAACAGAAACTCTCCCTCTTCAAACAGTAAGGGAGAGCTTGAAGAGGGCTGGCAGAGAGGGCAATCGCATGCCACTGCTGGGACTGTCCAGAGATTGGGTGGTAGAGTTGGTAACTAGCCAAGGCTAAAGAAGTGAGTGGAAAGACAGAGATTAGAGCAAAACAGGACAGAGAGGGAATCCACGTGCACAGAACAATGGCAAGGTCTGTGAGGGAGGTTTTATAGGATTGGGAAAACACAGCTAAGGAGGGGAGCCCAGGAATGGAGATGCATAGTAATACAGGGCAGCATTTCGAAGGCTCTTTAGGGAGTGTCAGTGAGAATGGAATTAGGGTCTCTGGAGAGTTTAGGAGAGATGCTGCTAGCTCTGAACAGCAAGGAAAGGTTGTATATTAAGAAATTTAGAGGTGGATTGGGCTGAGGGAACTCTTGTCAGGCTGGTTTTGGGGACAGGTGCAGCTTGGAAGAGGGAGGAGGGTCTGGAAGGCAGGCTATGGGGAATGCGAGGGGAGAGGGTGACAGCAAGTGTCATCAGCTAGTTCGCCCATTGCTGTGACCTGTGTCTGTCCCATCTGGCTTGGATTAATGCCAGAGCCCCCTCTTTGCCCCTTCCAGTCTGTCCTAATAGAGTAGCCAGAGTGATTGTTTAAAAGGGTAAAGGCCTGACGGGGACTGAAGGGTCTCCTCCTTAACTCCCTGGCCTTCTCCAAGCCCATATCCCATTCTCCACTCCAGGCATGCTGGCCTGCTCCGGGTCCTCTGCCCCTGTGGGTTCTTTACTCAGCTTTCCCTCACTCCTATAAACCTTTCTCCACCTTATACCATCTCAGTGAGGTCTTACTGACTGCTGCACTTCAGTCCTCTTTGGTGTTCCTAATCCTCTTCACCTTGCTCTGATTTATTCTTTCCCCTCTCTCTCATATCAGCCGCTAACATTTGTATGTTTTCTGGTTTGTTCATGTCAACTCCAGGAGGCAGAGATCTTAGCTTTTAAGCACATAGAACATGGGGCAGGTTTTTTAAAAAAAATTTTTTTTCTTGAATTAAATGAACAGATAAATTACCAACCAAGAGTGGGCTCCCGCTACCTAAGATTTAGATGAAAACAATTAGCCGTATTGTGTCCTGCCTGGGTTTGAGCAGCCTTGAGTCAGCAATACCCTTGAGAGTGTGCATGAGATCCAAAGGGGAAAAATTCAGGAAGTTCACTGACCTCTCCTGATGTCAGAAGTTCTTGAATCAGATTGCCTGCCCCATCTGCTTAGCATTTCATTTGCTGTGCATAATCTCTGCTCCATGGTGTTGGAAATAAGACTTTGGATGACAGCCCAGGAGCTAAAATGCTGTTCTGACAAGACCAGCATGATGTTGATAAACTCAGTGAGGGATCTGAGTGAAATTATCCTTAGTGCACAAGTGAAACCTTACACACGAGTGATGGGTGTCTCTGGAGGGAACATGCCTATGAGGGCAAGTTCTAAGGTTTATCACTTACCAAAGGACCACAGTAGTGAAGAGATGGAGTGGAGGCTAAAACTCCCATGGATAAATGACTAAATCTTGGGTCCTGCCACTACCTCTAACATCCGGAGCACCACTGTCCCTCTCATTTGCATTTTATTCAGTAATGGTTACCTTGAGGAGGTGAAGCAAGTGTAGTTTCTTTTGTTTTCCTGTTTTGCCTCTGGTTGTCTCTCTTCAGAATGCAATTTTAGTTGCTAAAAGAACCATACTTTAGTGCTTAGTAGTACTTAGGAATGGTGATGGTTCACTGGTGTATTAGGAGATATATACAGTCGTGTGCCACATAATGACCTGTAGGTCAATGACAGACTACATATAAGATAGTGGTTTCATAAAATTATAATACTGTATTTTATTATCCCTTTTCCATGTTTAGGTATGTCTTGATACACAAATACTTGTCCCTGTGTCAACAGTTGCTTCCAGTATTCAGTACGGTAACCTGCAGAACTGGTTTACAGCTTAGGGGCAATAGGCCCTACTTCGCAGCCAGGGTGTGTATGTGTACGTACACAGTGGGCTGTTCCATCTAGGTTTATGTTAGTGCACCCTGTAAAGTTAACACAAGGACGAAATTGTTCAAGGACACATTCCTCAGAATATGTCCCCATCATTAAGGGACACATGACAATAATGGACATGTTTTAACTTGAAAAATATTCACGGCTTGGCGCCTCTGGCTCAAGCAGCTAAGGCGCCAGCCACATACACCTAAGGTGGTGGGTTTGAATCCAGCCCGGACCTGCCAAACAACAATAATGGCTACAACCAAAAAATAGCCGGGCGTTGTGGCAGGCGCCTGTAGTCCCAGCTACTTGGGAGGCTGAGGCAGGAGACTCGCTTGAACCCAGGAGTTGGAGGTTGCTGTGAGCAGTGAAGACATGGCACTTTACCCAGGGTGACAGCTTGAGGCTCTGTCTTAAAAAAAAAAAAAAGAAAGAAAGAAAAATATTCACTATGCTAGGTGTTTGCACTAAAGTATGGTTCTTTTAGCAACTAAAATTGCATTCTGAAGAGAGACAGCCAGAGGCAAAACAGGAAAACAAAAGAAACTACACTAGCTTCACCTCCTCAAGGTAACCATTACTGAATAAAATGCAAATGAGAGGGACAGTGGTGCTCCGGATGTTAGAGGTAGTGGCAGGACCCAAGATTTAGTCATTTGTCCATGGGAGTTTTAGCCTCCACTCCATCTCTTCACTACTGTGGTCCTTTGGTAAGTGATAAACCTTACTAAAACTTAATCTGTAATTTGGGGATGGTGAGTTTGGATTCCCACAGATGTGTGAGGATCCTGATACCGAAATCCAGGAGAGCTCTTTGCTCACCCTGTAGGGTACCTTGCAGGCAGTAGAGAAGAGGCTGGCTTACTAGGAAGCTTAAACTCTCTCCCTTCTCCCCCAGGTAACATCATTTTATTTTTGAAGGTAGCAGGGGAGCAATATGATGTGGAGCAAGCCAAGCTCTTTATTCCTGATTTTCTGGATGTCTCTCCTGTCCTCAGTTGTGCAGTAGTACTTAGGAAGTGATTTAAAACTTTTTTTTCTTTGTAAAACGAAATCAAACATAAACCAAAAGAAAGGAAAAAAAAATCTCTTTAAAAATGAGCTTAATTGATAAAGTCTAGTCATTAGGGTTTGACACTTAAGATACTTAGTTTACTGCCTTTGAACAGATATTATGTGCTATATGATTTGGGGGATTTGAGAAGGTAGCAGAATGAAATTTTTATAACAATCAAAGGTCTACAGAAATATAACTTATTAGGACAGAGGACATTATTTGCTGACAGAAGGTCCCTAAAGTCTCACTGGTTGCTGAGACACTATCTGTTTTGGAACCCTCCTGTGATCTCACAACTAAGTTATACAATCCCTGTTTTAAAATCCCCAGCAAACACGTACCTTGTGCCAGGTTATCCTGGGTATTGCAGAAGCACAGATGAATAACACAGTCAGAATCTCAAGTCTACTAGGAGATGCACAAGTGTTTTTGAGTATTTCAGCAGACTGGCACTTATGCTAACGAGGGCTATGAACTGTAGGAACCCTGGGTCAGTCTGTGCCCCTCTGTAGCTAGTGAGAGGGCCTGGTGCATTAGGTCAGGCTGAGAAGTTTGGATTTTGTTCTGGTGACAGCAAGGAGTCAGTTGAAGAATTGAAGCTGAGGCACAATGCTGTCAGACAAGTTTTAGCAAGATGTCTGTCAGCTGTGCAGAGAATAGGTAACAGGTATGGTTGATGCCACATTGTGGTTTATGTGCACGTCTGTAAGGTCACTAACATGGCCCAGAATGGAGGGCAGCTCTGTTAAAGGAACAGAGAAATACAGCAAAGGTGGAAGGAAGCTCGGGACCCTGCAGGTGCCAGTGAAAAGGAGCAGTGGTTCTCAACCTTCCTAATGCTGCGACCCTTTAATGCAGTCCCTCATGTTGTGGTTACCCCCAACCATAAAATTATTTTTATTGCTACTTCTTCATTATAATTTTGCTACTGTTATGAATCGTAATATAAATATCTGATATGCAGGAGACCCCCAATGGGGTCATGACCCACAGGTTGAGAACTGCTGAGTTAGAGACAGAGAGACCCCCACATCCTCCAAGAGGATGGGTTTGCAGCCTTTTTGTTGAGGGTGGAGTCAGGCTGAGAAAGTCTATGAGAAATGTACACTTCTCTGCCCAAATCAGTGTTCAGCCCTTGTAATGTTTGATTTTGTTCCTTGGGAGTTATCTTTCATGAAGTCCTTCCCAGAAGCCTCCATGGAATTCCTTCTCTAGACCTTTGTCTTTTCTTATACTTTGCTCCTTTCTTTAATTATTAGCAAATCAAACGTTGAGAATCCTCAGGCAGTTGCCTCCCTGAAAATGGAAGTTGTGTGATGTTAGTGGAACGCTGTGGGTTAGCCTCCGGGACATGAACTGTGGAGTGAAACATAGGGACCTCCCTGTGTGAATTCTGGTTTCCAGCCTAGCTTGGTGCTGAATCCTCCCAAAAGGCAAGTGATAGGCTCTAAAACATATGCATCTCCCAGACGCTTGGAAGGGTTCCATCACTGCTGTGCTCAGTCAAGTCGCAGTAGAGTCACCGGAGCTGTTTAATAGTAATGTTTGATGCCTTGCTGGACACAAAACATTGAACATACAGACCAGGGCACCCAAGTGGGGTTTCTAGCAGACATCAGAGGGATGTAGCTCTATGCAGACGACAGTACTGTGCCGTTTTGCTCAGTCATGGAGTCCAAGGGAGGGAGCAGCTGGAAGCCATCTATCTAGCAGGGAGTCCTTCGAAACAAGAGATAACTTTAGAATGTTGATGTGGACCCCGTCCATTTGGCCCAGAGAGCATAGTAAAAATTCACCCTACAGCTTACTCACTCACTGGAGGAAGTGAACCTGAAGAGCTCCATCTTGCTGTGGCCTCCTGGGCTTTGCTTTGGGGCTGCATCCATGTCCCTCCCTATACTGAGCCCTGCACCCCTGAGTCCACACCCTCCCCAAGAGCTGCTCTTTCCCCAGCAGATTAAAGTACTACTGCCCTGACAAATGCATAATGTTCTCAGAAGAGATAGTTCTCCTAAGTAGAGGAAAACAAAACACAAAAATAAACACAAGTTTGGGGTGCTCTATGTGAGAGGAGAGGTGTTGACTGCTCCACATTTTAGCCTAGGATAAATGGAATTTAGAGTAGGTTGGAATTAACTGGGCTCCAGACCTGGGGGGCTTCTCTGTCCAGCAGGTGTTGAGTGTGGACCATGGGTCCTGTTCTCTCTGCCTTCAGGTCATCCCCAATCCTCAGGACTCCAGGTACCTGGAAGTTGCCCTTCACGCTGGCCTTGCTGCAGTCCTGTGCTCACTAACCATTACCTTGTGAAGAAAAGCATCCTCCTCTTCTGACTCAGTGTCTCCCCTCAGCTGTGTGGCCCTGCTTGTCCTTGGGGTTGTCTCCTAAGGACTCCTGAGTAGAGGGATACTGCCATATACTCCCCATCTCTTCCTGCTTTAAAGCCTACACTTCAGTTTGGGTTGTCTGGTGTTTGTTTTTCTGTCTTAGGGATGATGGTTTGAACCATAGAGACTAGGAGATACTTTGTCACTGGGCCTAGCCCCTGACTCAGGTTACAGCCCACCCACTTCTCTGGATATTGTCTTTAGCTCATTGTTCTTATGGGCCCCAGGGGAAGGGAGGGCCCATTGTTTCACTCTTTTAATTAAAATCTTATGAAATGAAATAAAATATGGTATTTTAAATACACAGTGGATATGCATACTTACCACCAGGAATTAAGAGGGTTGTTTTGTTATTGTTTGATGCTTGTCATAAAGTGATGAGTAAAACAATCTAGTGCCCTATGAGTTGAGAGGGTTAGAAAAAATATTTTAAAAGTCTTTATCAGTGTTCACTTTAACTTAAATCTACATGGTAAATCTTCCCTCCTTTTAATTCAACAGTTCCTTCTATTAAGAAAAATAATTGAGGTAATACAACTATAAATCATAGCAAATATAGTACTTACCTTTTTTTTTTTGGATGTCTTTTGTGCTTTATTTTTTCACAAAGCAATTCCCAGCACTCAGATGAATCATTTGAGAGGAATATACTTAGAGAATTCCTTGGTCACAGAACTGTAGAATTTTTTTTTTTTTTTTGCAGTCTTTGGCTGCTGCTGGGTTTGAACCTGCCACCTCCAGCATATGGGGCCAGCACCCTAATCCTTTGAGCCACAGGCACCACCCACAACTGTAGAATTTTTAAACCAGAGAGAAAACCTAAAGATCCTAGAAGACTCTTAGGGACATAGCAAGTTCAAACTTCCCCTAAGATTACACAGCTAATTAGAGGCAGAGCTCAGACCAGGACTCAGGTTTCTTGGCTTTCAACTCAAAACTCTTTCCAATATCACTGCTCAGATTCTTTCATCAGAAGTGTAATGAAATGATTTCTGCACATTTCTAGTGGTTTCATACATGTGTTCCCAGCTTCAGTGGGGTTAGGGGCGGGTGCTGGCTGCCACTGGTGGAGGCCAAGGTGGGGCCAGGAATTTAGTTAGAAGAGAGGGATTCTGAGTGTAAGCTGGAGTTGGAGCAGGAGTCCAGTGTTTGGAGGGAATCATTTCAACTGAGAGGAAAAGAAATGTTTTAATAAAAAGGATTTATGGGAAATTTATCATTCCAAAGTAGTCTTGGAGACAATTGTAAATTTTAGTCTTTGTCTTTGAGTCTGGGGGCAAGTCTGTACTTTTTCAACTCTCATTAAAAAAAAAAAAAAAGTCTTGTAAAGATTAACCTGGGATCCTCAGATATCTGTGCATCCTTATGCTTCTCTGTCCTTTCCCATTTACACCTGTGGTTTTGTGGAACTTCTCATAAGAATTCTGTTCATCCTTGGCCAAGGAAACTAAGGATTCCTGGATGTCACAGACCACCTTGTTTAACTTAAGTAACAGTACTGACAGAAATTAGATGCTACCCTAAAAGCTAGGAGAGGGTTTTTATTTTTCATGCTGTGAAATTTCTCTCCCAGTGGTTGTCTGAGTGAGATGTGAGCAGTGTCTAGGTTTGATTTTCAGATCCATATCACATTTCGTGGTATGAACGTTTTTTCCCCCTTCCCTTTTCAAATGTACAGCTGTCTTAGCAGAATGGAAATTTTATTTTCAAACATAGGAATGACACTGATACCAGAGTTTTGTCTTCAGTAGGTTCTTGGTCTCTGTGATTTGAAGAATAAATCCGCGGACCACAGATCAGTGGTAAAACAGGATTTATTTACAGAAAAGAATACAAAAACACCAAAGCTCTCGCTAGGGAGAGAAAACCCAAGTTGGGAGAGAAAAGCTCTCTCTGTCTCTCTCCCCATCTCTCTCCCTGGGCTCTTTGCCTAGGAGTATATATAGGCACATGGGTTCCTTGGATAGGAGGCTAGGAAATGAATGGATACAGTCCTTTCTGCTGGGGCAAGGTGAATGAATGTATTAATGAATGGACACAGTCCATTCATGGAATTGAGGCCTAGGAAACTTACATGAAATTGACCTAGGCATAGGAAATGGAGGTTCAGTCATAAGTGCAAAGGGAAGGAGACACCAAGGCACCAACATAGCCAGGGTTGAGGCAGCAGGTCCTCTAGCTGGCTGGGGCACCACCTGTCCTGTATCAACACTCGTATACCTTCTATGCCTATTTTGATTGGTAACTTATATATAGGAGAGCCAAACACATCTTTTATCAAGAATATGATTTTAGGGGGCAGCGCCTGTGGCTCAAGGAGTAGGGCACCAGCCCCATATGCTGGAGGTGGTGGATTCAAACCTGGCCCAGGCCAAAAAGAAAAAAGAATATGATTTTAACTGATAGAAAAGTAGAAAAGAATTCTGCAGCCATGAAAAACAAAATATAGCTCATTGTTGAGCAGAGCTTTTAGTACTGCTCTTTGAGCATAAATCTTTTAGTAGTTGGCTTGGACTCTGCTATAAGGTAGATAAAAGTACAGAAATTTACTGGGAATCGTTCTGGCACAAAGTAGATTATAATCTGAATGTGATTTTTAATACACAAAATCTATGGTGAAATCAAAATACAGCCTTCACTTAATGCTGTAGTTTTCCTTTGTCAGTTTCTAAAATGGACCGGAGAACTTTTTGTAATAATAGGGAAATAAACTTAACATGCAAGTAATGGGTGGTTATTGGTGAGTTCTTATTTCCATTTCCATTGGCTGTTTTATTCATTCTTTCTTGAAATATTTATTATGTACTTAGCACAGAGATGCAAATAGATATGTCTTCTGTCTTCAGAGAAATTGATAATCTGGTAGGGAAAAGAAAGGCATTTGCCTGCAAAAGAGTTTTGGATCATGGAGTCAGGGAAATCCCTGGCTATTCAGACAAGTCTTGGGGGGCAGCTTCTAAGGTCAACATGGTACAGATCTGAGCTTTGCTAGTCCACAGACTGGATTTGGTCATTATGACCGGAGAATTTCAGGCTGTGGAGAACTGATTTATAGCAGCCAATTCTACAAGAGAACAAGCCAGAACACCGTTTTATTAATGTACACTGAGAACTAGAATTAACAAGCAGATTGTTAATACTTTGATTGGCTGTGCATTTTGTGCATTTTCTCCCAATAGGAAAGTCTAAATGGAAAGCATTTGTAAACACAGTGGCTTGGTGAGACTCTACTCAGAGCAGGGGGGCAGTCAATGGGAAGACCTTGCAATGTCCAGTAGTCCTGGATCCAGCCTGATAGATTTCAGCCTTTCTTTTTAAATAGTAATAGAGGCAAAATCACTTTAGTGGTAAGAGCCCTGCCTGCCTGCCTGCCTGACTCCCTCCCTCCCTCCCTCGCCCATGGCCGTGGCATCACAGCTCACATCAGTCTCCAACTCTTGGGCTCAAGCAATTATCTTGTCTAAGCCTCCCAAGTAGCTGGGACTACAGGCGCCCACCACAACACCTGACTATTTTTAGAGACCGGGTCTCACTCTTGCTCAGGCTGGTCTTGAACCTGTGAGCTCAGGCAATCCACCCACCTGTTTTTTCTATTAACCCATTCTTATGCCAGATGTGGGGTTTTAGTGTTGTTAGTTCAAGGTCAGAGTTCTAGGTAATTTCTCCTTTGACTGAGATGTATTTTTAGTTCTAGGACTTAATGGATTTTTTTTGCAAAGAGTTAATCTCATTTATTATTTATTTTGTTCATTTTATCCTAAATCTAACTTGTGCTCATCCTTTACAATTTATCTTAAGCATCTTTCCCTTAGTGTACCTTTTCCTGGTGTCCTCCTATCTTACCTGTAGGATTTAGATTCCACTACTTTTTCCTCTCAAGTCAGCCTGCATATCTTGGTTCTTTTCTCTGTACTTTCTGTAGTACTTAATCACACTCTAATAATTTGTTTCTCCATCATTATTTTTCATCAGACCATAAGCTTTATAAGAACACCAACTACATTTTATTAACTTTGTGTCTCCAGTTGTTAGCTCAGTGTCTGGTAGAAGGTAGGGACCCAGTAAAGGTTTAGATGGATGGATGGATGAAGTAATAGTTATACTGAGACATTAGATCAGTAGAGTGTTTTTCATGAAAAGAAGACACTAACCACTACTCTCAAGATCCAAGAGATTCTACTTTATCTTATTTGACCTCTTTCAGGGCTTTGACTGAGTAGAAGGGTGATTGTAGAAACCAGACTGCAGCATGGTATATATTCTCACTGCTTCTGTCCTAGCTCTGAACCTTAACTAGTATTTGAAATCCATTTTCATGAAGATGGTGGTGTTCTTTAGTACTCTGATTTGGAGCTATTCCTAGTTTCTTACAATATTTTTTCAGTTATCTGTTGTTGAGTAACAAATCATCCCCAAACCCTGGAAACTAAAACAATAATTTATTATTTCTCAAAATTCTAAACTCTGGTCAAGGCTCAGCTGGGGGGGTCTTCTGTTTTCCTTGCAGTCTGTGGGGGTGGAATGACCAAGAGTATGTTTTACTCATATTGCAGTATATCTCAACTGGGATGACTGGGAACACTTGGGGACTGTAGAGCTTCTTTGTCTGTATGTGTGGCCTCTCCATAAGGCTAGATTGTACTCTCTCTCACCTCAGGATAGTAGAACTTTTTATATGGCAGTTGGCTTCCAAGAAGGAGGAATTGGAAGCAGCCAGTTTTCCTAAAGGCTAGGTTGGGAACTGATGAACCACCCGCCTTCCACCTCATTTTATTGGTCAAAGCTAGCCCAAATGCAAGGGGAGGAGAAATCGATTCTACCTTTTGGTGTAAGGAATAGTATGCATTTATAAGGAAGGATGGCAGCCACCTTTGGAGATTATCTAAAACAGATCTAAAATTATATAGTTCAAGAAACACATGTCCATGTAACTGGATATATACTAAAGAAACGTCTAATTTAGCTTATTTGGATGAAGTGTCAGGGATAAAAATGGGCTTTGGTCAGAAAACTGCTTTGTCAAAATCTAAGTTAGGAATTGATCAGCAATGATTAATGTGTAAACTTAATTTTGAAATGAGAAACATTATGGTATCTTATCTGTTAAAACTCAGGTATTGCTTTGTAATGATTTAAAGTTGCTTGTTTTTTCAAATGAGAACAAAAGATATTTTGATACACGAGAATCAAAAGATCCATGTCTTATTTTTCTCACTTCAGAGGGCTATTTGGAAAAGTGTCATATAAATAAGCTATTTCATGAATATTTTAAAAGTTATTATAATTAATTTCAAAAAGACCCAGATAAGTCAAGATCAGGACATAGTAAATGGGCACATAGAATGTATGTTTTTTTAAGTATATAGAATTTCATTAAAATTTTTATTAAAAATCTCTATTGATAAATACCTGATTCATAATAATTTTGATAGTCAACTATAATCAGTTTATTGGCTTTGTAGCTTTTTGAATATATGGTGCTTTTCTTCCTTGATGGGGTCACCTATCTGTAGCATTTCATGAGAGCAGGTGTGTATTAAAGTGTTTTCATGTGTTTTACTCATGAAAAAATCTAGCCCTAGGGTCTTGAAAGCCCTTCCAGAGGCTGAGTGAATGCGTAATTCATCTTCCAAGAACGTTGGTGAACAGAGTTCCTTCCTTCCCTACCTTTAGAATAAGGGACCTTTTTTTAAAAATAGGCTTTAAGATTACTTTCAAAGATGGATATAATGGAAGAAAATAACAAATTCAGGTGAAGCGGACACAAGAGAGAGAAAATTAGGCCAGGAAATAAAATTAAGTTATGCACAAAATACATGTCCTATAGTTCTCCCCCTGGCCTGGAGGGAAGGGGAATCACAGATTTGACTCAAGGCTGCCTCCAACCAGAAGTGCAAGAAAAAGTACTGGGACCAGTGCTGTGAGATCCCCACTTAGTAATTAGCCACAGAGAGCAACAGGTACTGTTAGCAAAATGTTTTCATGTGTGCTACTTTATGATTGTGATCCATCATCCAAGGATGATGGTCTGTGGGAGAAAAAAAAACCTAGACCATTGTTTTCTGAAACCTGAAGTCTATATATTGAGGTAGGTGTGCTACTGCCTAAGTCATTTTATTTCAAATAAGCATTTAAGCTTGATGAAACAGCTGTTGTGTTCACAGGCAGGAAGGTAGCATTTGAGGTTCATAGGTTCATTTAACAATTACTGAGTGAGGACCTTTTGTGTATCTTGTTATTCCTGCTATAGTGGGGTTGTGGGGCTGTGAAAGGGGCCACCCCTTGCCTCAGAAAGATCATTGGGCCCCTGATCCAGAAAGAAGGGGGAGCAGTTATTCAGCTTGGCTTTGGGACTTTAGGGTGCCAGGTGGAATCTGTTGTGTGTCATCAGCTGGAAGGAATTGGAGGGGCTGTGTGGCTTAGGGGTCCTGCTGCTGGGTGTGCAGGTGACTGCTTTCTTCATGCTTTTCTGAAGTCTTCCTCATGCTTTTCTTCCCAGACCGCCATCCTGAGACGTCAGGGCCGGTACATATGCTCAACAGTTCCTGGGAAGGCAGAAGAGGAAGCACAGAGCTTATTTGTTACAGAGGTAAGTAAGACTTTCTCCTGCATTAGTTTATAATTTAAAGTCATTTTCCTCTAACTCCCTCTTTTTCTTAAATTTCAGAAATTCCAAGAAAGTGTCAAAGAAGTAACTGTATTTTTAATGATAGAAGTTAAATAGGAGAATAACATGAAGTTTCTGGAGTCTGAAACTTGGACAGAAATGTCCACAGGAGTCATTTCTGACTATAGAAAATGAATTCTACAAAGTATAATCTCCTTGGCTTAAAATAAACTGTAACTTGTAAATGAATTTGCTGGAAATCTCTGTAGGAGGCTTTGTTACTGATACTGTTTTTAAGGGTGACTCAGCACACACAGTTAATGCATTCATTTACTTCATTTATATGTTTCTATTTGTAAGTTATTTTTAAGACTGTTTTAATACTTACGAACTACGAGGCGATTATAGTCTATCCCTGATGGAAATATAGAAAAAAAAAATATATATATATATACACATACACATACTATTATATAGATCCCTAACCAATATACATTCATTGTCATTACTTTTGTTTGAACACACAAATAGCATCTCGTTAGGGAGAAAAGAGAAATTTTGCAGTTTAGGTTACTTGCTTTTTGTTGTTGTTGGGTATTTATTTCTTCCTCCCAGTATTTTTAGGTAGGATGAGCTAATTTGGTGTTTTCATTCTGTTTTTTGATGTGTTCCTTCATTTAAAAATAACAGGTTTTTATCCTCATTTTTCTAGTTGATATTTAGATATTAAATATGTCCATTAGTAAAATTGCCCACTACAAGGAAGCTGTGAAGGCCAACTAAATACCAATATTTAGTTTTGTTGAAATTTTTGAAAAATTAAATATATATTTAAAATTTCTAAAATATGTTTTCTCATCTTTCTGAAAAGGTAACCACTTGTCTTATCTCCTTTGTAAAATACTAGTAAATACAGTAGAAACTCTGTAACAAACTGGTCAGCATACAGAGGTGGCAAGCATAAGGAACTAGGCCAACTATACTGATACATACATGTGGTACATGTCCTATCTATGAAAATTAGGTTAATTTCAATTAATGACACAGTGAGGGGTGGGGGAAGGGGAGAGCAGACAGAGGGAAGAAGGTGGGGTCTTGGTATATGATACACCTTTTGGGGGCAAGGCACAATTGTTAGAGGGACTTTATCTAACAAATGCAATCAGTATAATCTGGTTTCTTGTACCCCCAATGAATCCCCAACAATAAAAAGAAAATTAGATCAATTTAAGTAGGCGGTCAGTGTAGGGAGGAAGTCAACTTTGGAGGCTCTACTATACTATACTAGTAAAGTAATTCCAAAAATGCTACAGCCAGGTATGTTTATATAAGTGGTGGTCATAAGTGTATTAAAGCAAGAGGTGGCAAACTATATATGACCTGTAGGCAGAAATCTGGCCTGCAGCCTATTTGTAAATAAAGTTTTATTGGAATGCAGGCATGTCCACTTGTTTATATACAGGGTGGACATAAAGTTTTTGTGAAATTTACTGTGTTAAACTATTTTAAATTGCACTCAAACTTTATGTCCACTCTGTATTTCCTATGGCTACTATCACTAAACAATTGGCCTTCAAGACTGAACATGTCTAGCTGGGCGTTGTGGCAGGCGCCTATAGTCCCAGCTACTTGGGAGGCTGAGGCAAGAGAATCACTTTGCCCAGGAATTTGAGGTTGCTGTGAGCTGTGATGCCACAGGACTCTACTGAGGGAGATATATATCTCAAAAAAAAAAAAAAAAAAAAAAACCTCAACCCAGAAATGGATTGGCAAGCTGTGGTATATGTATACCATGGAATACTATTCTTAGTGAAGCATCACAGGAATGGAGAAACATGAATCCTATGAGGACAGTTAATGACACAGTGGGGGTTGGGGAAGGGGAGAACAGACAGAGAGAGAAGGAGGGAGGGGGTGAGGGAAAAGAAAATAGTGACTAATTCTCACATAAATTGAATTTAATTTTGACCAAAGTACATTATTTGAACAATTATTTTTAATTCAACTAGTTAATACGTTGTTTAGGATAGTGCATCCTCATTTATAAGTGAAATATGTTTGTAATTTCCCTTTATAATAATATATTTTTTCCAATTTTAATATCAGGTATATCCAGAGAAAGTAGAATGATTTTGAAGTATTCCTTCTTTTTCTGTTGTCTAGAAGATTTGGCATGATCTGTTCTTTTTTTTTTGAAATTATCTTCTATTTTTATTTATAAATATTAGTTGTCTATTTTTTGAGACTTTGGAGGGAAAAAAAGTTAACTAATGACTCCATACTAAACCTCAAGAGTCAAAGCATTCTATGATAGACATACTTTAATATGACAATGTGAATGTTACTCTTTTTGCATTATTATTATTACTCAATATTTCATTGCAGCAATCATCTGATTTCTTTTCTGAATGTATTTATCTTTGTTTGTTCTTTACGAGGTTTTTGTTTCTAGTCCTCATCTTAAACATTGTTATTGTTATTAAATTTTAAGCCTTTTTAATTTTGTGAAGGCAGAAAGTGGAAACCTAATAAACACATATATGTGTTAAAAAAAAAAAAGAAAAGAAAATATTTGCTATCTGGCCTTTTGCACCAAAAGTTTATTGATCATTGGTTTAAAGCATGTGGCAAAATTATTAATTACTAATTTGGATCCCCTAATTAAGAAAATATGGCTTTTGAGGGATTTTTCTTGATTAGGTTTTTTAATCACTGCAGATTGAACAATAACTCTTCTCCTGCTGCTGGAGCCAACATAACTAAGTGCTTTGGGACCCCTCCACATGGGTGGAGTGAACATCGCTTCCTCCCCATCCTCTGATCCAAGAGAATGACCTAATGGGTTTAAAAAAACAACTTCAAAAACCTTCCAGTGTAATTTCAAAATATTAACTGAATTTCATAAGCTTGAAAGGTTAATCACATGATCAGTCATATTTCTGTCTTTCTGGAAGTGCTGTTCTCTGAATATGGATTTCTGGTGGAACCGCATTATCACCCAGACTTACATCCTCAGAGGTTTGCTTACCTTATTCCATGCTTCTGCCTTGGAGGTTAGCCACACGTGCTAAGTTGACAGGCAGCAGTGGCTTGCTAAGTAAATTAATCTCTAGATACTTAACTTGGTTGGTTATGGTTTTTAGAGATTTGATTCCTTATCCTTTTAAATATTTAAACATTACCATCATCTTTCTTATGCATTTGTCTAAGATTATTATAAAATCTGGGTGCTTGTGTTCTATTTATAAAATGCATTTATGATATATACAAGTTTACACTTATTTATTTAGTTTTTAATTGGATAGGTATATTTTATACTTCAGAATGGCCTTAATGTTCCACAAGAGACTTGGTACAACTTTTTTTTTTTTTTTGAGACGGAGCCTCAAGCTGTCCCCCTGGGTAGAGTGCCATGGCATCACGCTCACAGCAACCTCCAACTCCTGGGCTCAAGCAAGTCTCCTGCCTCAGCCTCCCAAGTAGCTGGGACCACAGGTGCCCACCACAACACCTGGCCATTTTTTGGTTGCAGCCATCATTGTTGTTTGGCGGGCCCAGGCTGGGGATTTGAACCCGCCACCTTAGGTGTATGTGGCTGGCGCCTTAGCCGCTTGAGCCACAGGCGCTGAGCCACAACTTTAATTGCAGTGCAGTGGAAAACCACCATGCCTATATGAAGAGCCTAGAAGGGCATCCACTAGACTGTGTCATGCGTATTTCAGGCTTGACTTTACTGTGTTGGTGACCTAGGGGCGCAAGTGGGATACTGAAACTTTGGATAATTCTGAAATCCTATTGTTTATGGAATGCAATTTGGAATACGAATGTCTGATGTTCTAAATGTGAAAATGTTTTGAGAAATTTAAAGTATTTTCAAGAATAGAATTGCATTTCAAAATATTTGTAACAGCATAGTAAAAAAAATTGAAAGATTGATTCGTTAGCTTCCACATCTGAATCTGCTCTAAACTCCACTATTTATCCCACTTCTGAGAATGACCAGGCAAAAAACTTAGACTGCCTTTCCTTCACACCCTTGCTGGTGAGGAATCCTTATCACAGAGCCTGGCACAAAATAAGCACTCACTGTTGTTGCTGTTAGTGTTTTCATAAGTTTGAGGATAAAGAGGAGTTTGCTCCAGAAGCCCTTCAGGCATAGGCTGTGATGTAGACAAAAGGATGACAGTACAAACTATGAAGTGAAATAAGAGAATAGAGACTTTGCTCATGATATTAATTGCAGCCAGAATCAAATAAACTAGATAAGGCATAAATATATATATTTATCTACCTGTGTTTTCATTTTTTTTCCATACTGAAATCTACATATGCACAGTCAAGAATCGACTCATTTGAACTATGCTGATAACTAAAACTCTTCACCTGTTGGTTTTGACTCATTCATATTTGAAGATCTGGCAGATGTGGCATTATAATCTTAAGGATCTACACACTACTGGCTGGATTCTCATGGGTCTATAAGCATAAACTTGTGTATGATGAATACATTTATGAATGGAACATCTGAGTGTCCAGACTTTAATACCTTAGGCAAAATAGGGAAGGAAGATGATTATAATGTTTAAATATTTAAAAGTAAAAGAAATCACAGTGGATAGATGGGTAGCTCTCTCATGGTTAGATAAATGAGAGACACCATGCTGGCACATCTACTACACTATCAGGTAGTGAGGTAGTTTAAATGCTGTCTGTGAAGGTTAATGTCACTGATAGAGTCTTTGACAGTGTAGTGCTGCAAACATTATGTACAAGTATTCTCTACACACCCAGAGATGAATCTTTCCTCCTAATGACCTTATTCTGTTCCTTATGAATAGAAAGAAAAACTGAGGGCAAATTTATTATACTAACTGAGGGAGTTCTAATTTTAGTGTCTGAAAATGTCTTTAGGTTCATACTTTCTAATCACGTTCATGTCCTAGTTTAAGAACCAAGTGCTTAGGTTGAAACAATATATAAATGTAACAAGGTTGGGTGAAATTTGTCTCCATGATTTGGGATGATGACTTAAAGTGATACTGCTCCCAAGGATAATGTTTCAGGGGTTCAAAGTCTTAAGCAGGGATCCTCAAACTTTTTAAACAAGGGGCCAGTTCACTGTCCCTCAGACCATTGGAGGGCCAGACTGCGGGCCCCAGGACGAATCGGCTGCTAAGCAGGACAGGCAGCAGTGGCAAAAACACCCAGCGGGCTGGATAAACGTCCTAGGCAGGCCGCATGTGGCCCATAGGCCAAGTTTGAGGATGCCTGGTCTTAAGCCTAATAGGAGTAGAGGGGTGGGTGGGAGCGGAATTTCAGGCATTAGATGGGAAAGTGTTTTGTTTGTTTGTTTGTTTTAAGTTCGTATGGGTGTGCCTTCCCAGACCTTCCCAGATATTTTCTAAAAGGCATCACGTATTCTTCTGTTTTTTTAAAGTTTTTAAATCCCTCTTCTCTTCCCCATAGTGCATCAAAACCTACAACTCTGACTGGCATCTTGTGAACTATAAATATGAAGATTACTCAGGAGAGTTTCGACAGCTTCCAAAGTAAGTAACTGTAAGACCACACAAGATGGAGTTATGCACATAAGGAAGAGTCTTTGTACTTGAAGTGCTCAGAGAGGAATGTAACTTCATATGCAGTCCGAGTAATTGGAGAAGATGTTTCTAGATGGTTTGTGTGTATATGGTGTGGCTGTTGTTTACAGGGTCTTTACTGTGGGACTCAAATTTAGTATTCTGGCATTGGTGGTGGTAATAAACACTTGGATGGTTTGATTATGGCCAGTGATTCTTTTTAGGCTACCACCAATAAAACATAAATAGATGAATATTTTTTCACTGAGAAGTATGAAACAAAGAACACCTAAGTAGACTGAAATATGCTTCAGTAAATTGGGTACATTTAAGTTAAAAAATAGTAAGTCAAGAAATAAGTATTTTCCAAGTTAAATTTCTTTATCTCCTTTGAAATATTAATTCATTGTAGTATATCCCCAAACTAAATGTGTTTAGGCTGATTTGTGGTAGTTAGAGTGAATCAGGGGTTTGTAGGGCCTGTAATAAAATAGTACATCCTGTAATGGTGCAGGTGGTATCTTAGTCCATTTTGTGTTGCTTTTACAGAATACCTGAGACTGAGTAGCTTATAAAGAAAAGAGGATTAGTTAGCTCATAGTTCAGGATGCTATAAAAGAAGCATCTAGCTGGCATCTGCTCAGCTTCTGAGGAGGGCTTTTGTGCTGAGTCAAAACATGGTGGAGAAGGTCAAAAGAGAAATGGGCATGGAGGAGGAGGGACCTTGCCTTATAACAACTCACTCTTAGGAGCTAATCCATTCCCAGGAGAACAAGTACTGTCATGAGAGCAAGAACTCATTCACTACTGTGAATAGAGCACCAGGCCTTCGGGAAGAATCTGAGACCCAGACATCTCCACTAGCCTCAGCACCACCACATTAGGATCAAATTCAATGAGTTTTGGTTGGGATAAATAAATTGTATCCAAGCCATTGCAGCTGGCAAATTGAAGTCTAGTTGGTTATGAAATTTGTATTGTGTTTTAAAAGTAACTATCACCAATGAAAATATTGCTTGAGACCTCATTAATATATTTTTCTTGGTGTTGCATCTGTGAGTTTGAGCCTTTGTACTGTTCTCAGGGGACCTAGCTTATTTGTTTTTCCTCTTTGTGTGGCTCTGCCACTCCTTAGGAGTGTTCAGCCAACTCCCCAATTGCTGCATTTTAAACCTCAGCCGAGAACACTCCCTCCTAGAATTATCTTCTCCATATGGGTATGCTCCTTAGTTCTGTATTTACCCAGTCCTCATTTGGGGATTTTGAAATTCTTCCTGTGTCATTGACTGAACCCATATTTATTGATCATCTTGTTCATATTCTCGTGGTCGAAAGCTAACAGACAGTGAGGGTTATTGTGTACTTACTAGATAGTAGACTGCTGGTAGGTTTCACTTTGTGGCATTTATAAGAAATTCCAAATGTGTGATGAGAAAGGGAGAGAGAATTGTTAACAGATGGGAAGGACATAGATTCTGTGTTCTGCCTAGGTCAGCTCTGCCCTCTGTAAGCCTCAGTGTCCTTATCTGTTAAATCTGTGGTCCCCAGCACCCTCCCCCCAGCCCACACAGCAGGAGGTGAGTAAGCAAAGCTTCCCCTGTATTTACAGCTGCTTCCCATCGCTAGCATCACTGCCTGAGCTCTGCCTCCTGGCAGCATTGGCAGGAGCACTAGGTTCCCATAGGAGTGCAAACCCTGCGGTAAACTCAGGGTGCAAGCTCCTTGTGAGAATCTAGTGCCTGATGATCTGAGGTGGAGCCAAGGTGATGATGCTAGCATTGGGGATTGGCTACAAATACAGGTTATTATTAGCAGAGCAGTTTGACTGCATGGAGACCATAACAAATCTGTTACTTGCAAATTCAGATCAACCCTCCCGACCACTACTACTAATCCTGTCCATGAAAAATTGTCTTTTATGAAACTAGTCCCTAGTGCCAAAAAGGTTGGGGACCACTTGGGATAAATGGCCTTAACAGCAGTCTCCACCATCTAAAGGATTAAATGAGAAAACACATGTAAAGTACATAGCACAGGGCCTGGCACATTATAAGAATTTAATAAAGTTGGCTGCTGTTGTTACTGGTGCCTTGTTTTTGTTGTGGTTAAAACCATCATTGTCAATCACTTTTAATGCAGTGACTTCAGATTCTTTTTTGTCTCATAAACAGAGACTTCTATCAAGTCTTTATTTATTAATAACTAATCCACTTCCTTATTTTTAATATATCTACTAACTCCCAACAAGCTATGCTGTCTCTTCCACATAGCTTTTTGGAGCTTTCTAACTCAGGTTTCTTGGCTTACCCACTTTGGGCAGCAAGGGCGTAGATTATTTTATTCTTTATCTGAGTGGGCCAGCTTTAGGTTTAGTCTGGATCTTCTGATGGAGGAAGAAATGCAGAGCTTCTGCACTGACTAGGCAGTTATAAAACAAGTTTTTTTCCTTGTTTTTAAAGCAAAGTGCCCAAGTTGGATAAACTTCCAGTTCATGTCTATGAAGTTGACGAGGAGGCTGACAAAGATGAGGTGGGTTCCTGCTTGCCATTGCATCTCTTCTCACTTTAGACCTAAACATTGTTTGTTACAGACTTAGAAGATGAGTTAGAAAATTACTAATATTTACCCAGATATTTGTATTATGTGATTGATTGAAATAAAGTCTCTGTTCCAACTTGACTGCTTATTAGCATTTCATGTTCTTATGGCTGTGTTTATTTGTTCTGGGATCATTTTTAAAGACTTGGATCAGATTTGGCTACATTGTTAAAAGATATCAAGATTACTTAGACCTCAAATTTAGGTTCTTATTCAACAGGATATCTTAAAACAAACTGCCAGCTAGTAGATTTTAAATGGCTGTTTCTTCAGTGATTGCTTTTAATGAAATCTGGTTTTATCAAGCCCCCTCTTTCTACTCCTAGAGAAAAGATTATGCCTAGAGGAGCATATAAAGAGAGTAGGGTGTTCAGGTGAGTTTGTCAGGTGAACAAGGGAAGCATAATAAAAAGGCCGTGCTCCTGTCTCTCTGTATTTTTCTTTCTTCCCACTGGATGTTGGATGCCCCATTGAGAGTTTAGGTTTTTCCATTTTTCCCCCCAAATTTTCAGTTGAGCCATAACACCAGCTACTTGCTAATTTTAACAATGTCCACAAAGCAAATTGTTTTAGAAACCACTTTTAAAATAATTCTGAGAAAAGCAGATGGTCATTCAAAATAAACAATGTCTTGAGAACTTGGTGCCAATTTGGATTAATAGTGACAAGAGGATGAATTGAAATAATGCACAGAATGGCATATAGTACATTATAAACTCATAGACAGGGAAATTATTTCAATAACTGTTAATGACAACAACAATAAAACTACTAAAATTAATATTGAGATGGTCCAAAAACAAAGCATAGGATGGGTCTTTTTGCAGTTGCATATTTGATTATAGAAAATTTGCAGCATTGTTTGTGCATCTGTTTTATCTGTTTATTGTATGTATGTGCAAATATATGCCTAACATTTTTAGTAGTAATTGCAGCTCCATGACCACATCCTTAGACCCAGATCTCGTTTTGTGGGGTTTGAACTTATGTTTCTTTGCTTCTCTAACTTTTCTCTTCATTTTTCTAACTCCCTGCTTCCCCTCCATTCCTGCTCACATTCTTACCTCTCTTTCTCCTGTTCCTTTGCCCCATCATTTTATCTCTCCTTTCTGTATTGCCTCACATTTCCTCTCTTTCTTTATTCACCTTTCCCTGAACTGAACCTCTGGGAAGTTTTCCAGGAATTTTCTTTTGTCCTCCAACTATAGGGGAGTGTAATTTGAAAACATTTTTGTGAAACCAGGCAAGACCGTCCAACTTGAGTGGTCAAGAGTGGTATGTACTTTCTGTGGTTCATTAAACACTTAAAGCTTTGGACTGGAGTGTTGTTTGCCTTTAATGGAGTAAGGTTTTCAGGAATTTAGGCTGGTCTTGCTCTTTTACTGCAAAGTGGACCCCAGTGTGACTTGTAAAGCATTAGTGTCAGTGGTTTCTCTAGGAAAGGGGCAGCAGACAGTTTGGTAGAAAGGGAGTGATTTTCTCACTGATCAAACTCCCAGCAAGTCCCCTAGGCGGTAAGAGCAGATTTAATGTGGTGTTTTATTTTCCTTTTCTGCCAGGATGCCGCCTCCCTTGGATCTCAGAAGGGTGGGATCACCAAGCACGGGTGGCTGTACAAAGGCAACATGAACACTGCCATCAGCGTGACCATGAGGGTGAGGAGGCCTGGGCCGTGCTTTCCCTTCCTCTGAAAGCCTTTCTGCAATAGGTCTTGAAAACAATGCCCAACATGAATGGGTGTGCTGTTGTGCCTGACAAAAGGGACATTATCTGGTTACTAGGATACTTCTCTGATGGTAGCACCCCCATTGGTACAGCCCTGTCCACCCCCTTCCCCTCAGCAACCTCTGACCACCAGCAGGGAGAGGCTGTCGCTGGGCTGGTGTGTAGGTGCATCACTGACACGGGCCCTTCTCAGTCTGAACTGAAAAATGCTCCTTAGTACCTTACAGAACAGCATGGAGGGGCTATTTGTCTTGCTAAACCAAGCACTTTTATGGAGGTGTACTGTGGCCAAGTCAAGTAAAGCAAAAACTGAGGACTAAAAAGGAAAATTGTTAAATTGGAAGAGAGTTGCAAAGAGAAAGGCAAAACCAGTCTGAGAAGCTATTCAGGAGAGAGGTAGGACCAGAGAAAGATCAGGATTAATAATAAAGGGAAAAGAAACAATGGAAGGGAGGAAGGATGAACAGGAAGATGAAAATTAAATCAGGGGAAATGTGACTATCATAATCCCAAGGATGGAAAATCATTCAGCGTCATAAGGCAGAAAATAGTTCCTATTCTGTGTGAGCAAGACACCCCAGGGAGTTTAGACAAAGTTTCCATCCTTCTGTGCTGCATTCCAAATTGGATGTCCCTGCATTGCTTTTGGGTGGTTACCTAAACTCCAGTTCTATGGGTGAGAAAAATGACCTCTGGATGTTATTGCAGCCGCTTCCTCAGTCTGAAATGCAGAGGGACTGTTAGATGTGATGGGGAGCTGAAACCCGTCCCTCAGCTAGAGCAGGGTTTGTTTGGGGAGAACAAGAATGGTTGTTATGTATGCGTGTAGTCATAAGTGGGTTACTGATAAGGGATTGCGACTCTTTTCATTTTGAAAGTATAGCTGTGTATATGTTTTTTTCCCAGTCGTTTAAGAGACGATTTTTCCACCTGATTCAACTTGGTGATGGATCCTATAATTTGAATTTTTATAAAGACGAAAAGATCTCTAAAGAACCAAAAGGATCGATATTTCTGGATTCCTGTATGGGTGTGGTTCAGGTAAATATAAAGAGAGTTTCTATCATGAAGTTTTCTTATCTGTTTAACTATTTATAAATTAACAGATTTAAGCAAACACTTCTAAAAATGGCAATACTCGTGATGGGAATAAAATACCTAACTTTAAGGAAAGGCTTGTTTTTCATCATAGTAGAAGACACCAGGGATGACATAGAGGCAGGTTATATTGTGGCAGGGACTCTGGCACACATGTCCTTGTGTTTAAAACCTGGCTTGGTCACTTTTTATCTGTGTGACCTTGGACAGGCTCCTTACCTGAAGTTTCTGCATCTGCAAAATTTGAATACTGATCATTTCTTTAATAGAATAAATGAGTGGATTGGATGAGTTAACATGTGGAAGTGTTGAGAACAGTTCTGGCATCTCAGTGGGGACTGTTATCACTACATAGTACCAGTGTCAGCTAGAGTATTGGTAAAGAGGTGGGTTTTGAAGCAACTTGAGTTGGAATCCCTGCTGTACCACTTACCAGCTCTGTAGCCTTGGAGATGTTATTAACCTCTTTGTGCCTCCGTTTCCTCATTTGTTAAGTAGAAATAATGATAGTACCAAATATGGTTACTAAGAAGATTAATTAATTAATACCAGGAAAGACCTTTGAATAGAGCCAGCAAAGGGCAATGTTGGGTCAATATGAGATATTTTGTTTCCAGAGAACTGTTGTACTTGTAGAGTTACTCTTAAAATTTAACTTACAGAGTTACTCTTAAAATTTATCTTTAATTATATGTAACAAATGAACATATTTTTAAAAGTCCAACAGTACAGAAAAGGCAAAAAGTAAGTTGCCAGTTTCCCCAGCCATCACCTGTCTGTTTCTCCATCTGTCTGTTCATCTGTCCATCCTTTCACCCACTCCCTGGCCATTTCCCAGGAAGAATAAAGCTGTGGCTTATGGGGATGCATAAATCATAGGACAGTATAAATTTAAAGTAGAATGAAAGATGAACAAGGGTTTGGGATGGGGGTTAGATAAAGTAGAATTAAGAAAAAAAAAGCACAGGTTTTGAAGACCTGATGCCTCCTGTGGGTAGACCACTGACCTGGACACAGTTCACACTGCACATAAGGTACAGAGAATCCAATTAGTCAGAAGCTGCCCTGGTAACCTCAGAATGAGGAGCATTCAGACATTGCTCTCAGAGGGCCTTAGACAGAGAGCTCTTATTAAGGAACAGTCTCCCTAAACAACTCCTCACAAAGATGCAGTCACTTTATCAAGGAATTCTCAGCATGACTCCATGGTGGCTGATCACATCAGCCTGAAGCTTGTCTATAAGGAGGCTATTTCATGGGGCCAGTGTGACTAAAGTCAGGGGCACAGCTTTCTGGAGTGACCATGGGCATACTAGTTAATGTATTTGTGTGTTTACTATGGAGCACATACATCTGATTGAAATAGTCCAGTGGTACAGAGGGGTCATGCGAAAAATGCCTCATCCCTGCATTTGCCCTATGTGGGCACTCCTCGTGCCCTAAAACAATTATTTCCAGCTTTTTTTACTATTCCTTCTGGAGTTTGCTTTTCTATTTCTGGGTCACGAGTATTCACAGCTGCTTCTTCATTCATCTGTTTTGGATACTGGATGACTTCCTATGCCGATACTTGGGGTTTTAGCTCCTGGCACCCTCCCTCCTGCTCTGATCTGGAATCATGACTTTCTTTGCCCCACACAGCTGCCGTCCTCGGGGTTCCCGCCACCTCCCCTTGTTGGATTCCCTACTGTCTTCCTCATTTTCTACTCTCTTATTTTAGAGGAGCACATCCTCTAGTAACTTCCTGAGAAATTATGTGTGCAATATTAATTTTTTGAGAGTCAGGGTATCTGTGGATATCTTTATTTTTGCATTCACTCTTGACTCATCTTTTGGCCAGTTAGAAAATCCAAAGTGAAATCATTTTGCCTTGGCATTCTGGAGGCATTCCATGACCTTCTAGGTGCTAGTGTTATTTGGAGGAGTCTGATGTTATTTTTAGTCCCTCCTTCTTTGTGATCATCTCTTTATCTCTGGTGTTCTGAAATTCAGGTTGTTATGTCTTGATTTTAATTTGTTGGTAAACTTTTCATGTTAAGGCGTGACATATGAAAAAGAAATGTATGCATTTTGGATGGGTGACTCAGGGAGTGCCTGCTGAGTTTGGTTCTCTTTTATCTTTATCTCATTCTGGAGACTGTCCTATACACTCTGGTCCCCTTGGTCTTCCCCAGCTCTAGTCAGTCTGTTACTTTAGCAAGATGGCAGGACTCTGTTTGGGTTCCCCTTTCTTTTCTTTCTTTTTGTTTTTTTTTTTCCTGAGACAGAGTTTTACTTTGTCACCCTTGGTAGAGTGCTGTAGCATCACAGCTCACAGCAACCTCCAGCTCTTGGGCTTAGGCGATTCTCTTGCCTCAGCCTCCCGAGTAGCTGGGGCTACAGATGCCCACCACAATGCCCAACTATGGGTTCCCTTTTCTGTGCACAATCCAGATACTGCTTTCAGGCAGAAAGCTGAGTTGTGGGGCTCACTTTGCACATTTCCCTTTTGTCAGGTATCACGAGCCTGCCCTGTGTGTTGTCCTTTTTTTTTTTTTTTTTTTTTTTTCTGTGTGTTGTCCTTTATCTGTTTTGTCTATTTTTCTTAGAATGATGGTGAGAGCGTAAGTCTAGATCCTCTTACTTTGTAGCCAGAGCAGAAGTTAAAGATTTGGAATGAGATGTCTACAGGAGCCAGGCAGGTGGACATGGTGGCAGAAGAGGCCTAGAAGTAGAGCAGTAGGGAATGCTGGGGTCTGTAGCAGACTGGAACCTGGTGCCTGGTGACAGCAGTGGCTGCTGCTCAGCTCAGCTGCTGTTGCCAGGTAGAATTGCTAGCTCAGTGTTGCCACATCTTTTGGTTTTTCAGAAAGCCACAGTAAAGCATTTTATTTCAATCTTGGTATCTTTAATTATTAGTAACTAATTTTAAAAACCACTGTGCAGTACCAAAAATAGCCAAAGATAGAATACATGAAAGTGCATAGAACCCTAGATGAAGACTAATGTACTACATACGATGTTCATTGAAAGTTAAGTTATTTTCAGTGAACAGCTAATCAACGTGTGGATATCTCCCAGATAGTAGTTCAGCCTCAGCTGAAAGTTGCTGCTATGAACAAGTGACTTAAATCAGAGTATGTTACTGACAGTGTGATGTAAGGAGTATGAGGGTGATTTATTAGTGGCAGTGAATTCACTTCTTATGTGGGATTCCCAAGTAAGAGTTTCCTTTCATTTGTATTCTTAAACTGAGGAGGCTTTGAGGTTACTTTTTAGCTGAATTTTCTGGCATAGACTTTATTAAGAAGGTTAAAGCAAAACTGAATATACTTGAAAATCTCATTTTTAAAAGTAGGAAGTATTTTTGTTTTATAAGAGAGTTTTGTTAGTGTTCAGATGTTTGTAAGTACAACAGCCCTGAAGCTATCACTTTTTGTCTCTGATGGTTTTACAGATGAAGATCATGGTGTTTTTCATTTAATAAACTGTATCTAAGTCCTAAAAAGATCAAAATCATTTGTTTTTATCCATGTCATTTGTAAACTGAGCTCTAAAAGCAGTGTTTTAAGTATTTTTTATTAAAAATTATGATTGTATTTGGATGTTGTAAAAAAATTAGTCCATTGGTCTTGCAGACTCAAAGAAATGCCTTCCTAAAAACTTTAAAAGTATTTTAGGACCCTAGAAATTAACTGCTCTTATCTTGCAGGTAAGGAAACTAAGACTCAGAAAGAAGAATAGCTTAGAATAACTTAGGCCTAATGTCTTCTCCTGACCTCAAATTTGTTATTTTCAAGATAGTGAGTTTGTGAGGCACTGGGGAATGGAACAGAGAGAATTCATTTCATTTCTAGCCTTTGGCTCTTTTTTTGATTTTTGCCTTGAAGTTTAAGTGAAATCCAAGGTTTTAATTACTGAGCCCACAGCAGACAGTCTGGTCTGTGCGCTAGAGTTTGTGTGGCTTTGTCAGAAGTGGCACTTGGCTTTGCATTTCTAAGAACTGTGTTGCAGAAAACACAGACTTTTGGGAGGGTTTCCCGGTCCCAGACATCTCCCCTGAGAAGCGCTCTCAGAGACTAGATGCAGGGGCTGTTCAGTTCCCCTTAGGTTGATGGAAGTTCGGGATTTCACATCTCCCAGCCTGTGCTTACAAGGAGTCTTGTGACATGTTCAGAACTGAAACTCTATCTAGTGTGGGCAACCTGGGGAGATTTGCCCCCTCCCGGGACATTTGGCAGTGTCTGGAAACATTTTCGAGGATATGCTACTGGCATCTAGTGGGTTGAGGCCAGGAATGTCACTAAACATCCTACAACACCCAGGACAGCCCCTCACAACAGAAAATTGGCTGCCCAAATGTCAGTGGGACCAAGATTGATCTTGATCATGGTCTAGTGCATGTCCATCCTCTGTTGTTCACTGCACGTGTACTACTGTGCTTGCACTTTGAGCCCTTCACCCTTTCATAGGCATGGAAGCTTGAGGCATGAGGCAAGGCCATAGGCGGGGAGTCCAGGTAGCTTTTGAGACTCATAAGTGATGAGTTTCAGGTAAGTCCGTCAAACATTTTGATAGATAATGGTTTACTTTTAAATATACAATACCACATACTACTTTGCTTTAACGAAATCAGCTAAAGGAATATGAAAATTATATGTGAAATTCCATTCATTCACCAAAGGTTTCTGCCACTTTGTGCCATACATTGTTCTAGAAACTAAGGACGTAGCATTGAACAACAGAAAAGAAAATCTCTGCCCTTGAGAGCTTCCATTGCATTGGATGGGACAGGCAATGAATAAAATGAATATGTAAAGTAGGCAATGAGTGAGATGGAAAAATAAAGCTATGGAGCAAACAAAGCAGGGAGGGTGGATAGTGATTAGTAATGGGTCTATAGGGAGGGGGCTTGCAGTTTTAAATAGCTTGTTCCAAAAGGCCAAGGAGATAGCCCCCATCAGCAAAAAAGAGAAACTATTTTAAGGCAGTTCCAACTTTTAAAAAATGTTTCTCTTTATCCTTTTTCCATTTCAGAATAACAAAGTCAGGCGTTTTGCTTTTGAACTGAAGATGCAGGACAAAAGTAGTTATCTTCTGGCAGCAGATAGTGAAGTGGAAATGGAAGAATGGATCACAACTTTAAATAAGATTCTCCAGCTCAACTTTGAAGCTGCAATGCAAGAAAGGCGAAACGGAGACTCTCATGAAGGTGGGTAGGGTTAGCTTGCCCCAAGTACACACACACTCTGGTGGTGATGAGGTCTTGGTTGTTGCCAGGCAGGTTAGAAATGACAACTGGATTGCACGAGTACATGAGAGGTAGGGCAGATGTGAGCTCTTTACAGATAGCCTGTCAGCAAAGGTTTTGTCACGTTGGAATTTATTTCACTGATTTTTTTTTATGTGGAAATCATGTAATGGAAAAAGCCACAGCTTTGGATGCAGAGAGGAGGACCTGGGTTTGAATGCCATAAATACTGTTTTTTCAACTTGGGCAAACAACTCATGTTTTCTGAGCCACCATTTATTCACTTCTAAAATGGGAATAAAAACTAAACTATCTGGTCAGTTGGGAAGAGTAAAATAAGAAAATGTTATTTCATGTACCTGACATAGAATTCACACTGTATTATAAAATATTGGTAATGGTTGTTATTGTTAATAAGATCCTTTGAAATTTTTAAGACAAAGTTAGTATGAGCAAGAGCCTCAGATTAAATTAGTGAGAAAAGTCTGGGTATATTTTTGGTAATACATGTTATACTTCAAGCCCTCAGGTAGTTCCCCTACCCTGGCTGCCCCCTAGAAGTGCCTGGGAGCATTTTAAAAATACTATTTCCTTGGCTCCACCAAAGATTTTGACTTTTGAAGGGTGTGTCCACATGAGGTGTTACTTATAGCTAATATCAGTCCTTCTTAGTGTCCATGCTGTACCAGCTGTTAAGTATTTTGATGCTCACCACTGGGCTTGGGCATCAGGATTCTTTCAGAGCAACCCCCTCACTTCTACCCCTGGTGTTTCCTGTGTATGTCCAGAATTAAGAACCACTTTGTTTAAGGGCACCTAAGAAAAATGGCCTTCCTCCTCCTGTTCTAAAGAAAATACTTCATGACTGGGTGGTGCCTGTGGCTCAAAAGGGTAGGGCGCTGGCCCTGTATGCTGGAGGTGGAGGGTTCAAACCCAGCCCTGGCCAAAAAAAAAAATACTTCATGACTCAGATAATCTGTTTTGCCATTTTAGATGACGAACAAAGCAAATTGGAAGGTTCTGGTTCTGGTTTAGACAGCTACCTACCTGAACTTGTCAAGGTAACATCATCTTAAATCTTCTGCTCTTCAGTGAATGCTGTTGAAATAGTTCTCATATCTTGAGTTTGTCCAGAATGGAATTTGATAAAAATAAGAGTTACATTGTGATTATCCCTCTCTGTTTTCTGACCTGAATATGAGGTTACATGAAGTGGACACTACCTCCCCAAGTGAGACTTAGCCTGTGTTCCAGAAAGTACCCTACAAAGTAGTCTCCTTTTGTTGTTCTTCAAGTATTTTTCTTCTAATAATATTTAATACTCTATCACAAGTATTAAAGAAATAACCAAAATACCTGTGGATGTGTTCTTACAATAGCATGGTACTTTTCTTCCCCTTGTTCAAGATAATAGATTCACTTCTAAAGAGGATGGATGTGGTTATCTTGCCACTAAACCAAAGAGGCATTGCCTAAATTACAGAAATTGTTCCTGGGTCACTGTCATTGAAAATTAAAAGGCTATACCTGCATTTTATAATTTTGAGAAACTTAAAAGTTCCTGAAAAGCATAAAGAAAAGTGGACAACCACACTGCCACCACCCAGATTCAACATGTTATTACTGGGTTGTCTTTTTTGCTGCCATTTTTTTTTTTTTTGAGACAGAGCCTCCAGCTGTCCCCCTGGGTTGAATGCTGTGGCATCACAGCTCACAGC
>NW_003852429.1:8274282-8277354 GCF_000181295.1 Otolemur garnettii | reverse complement strand
TCAAACCCCATCCAGATAAAAGCAGTATTGTGAGTTCTACAACCATTTCATTTTTATATCTTTAGAAATCAATCTATAATAATGATATATATGGTGTTATTTTGTATGTTTAAAAATGTTAAACGAATGTACTAATATGCTATAGGTATTATTCTGCACTTGCTTTTTAAAACTCAGCCTTGTTTTTGAGATCCATCCAAGCTGGTATATGGATCTAGTTCATTCCTTTTATTGAACAGTATAAACATTTTATTTTAACTGTTCCATTATTTCAATTTTTTTCTGTTTAAACAATGCTGTAATGAATATCCTTGTACTTGTCTCCTTGTGTGTATCTATGAATGATTTCTTTTTCAAATGAGAGAAGTTTCTTTGTCTTCTCTCTAGTCTTTTATATTCTTACTCTGTTAGTGCCTTTCTATTCTTTTTTTGATAACACAGTGAAATAGTGACTCTCTACACCCAGATCTTAAACACTGTAATAGAAACATGGTTTATCTCTATAGGATTATAAATAGGCTAGCATTCAGCATTGACCTTCATTTTAAGACAACATAGTTCTTCTCAACTATAAAATATCCGTCTCTGGCTAGGACTTTAGAGCATTGTTTTTCTTCAAGACTTGACTGTTACCACAGTATCTTTTTAGCACCTGCCTATTAAAGCTAATTTTAGTGCCATCATTTTAACCTCCTCCTAGTCTGGGAAGAGTTTGGCTTGTGTGTGTTTTCTTGTTAAGAACTTTGTGTATCATATTATTTTGCTTTGAGATTTGCTTTTATGTTTCTGGATGTTTGAGGGTTCTCAAAACAAAATGTTTCAACCGTTTGGGTTTTAGTTTGTTGAAGCAGTCAATGAGGGAATCTAGAAGTTTGCTTTCTGCTCTAAGTGGGTGAACAGCATGGATACCTAGAAGACTCATACTATTGGAGTGTAATGATTAATTAGAAATCTGTGTTTTTCCTAAGAAGACACATAGGAGTCATCCCTTTCTTCTCTCACTACTTGGACAAAATAATTCACTGTTTCTAGATCCTAAGACCTAGGGAGATATTATACTTTGATCTTATATAATATATATGTAAGTATATATAGATGCATCTATGTATGTGTGTGTGTATATATATTCTTTATAAGTTTAAGGTTATAGTTATGTTTTTACTTTTAAAAAAAATTTAACATATTTAGAACTATTTCCCAGTTATGGGTTACAACCAAGTTAGCTGAAGTCTTTTTTGGGGAGGGGAAGGGAGATAGTCTCTTTTTCTTGCTCCCAGTAGAGTGCTGTTGCATCATATCTCACAGCAACTGCAATCCTCTTGCCTGAGCCTGTTTTTTTTTTAAGAGACAGAGTCTCACTCTTGCTCAGGCTGGTTTTGAACTCCTGAGGCTTAAGCAATCTGCCTGTCTCAGCGTCTCAGAGTGCTAGGATTATAGGCATGAGCCACTGCGTCCGGCCCTGAAGTCATTTTAGTTGGTGAAATCAACTTAATTGATTTCAACCCCACTTTTTATTTTTTTGTTTTGTTTTGATTTAATTTTTTTTTTAATGAGCCATAATTTACGTTGAACAAAAAGCCCACGCATGAATTGTATAGCTCCATGGAGTCCACCCCCCCCAAATCAATATATAGGCTACTCACAGCATCCCAGCAAGCTGTCTGGTACCTCCCTCCCAGCTGATACTCCCATTATTTTTACCTCCATCGTTGTAGATCAGTTTTGAGTGTTCAAGACATTCCCATGAACAGAACCATCCAGTTCATGCTCTCTGTGTCAGGCTTCTTTAGCTAAGCATTATATAACCCACATTTTAAAAAGAATTTAAGTGGAATTGAATTGAATAGAGGATATAAAAGTATACTGCCCTTAATAATGATAGATATTTCAAATATAATATACATACACATAGATAGTGTGTATTACATTATAATGTGGAACATACTTCTTTTTGGTGTGCTGTCATAATTTTATTGATATATAAGAGTTGTACATATTTTGGGGGTACATGTGATATTGCAATACCTATACACAACGTATAATGATCAAGTCAGGGTAATCAGGATATCTAGCAACTCAAACCTTTATTTTACCTTTGTACTGGAAACATTCAAACATATTTCTGACTTTGGTTTGTGGTCAAAGCCTGAAAATGCAGCATCAATAGAGGCTTTACTGTCCCCCTGCCCCAAGCTTGCAGGTGTTTGTTTATTTTTATTTTTTGGAATATAAATTTAAATTTATTTTTTAAACACAAATAAACGATCTTTGTAGAAAACGTAAAATAGGTAGCACAGTTTCATCTATAAAATATTTTTGCTTAGTATTTCATCTAGTATAAATAGACCTAACCTCTAGACCTAATCTAGACTCAAACCTCTAGACCTAATCTCCAGATTACATTAAATACAGGGACCACAGAAACAAACCACATCATAAGGAAACAATCAGAGAAATAGAGGGTATTGGACAGTATATAAGATAGTCACTCTACCCATACTTCATGGCTCATGTGTGTAAATTAGTACTCTGGCAGGCCAAACTAAGAGGATTTCAGGAGCTCAAGAGTTCAAGACTAGCCTGAACAAGAAGGAGACCCTGTCTCTACTAAAAATAGAAAAACTAGCCAGACATTGTGGTGGGCACCTGGAGTCCCCACTTTTAGGGAGGCTGAGGCAGGAGTATTGCTCAAGCCCAGGAGTTTGAGGTTGCTGTAAACTAGGCTGATGCTATATAGCACTGTAGCCTGGGCAACAGAGTCAGACTCTGTGTCAAAAAAACGAAAAAGAAAAAAGGAAAACAGATGAGGGAACAGTTCTGTATTCAAAGAGATTGTGGAGGTGTAAAAACCAAATGAGATGTGTGAACTTTGATTGTTGAACCTGGGCTGGGGGGTAAGGGCCACAAAAGAGATTCGTAGGATCATTGAGGCAGTCTCTCAGATGTTTTAAAAATAATTTTATTTAAGAAGGTAGATGGCTCAGCGCCTGTGGCTCAAGTGGCTAAGGCACCAGCCACATATACCTAAGGTGGCGGGTTTGAATCCATCCTGGACCCGCCAAACAACAATGA